>NC_135771.1:16923590-17173590 GCF_052425735.1 Oculina patagonica
AGATGGTCAGTAGCAAAAAGTATGATTTTAAAATGACTGACCAACCTATCGACCGACCGACCGACCGACCGACCGACCGACCGACCGACCGACCGACCGACCGACCGACCGACCGACCGACCGACCGACCGACCGACCGACCGACCGACCGACCGACCGACCGACCGACCGACCGACCGACTGACTGACTGACTGACTGACTGACTGACTAAATAAATGAATTACGGGCTGGCTGGCTGGCTGGCTGACCAGCTTACTTAACTGACTGATTGACCGACCGACTGACTGACTGACTGACTGACTGACTGACTGACTGACTGTAACAGTAACAGTAAATCTTTATTGTGCCTTACACTCCAAAGGGAGGTATTGGTCTAGTTACAATAAAGGTGTTATAGCAACTATGCTAACAAATTACTTAATAACAAACAATGAAATTACAATGCAAACGTTTACGGTAATTATTGGACTATTACTTATACAACTATTTATTGATATAACTTTCAATTTAAAACTTCTTTTCTTTTTTGAAACATTAGGAAGATATATTTAGCTATGATTCTAGAGGTAGCATAATTATCTAGTTTAAGAAGGTACTTTATTTTTTCATGATCAGTTAAATCTACAAAGCGAGGATCAGTTTGTGACACGATTGAATGAAGCTCTTTTCTAATATCATTATACCCTTTGCAATACATTAAAAAATGCTGTTCGTCCTCTATGTGGTTTTCCTTACATACCAAGCACTTTCTTTCTTCAACTGGTATGGATGCTCCTGCATTTTCATATTTTCCAGTCTGTATGCGTAGGGAATGTACCCCTAATCTTAGTTTAGTTATTTTTATTCGATGCGCTGGATTTTTAACTGTAGTGAGATACTCTTCTAATTGGTAATCTTTTTTAACTTCTTTGTGAGTGAATTTTTCTCTAGAGCTAACTGACGCGCAATTTCGGACCTTTGACCAATTTTGGAAATAATTTTTTCTTAATCTATGTTTAATTTTTGAGCAAGAATTCGTTGAAAGTTGTGGGGCTGATGTGTCATTATCGGAGAGAATTCCTAATGCTTCATCATCATTTAATAAACTAACAGATTTAGTATGTTTTTTGGCGTAAAGAAATGCATGATTTAATATGGGATTGGTTATCTTATGTTCTAATCTTTGAAAATAGCATAAGATAGATGCTTTAATGTCTATTGCTAAAGGGTATCGACCTAGTTCTGCTCTACATGCTACGTTTTCTGCATACCATGGTACATTTAATGCTTGTTTGCAAAACCGGATGTGAACTTGTTCAATTGTACTTTTATCGAAATGTGTTTTGTATGATAAAAGTTCGGGTCCCCATATTTCACAACCATACAAAAGTATGGGTTTAACTAAAGCATCAAAAAGTTTATTTCGTATCACAATTGTTGATGAATCAATGTTGGATAGAAATCGTTTAATGATGGAAATAACTTTGGTAGCCTTTTTGCTAATTATTTCTCTTGCATAGGTGTAACGACCAGAAGATGTCATTTCTATGCCTAGATATGTTTGTTTGTCGACAATATTTAAAGTTTCATTGTCGTATTTAAAATCTTTTTTGTGTTTGTTCTGACCGTTACCACTAAATACAATGATGTTTGATTTTTTGGTGTTTACTTTTAGTTTACTGACTGACTGACTGACTGACTGACTGACTGACTGACTGACCGACTGATTGCCTGACTGACTGACTGACTGACTTACTGACTTACTGACTTACTGACTTACTGACTTACTGACTGACTGACTGACTGACTGACTGACTGACTGGCTAGCTGAATGACTAGCTGGCTGATCGGCTAATTTAATTGGCTTGCTCGCTGACTGACTGTCTGACTGACTGACTGACTGACTGACTGACCGACTGATTGCCTGACTGACTGACTGACTGACTGACTGACTGACTGACTGACTGACGTACTGACTTACTGACTGACTGACTGACCGACTGATTGCCTGACTGGCTGACTGACTGACCGACTTATTGCCTGACTGACTGACTGACTGACTGACTGACTGACTGACTGACCGACTGATTGCCTGACTGACTGACTGACTGACTGACTGACTTACTGACTTACTGACTTACTGACTGACTGACTGACTGACTGACTGACTGACTGACTGGCTAGCTGAATGACTAGCTGGCTGATCGGCTAATTTAATTGGCTTGCTCGCTGACTGACTGTCTGACTGACTGACTGACTGACTGACTGACCGACTGATTGCCTGACTGACTGACTGACTGACTGACTGATCATGACTGACTGACTGACGTACTGACTTACTGACTGACTGACTGACCAACTGATTGCCTGACTGGCTGACTGACTGACCGACTTTTTGCCTGACTGACTGACTGACTGACTGACTGACCGACTGATTGCCTGACTGACTGACTGACTGACTGACTGACTGACCGACCGATTGCCTAACTGACCGACTGATTGCCTGACTGACTGACTGACTGACCGACCGACCGACCGACCGACCGACCGATTGCCTGACTGACTGACTGACTGACTGACTGACTGACTGACTGACTGACTGACTAGGGAGACCCCAGTGACGTGCTCCACCCAGACGTTTCTAAGTATATCCCCCATAAGTCGTTTTTTTCCCCTTTTCATCTAGTTGCCTAGACATTTTGTCAGTTCTCGTTACGTTTGCACAAGGTCATGAAATGGATAAAAGAGCCTAATAACACTACGTTGTTTTTGCTGGCAGCTAAATCAAAAAAGACGGAGATGGAAGATTTACTTTTCAATGTAGATGCTGAGGGCAGCACTCTGCTTCATTTCGCGGTTGAAAGTGGAATCTCCGAGGTAAGAAATCTCTTCAAGGTTATTCTAAATTATTTTTCAATAGTGAGACCCTTGTTTGATGCTTGTAATCGTCTTTGCTTTAGGTAGTGCAACTTTGTCTGGACAACGGAGCTGTTATTCGACAGCCAAAGGTTAGCAGTGTTACAAACTAAATGTCTTTTAACTTGTCATCTAATGAACACCGCAAGATAGATTGTGTAGATTGTATAGACTACCGTAGAATTCCGGTTATAAGCCCTGGGCTTATACAACTTCGTAAGGGGTTTTGGGTGGGCTTATAAGCGGAGGGGCTTATATCCGGGAGGGCTTAAAAGCGGAATGAAAAAATCGTTTCGAAAAGAGCCACGGGAGTGTTGATCGAAATACCTTTTTTAAGTTAAAAACGCATAATAAAGCAACATTTAGCCCTGTTCAGTACTGTCATCCGGTAGAGGGGGGCTTATATCCGGGAGTGCTTATAATCGGATGTATTTTTTTGTTTCGAGATAGATGGGCCTATAACCGGGGGGGCTTATAAGCGGGGGGCTTATAATCGGAATTTTACGGTGTTCGTTTACAAAAACGTAATTGATGCTGTTGACTGACAGACCGACCAACTATTTACCATTACCATTGCCAGTAACATTACCATTACTTTTGTTATTGCTATTTCTATTACGTAATGTTTAATAAACGAGCAGAAGTGCTTTATCAAGATTAAAACACGAGGCGCAGCTGAGTGTTTTAGACTTGATGAAGTACGAACTGCGAGTTTATTGAACGGCCGCATAAGCCTTTGATGTAGATCTGTCATTCTTGCACTGATACCAAGATTGGACATGAAAATTAGCCGTGTCTTTATCAGATATAAAGAAACTCATTAAACATTAATTTACTTTGTATTTTATTAATGAATCATTAATGAGTTTTGACTATTACTACTACTATTACTTTAACTGTTACTATTACTTTAACCATTGCCATTGCCATTGTCATTACTAATCATTCATTCATTCATTCATTCACTCTCTCACTGACTCACTCACTTACTCATTCATTCATTCATTTCATTTTTTGCCCATTTACTTTATTTTTCAACTAATTGATTCAGAAAAGTGATGGAAGTACCGCATTCCATGTGGCGTGCGCTCAAGGAGCTATAGAGATAGTTCAACTTTTTGCATCTCAAGATGAAGGCATTTGTAAAACCCGTTTGACTGACAACCAAGGCTTGACTCCCCTGCACATGGCTGCGCACAACAACCATATAGCTGTTGTACAGTATCTTTTACAGCAGGTAAGTAATATTTGCCCCCCACTCCCCATGGGGGCACTAAGTATCAATTTGTGCGGGGGTTTACCGCTGGGACTCTGAAACACTCCTCTATACCAGACCACCCATGTTTAGCTGATTTTGCAACCCTATAGTATACTAGACACCAAAAATTCCCACCCTTCCCCAGACTTGCTTTTTAAGAACTTTATCACTATAAGTGTTTTTAATGGAAAACGTCTGTCAATAACGTAGCGGTTCCTGCGATGATTCTATTTACGTTTAGCAAGCCCCTCTTCTCTTCAAAGTTTCTATTCCTATTCTGGACGTACTTAATTCTTCATACAGCAGAACAATTTCCCTGTAAATGATACCATATTAGCTCATATTCTTGACGGAAACTCTCTGTTTTCTAGACCCTTTCCCAGACTGAGCTGCTTGAAAACCATATACCTTTCACAGTGGCACATAATGTAGCACCATGTAGCACATTATATGGGAATACCCGGGGTTTGACCCTACCGAAAAGTGTCAAAAAAAAACCTGATGATTTTATATTCTTAATGTGATAGATTCACACCAGAAAGCGCTACAATTCTATATTCACTCCATAATCTTTTCCATGATTTTTAATAAACCACGCTGTCTTTTCACGTAGATAAAATGGCAGTAACAATGTAACCCGAATCCCTCGAACATATCTTTATCTCTTGTCATTATGCCGAAAATTTCTGGGCAGAGGTTATTATAATAAGTGGCTCTGCAATTTAAAAGTCAATGTTAAAAATCTTAACAACAGAGAAATCTTGCTTGGAATGCCGGGTTGTGAAGATGAGTTTTTTGTCAATCATGTAATACTTACTGCTAAACATTATTTGTATTCATGCCGTTGTAAGAACACCTATCCTCTCATTAATGTTTTCACTGCTAGACTAGACAAGATTCAAAATCTTGAACTGCTGATTGCAAAATTAAAAAAATAATCTCTCTAACCATACTGCGAAATGGGGCAAATTTCTAAGATTATGATCTACTGTGACAACGGGTTTTGTGTCTGTGACACGGGATTTGTTGCTCAAAACTCTTCAACGGGGAACGGGCGATGAGAGGCCTTTCTTCGGCTGAAACTGTCGACTAATTGGACTGAACGAACTGAACTGGGGATAGCTCAGAGCAACCACGCTTGCTGCGAGAGAGGAACTTGTCACGGGTTCCAAAGTACCGAGGGATCTGCTACACTGGAATCAGGACACAAGAACTTGGACTTCACAGGTTTATTCTTCGTCTCGGCGTAAATCCTCTATGTAACTCCACGAGATGTAAATCGACTTTACAATGATAACAGCACTCTATATATACTAACGCTAAGCCTGATTGCATCATACTAAGTACAATTGAAAGAAGGCTGAATAAAGTCAGCTTAAAACTCAAAGGTAAAGTGAATAAGTTCAGCTGGCGAGTTTGTAGACTAAAGTACAGCTAAATAAAATTCAATTAGAAGTATTTTAAACTAAAAACAAGATTGAATAGAGTCGGCTTATTTGAAATCGTAATCTAACCAAACTCAATTATGAACAAAAGCTAAAACAAAAAGATACATCTGTCAAATGTATATTCAACCTTGAAAGCTGCCTAAATTCGAATTGTTTTCGGTAATGGACAAAACGAAAATTGAAATTAACTTCTTTTATATTTTTCCCTTGAATACAACCCTAGTTTAAACAGCGACAACCCACACGCGCGGTTATTTACTTAAAGTATAAAAGTAGTTTACTTAAGCATATAAATCGCTGTTTGCCTGTAAAACTCATATTTGCACAGTTTCCCGATGAATGTAACTCTAAAAGTGCAAAAGTCCTTTTTTATGATAATTTCCCTAAACATTGATTAATTCCTCCTGACACTACGCATTTAATACTAGGCTTTAGATACTTCTTATGCGTATTATTGAACAATATTGGGTCTGTCGTGTGTTGTGATGTAGTGTATGTGTGCTTAAACACATGTGTTTCTGAATGCGTGTAATAGAAATAATTATTTAAAAGATTCTAATTAGCCTTTATATTGTAACAAAGGTAAATGGTTCTTTTTAAATTAAAATATTACAAGTAATGATCTCATCTTTTTTTTCCGCTGTTTTAAGTGATGTAGTGTAATGTTTATTGTAAGTAGTTTAATGTGTAATGTATATTGTAATTAGTTTTAATCTTATGTGAACGTGTAAAGTGTTGTAAAAAATAAGCAGATTGCTAAAAAAATAAAAAAATTACAAAAAAAAAAGTAACAATGTTACTCCTTTACATTTATTGGTTAAACCAGACCAAACTACATCGAGAAAGTTTAAAACCCGGGTATCCCGTGGGACCATACCGTCATGCACAGAACGTGTGCGCACTAACAGAAGGAGTCACTGTCCTTAAAAAAATACAAATTTTTAACTGATATTGTGCAAATATTATAGGGTGCTTCAGTTGACCCCCGTGACAAACTTCGCCGCACCCCTCTCTTCTTAGCAGCTGGGGAGGGTGCAACAGAGTCTGTGCAGGCGTTGATTAACGCTAGGTGCTGACGTCACAATCAAAGATGTGGATAGGCGATCTTGTGTGCTGGTAGCTGTGGGAAAAACAGCCACTATGGAGGTGTTACTACAGGTATGAACTTTTTTAGCCTTTACATTAATTTGTAGATAGATTCCACTGACTTTGACACTGTCAAAGTCCCGTTGAAACCACAGGCGTCCCAAACTCACGATTCGAGAAATTGATCGAATAAATGATTTATGTAAGCGAATGAATGATTTATGTAAGCGAATGAATGATTTATGCGAGCGTATGAATAATTTATGTGAGCTTTTTGAATGATTTATGTAAGCGTATGAGTGATTCATGTAAGCGTATCGAGTGAGACGTGACAACTTGAAGTGCGCGGTGTTGTGTTACAATTTAGGCCGTTGGAGATATGAGCGCTCTATAAGAATTTGTATGGAGTTTAAAATAACGTGAAATAAAAGCGCTCGACGAAAAAAAATTTTACCTTCTTTTCAATAACCGGACCACTATTGTCTTGAGTGAGGCGGGGAGGGGGGGGGGGGGGGGGGAGGGGGGTTGAGAGGAGGATTGGACAATGTTTCTGGGCGAAATATTTTTTCACCTTCAGGTTGCGCAAGATTTTTTTAAAAAGATTTTTCTTATCTTTTTGCCTCATGGCTCTCCTTGGACAATTTTTTTCAGCCGTTTTTTCTGAGCATGTTATTTTTGGAATTGGCCACCCCCTTCCCCCTCAAAGAAATAATGGTCCATCCCTAAGAAGACGACTTGTGAGTGGTGCGCTACGGAAAGCCTGTTCGCAGGCTAACACCCGAAGGACATCGCGAAGCTATGATAAACTAGTACACTGACTATTTTATAGCAATTTCTAAGTAAAAAGACTTTGTATAATTAGCAAGCGTTTTTTCCTTCTCAGAAACGAGCAGCTTATCGATTGATAACTGAAAAGGACAACACAGGATTTGCCCCAGTCCACTATGCTGCGAAATATGGTCATCTTCAGGTGAGGGGTCTATGATAAATAAAATAAATAAAGGTACCACCATACTTCGATAAATAATTATTTAATTATATATGTTTAAAATCCAACAGAATATCTTACTGTTCATGGAGCGAAATAGAGCGGCCACTACTGTGATGTCATATGGACTAGACACGGCTCTTCATGGAGCGGCCAGGTAAAACAACACTTATCCAAAATAGTCTGCATATGAATTCGTCGATTCGTTAACATAATTTATTATATAACCACGAGTGTTTTACTGAAAAAAAAACCCAGGACTACTGATAAAATTCATACGCAAAAAAAAAATGTTGTTTCAGTCTTATCTGTTTGTCTAAACAATAAAAATAACATTTTACGTTGGTTCAATGATATGAATTTTATGTTCGAGTGGCAAAATATCCTAAATGGTAGTCAGTTTTTTTATTGCCCTACTGGCAAACATGGCTTCACCAAAGCAACACATGCATTATTTATATATGCGTGGTAATTAATCTTGGAGGAACAGGATACATACAATCAAACAAATAACAAAGAAAATTTAATTGATTGGTTTTCATTTCCAGATATGGCTGGCACGAGGTAGTTGAAGCATTGCTGTCCGGCCGCAACATTCGTTCGCTGAACCTAAAGGACAGTAGAGGAAAGACTGCTCTACACTTCGCATGCGTAGAAGGACATGACCGAGTGGTGGAACTTTTGCTTAACCTTGGTGCAACTGTAGAAAAGTAAGCTTGAATGGAAATATACTGAGTACCTTAGGTTGTATTCACACTTGATGCCTGGGCACGGTGCCCGAGTACGATTACACTGTGCGCTAATGTGAACATGTCATTTTTCAAGAACCCACGTCAAAAATTCGGGCACGGGCAACAAGGTCTCGACCTTGTACTCAGGCACTTAATGGTACTCGGAATGGGTACTTTGGTTTTTTGTGTGTGAACACGGCGCTTTTTTGCTGGTGCTCAGGTACCAGTGCTCGGGCACTAGGTGTGAACACGACATTATTTATTTTAAATATTTAGGCGAGGTCAACAGTTTTAGGCACTTTCCAGCTCTTATGCTTTGATGTGTCAATACTGTCACTCTTTATTAGTTGATGCTACCAATCTTGATATGAAATAAATGCCCAATCAGTGCTGTGAATTTTGACTTTTTTAGTCTCCGGTGGAACAAAGTATAATTGTATGCAATGTGATGAATGTTTTTATGGTACATTCTCAGGGATCATAACGACAGAACAGCACTACATATCGCTGCCATGAGAGGATCCAAGCGATGTGTGGAGTGTATTTTACAGCATCACCCTAAATGTATTAACTTCTTTGACAAAAATCAGGTGAGTAAGTCAATAATAATTACTACGCTTCTTAATTTGTTAAATATTACGTATATACAGTGAAGAAAAAGCCAGCAGTCACGGGCTACTATGCCACTAAATACACTCCCCTCCCTTCCCTCCCTATACTCCTCGGAATACCAAAAAGGGGCGATTATACGGAGACGGCGATTATTTCAAATATTGCCCGATGAAAGTCGTTCCGTATCAACTCTGTTCTCTTATCTGATTTATTCATCAACTAATTGGTAAGGTCAAGTACACTAAACACGGGCTTTCTAAGTGTAAATCCTTGGGTTCACAGTTAGAGTAATTTCTTTCTAAGTGTAAATCCTTGGGTTCACAGCTAGAGTAATTCCTATTCCAGTTGAAAGTGTAGTAGGTAGAGCGGAGATGGGGGGTGGTTGTTTTAGGCACGTCAGCTCAAGAAAGGGGGGAGGGGTAAGGGGTACGATATATTCTAGAAAGGTGATTATTTCCAATATTGTCACCAAAGGGGACGGTATTTCAAGGCTGAGACGACTATTAGTCGAGGAAATTATCTTAAGTAGTTAACATGTGAAACTAGTCATGAGAAGGGTATATTTTGTCTCGTTATCCTTTAAGAAATTAGATAGCCTGCGTTTAGCCGACTCCTATTTCCTCGCACGGAAACAAGAAATTAATTGGACTTCTTGTCGTATTTCTTCCCCTCTCGCAGAACACTGCTCTACATTTGGCCGCCATCCACGATTCTCCAGAAGTAATTTCATGCTTGCTGTCTCATCCGGAGCAAGAAATCCTCATGAACAAAAAGAATCATAATGTTTTGGACGCAGCACTGAACGCTGACAGGAAAAACGTGGCATTCGCTATAGCGACTCATGAGAGGTTAGTAAAGAAAGCTAAAACAGAGGGAAAAAACAGGGAGGATTTTATTGTTTTGTGATATACGGAAAGAACCATTTCAAATCGGCGCAGCAAATGATGGTTTGTAACTGTTTCCCTAGCTAGCGATCTGGGCTATGACTAGGAGTGCCAAGTCGTGCACGTGGTATATCACGTGGGCTGCTCCTGATCAACATGTGTCAGTGTGTGATCAGTATCTTTAACTCGTATTTAGTCTTCGTCGAATTTTTTTTATAGTAGCACCCCTTTGTTGGTACATTTACCGCAAAAGGACATGGATTCGTCCTTGACCCTTATCACCCAGGAGCCCTATGATTGAAACTTCCATCAAAAGTTCACTTCCATATTGAGCTCTTTTAAGAACGTGTTAACACGCTCGTTAAAACACGCGGTTAGTCCATTTATAGTTAACTACACGGGAGGTTGAACAGACCATTCCCTATTTTCTCTTCTCTTGCTATTATTAAATTCTAAGTGAATTATTTCTCGTCGTTTCTTACAGATGGCGCGAAGTGCTGACTACATGCGCCTCAGGGCACCTGGTAACGATGAAAAACCTTGTGATAAAAATGCCAGAAGTTGCTATGGTGAGGAAAATTATATATTCCTGCACCTTATTCAGACTTGGTCAATATTTCATTAAAAAAGGCTATGTCTAATTCCATTTTTGTTTGCATTTCTAGCGATTTATGGATCAATGCGTTACAAAAGAAGGAAATCCTGACAGCGAAGATTACAAAGTAAGTTCTATTATTATACATTAGAATTACTATAAAACATGTGATTGGTCGAGAGCATCCAGTCAATATACAGTAGCATGTGAACTCGACATGATAACCCAATATCTGCTGCAGATATTGGGTTATCATGTCGAGTTCAAAGTCCGCCTAGTTTCCAAGCTCCTCGTCCGTGTAGTGCTGTCAAACTTTTGAAAATATGGCGGCTGAGTGATTCGCCTCCGTTTCCGAAGAGGAATTGAAAGTTTTGATCGAGAACAAAGATTCTTAAAACACCAAGAGAACAACAAAAACAATTGCAAAAATTCTGAATGATTATTTGAGGGAGAAGAACCTGGATGAACCACAAGATAAAACCGCTTTGGCCAATGTTCTGACGAAGTTTTTACGCCGGCGCTAGAAAAAGTGATGGCAATTTGTTTGAAAACGTATAATAATGATATTATTATTTATATTTATATTAATATTTTCGCATGATATCGCGAATTATCAAAACCTCGTGTCTGTATTATCTGCCGAAGCCGAAGGCTGAGGCAGATAACACAGACCTCGGTTTTGATAATTCGCGATATCATGCCCAACCTCATCCAATAATTGCTTATTATCAAGCCCAGAACATAATAAACACAGTGCACTTTACATGATATTTATCAAAGTTCTCATATAATCATTTCTTAAGTATTTTTTCTTGTGGGAAATTTCTTTTCAGTAACCAAAAGACCGCACCTACCTTTCTCTAAGTCTTGAGCGTTATAAAAACTTTGAAACCTGTGAGCGGTACAGTAAAAACCCGCGAGTAGGAACCTGCATTTTCCCAAGTGGCCTAAAATGGTTCTTACATAAATGGTGATTGGCACAAACTTAGGCTATTTAGGTTCTTAATAGGTTCCTATTTTCTGAAACAAACATTCACATTGTTTTTAATTGAGATTTAAGTGGTTTTCAGCCTTTTTATTCTGGGAAATTTGCATACCATTTTATTTATATTTTGTGATTGTTTCAATATTATTTCACGGTTGTCAACATTGGCATTTACATTGCAACTGGAGTGATAATTTATTACGGCTCCTAGGTCTCAAAAGAGGATCCAGAATTTCGACACATTTTGTCAATTTTTCCTAAGAAAACGTTTTTAATCAATGTTAGAAAATAACAACCTATTTCCAAATTTTACGCTGAAGAGGTTGTTATAAAGAGGTTGTCTATCTGGCACAAAAATTGTAGCCTAACAGGTTCTTAAAAGAATAGGTTCTTACTAGCTGGGTTTTTGCCTCCTTTGCCTTCTGTGAGGCTTATATACTTTTCAGACGTTTTATAACGGTTTTTTATTACTATTTTATCAGGTAACTTACGATTTCACGGTGATCCAAGGAACTGATGAGAGGCCTGATGAAGATTCTCTGATGGTACTTAAGGTATGATCGCGAGCACACGAGCATGCGTGCTTTGATTCCACTATTTGACAATCAAGTGCATTTATCATTAATTTTTCGATCTACTCTTATCACAGACCATGTTAAAGCATCGTCGAATCAATTGTTTGGCTCATCCCATTTGTTATATCGTTATGAACAAAAAATGGTAAGAAGAGTTATGATTTAATTTAAGATTAATCTTAAAAATATATATGAATATTGAAAACTTTATTTTAGTCAAAACAACAAGGTCCCTCTTCTTTTTATTCACTACCGTTTTTTCTTAAACTAATTTATAGTTCATCAAGTTAAAACAAAGAAAGTCATAACCGTGAACGAGGTGTGGACCATAGATTTTAACGATTTTATTTCTCCGTAGGTTTTATTTCGATTGAAAGGATATATCAAACACCCGAGACAGTGTTTCATCGGCTATCCAAACACCTCGAATTTCGTCAAAAATATTCGGCTGCGCGTCATATTTTCAACTCTCTTCTCGGTGTTTGGATATCCCGAAAAAACACTGTCTCTTGTGTTTGATAAATTACCTCAAGAATTGACAGAGCTGCGATATTTATAAAACAGGTTGCTAAGTGCTAGTGCTTTCGGTGTGCTCACGAGTGTTTGTTCCGTATTCCGATTGGTCGATAGCAATTGGAAAGTAGTTAACGAAGATTAACCTAAGATTAGGGCTATCCACAAGTTGCTTCACAGTTTTCAAAGAGTTGCTCCAAATTTCTGAAAAAGTAGCTCGAAAGTTGCTCCAAAAATCCCAAAAAGTTGCTCGAAAGTTGCTCCAAAAAATCTAAAACGCTTCTTTATATCAAGAAATTTTTCTCGAATATATGCTAATTTTCCTTTGAATAAGGCCCTCGGACAACACTCGGGCAATCTTTGGAGATCTTCGGTCAAGAAATTGCTCATAATGCAACAAGTTGCTCGAAAGGAAAAAGGTTGCTTAAAGGGGGAAAAGTTGCTCGAAATATGAAAAGTTGCCAAAAAGTTGCCGAGCAACTTGTGGAAAGCCTTACACTGTACTTAAGATAGCATTTGTTTTCGACTAAAGTTGTTCAAATAAGCTGTTATACGAAAAGTGTGTTAAGATTATTTTTTTTCTCTTTGGGCTTGTCAGTGTTCTAATATTATTACGCATTTTTTTCTTTAATTTACTTGTTTCCCGTCCCTCTCCTCCCTCAGGCAAGTGTTTGGATGGAAATCTTTGGTAATCAACCTGATCTTGTATCTACTTTTTGTCATTCCGCTGACCATACTCGCCATCTACTCGCGGGCTAATGAGCGACTTCTTTGTGGCTTGAATGAAACGATGCCCAGAAAGGTAAGTAGCAAAATTTCCGCTAGGTTTTGATACCCAGGGGTGAGATAATCCTGAACTCCCTCTTTGAGAACTAAAACAAGGATGTATAAGTTTTCTTGGATTCATGATATATTTACACGTGATTTTCAGTTTCTCAAATACTGTTGGAGTAATTTATCTCATTATATACATTCCACAAAATTCATGACAGGACTGCGATATTTTGGCCCTAAACACAATTTTTTCCGTTGATATTTTTTGTCTGCCTTATTGGCACATTCTTGACGCATAAAAAACTGACGTCATTATTGTTATTATAATTATTATTATTATCATTACTATTATTATTATTATTATTATTATTGTTATGTTCCTTACGTAATGTTTGCAAAGTCCTAGCGCCGAGACCAAACCATGGTCCTGGGGCACAAAGGGTAGCCAGTTTAGCTGACAACACCCCCCAAAATATGCGCGTACCCAGCAAGGTTATCTCTGTAGTTCACTGATGCTATTTGGCCGGGGATCTCCAATATAACTCTCTTGTCCCTGATAGCTCCAAGTGCTCCAATGATAACTGATCGTTTCCGTTCGTGCCCCCACGGCTTGTTTCGATTTCCTTATTATTATTATTATTATTATTATTATTATTATTATTATTATTATTATTATTATTATTATTATTATTTTTACAGGAATACATTTTCTTTGACGTCCCGTGTCGATTGAAGCATGTGGTAAGAGAATTATTTCCTTTTTTTGACTTAAATGTGTACGATAGTTAGCCATCCTCGCCCCCTCCACTAATTATGTACATCACATAACTGAGCACACAAAAGGAAAATAATTTTTAAAAACGATTTGAGTTGTTTTGTAGCTATTTGACGAACAGGCAAAAAGGCCGGGATTAATGAAGCATTTGTATGATAGCAATCTTAGCTATTTGTAGTATCTGTGAATTTTGCTGTCTTTTGCACGCCAAATGGCAATTTAAACCCTCTAGATCAGATTCTGTCCCGCCATCTTGGATTTCAGTGCCCGAGAAGACCTTGGAGACGAGTTTATTATGGTTGCCAGGTCACTTCGGCCGCGCAACAACACGTTTAAAAGTAGAGCAATGGTTTCTAAGCAAATAGCAAGTTGTGGCAGTAGCGGAAATAAATTCTGCAGAATTAACAGTTTGGTATCACAAGGCGAAAAGTAGGATATGTTCAAATATATTTATTGTCTGATAAATATGTTGTGTTTGTTTACAGGGCCTTCAGACTGGTCAGTTCTTCGTCTTGATAGTCACGATGTTTCACGTGATAAAGGAATTGCTACAGCTCAAAAAACAGGTTGGTTTCTTACTCAGTAGCAAACGGTTTCCACTGTAAATGGTCAGGCAAAGCTTAGAATATTAAGTCTTGATAGAGATATGCAAACTACACACAAGCTACCGAAGGGGAAAGGGGTAGACCGCGTGTCCAGTCACTGTTTAGCTCGACCACGGTCAAATGATAGAAATATGGAAAAAAGGAACAGAAGTAATTCAAAGATAAGATTCTAATTTTCACTGTTTAAAGATCAATACTTTACCGGTATTCTGATGGTTAACTATATTTTTTTAGCTTTACTTTAAAAGGTCTTTATACGTGTTTGAAAACAGGTTAATACGGACTTGTCGGCACCATTTGTCAAAGCATTCGGTTGCAATTGATGAGCGTTTAAGAAGTAAAAAGACTCGCTTATATCGAGGGAATGGAAAAATATTTACACTCAGCAACTATTCTATCTGTCCTTGCTCATACTGGCTCTTCAATATAAAGGAAATTCCCCGAAGTAGAAAGAAAAACTGCCTGAGACGTTTGACCGCGGCGAACCCTGTAACAATGCGCTTTTAAACTATTACGTAACAGGTTTCGCAATGTTGCCGGCTCGAGGACATTTTAATTTGAAGGAAAAAGTTGCATAATTTGATTTCAATTGACCATGAACTAGCCAGTGAATGTGTGGTCTTTTGTGTGGGACAGAAGAGCTATAAGCTAACAACGATTGTTTTCTCCTGTTTCAGAGACTGAAGTACTTTCTTTCGTTCACTAACCTTCTGGACTGGGCAGGGTTTGGCATGGCACTTTTCTATATGCTCCCCCCATGTGACTGCAAACTGGGATTCAAGCAGGAAATTGGATCATTGGCCTTGTTTTTTGGATGGTTGAACCTTACTTTGTTCCTTAGAAGGTACATTTAGATGTTTTAAAAGTATTGAAGTATAGAAACTTCGAAAGAAAAAAATTTCTTAGTCTTTTAAAAGAGAAGTTCACTCCAGAATTGCCATTAATTTTCTTTGCGCCAATAAAAAGTTTACACAAAGATATGTTATTCACCAAAATTTCAGCCTCCAACTTTAGCTATAACCCTACGAAATCTTATCCAAAACTCGACAACTGAACGCCGCCATCTTGGAGCTGGTAATGTATGCGTGGCGTCAAAGAGCTCAGCCTGAAGTTTGACGGGGAAATTTTAATAGTCGAAACGCCTTGTTTTTTTGTATTTCTTGGAGCTTTGTTTGAGTAAAATGGAGCTGCACAAACAGGCATTTTGTCAAACAAAAGCCACTTCGAAGAAACAAGGAGTTTCGAGTATTTAAATTATCCCGCCAAACTTCAGGCTGAGCTCATTGACGTCACGCATACATTATAGGCATAAATAGATTGTGCTCGGCAACTTTTGAGCAACTTTTAGCTTTTTGAGCAACTTTTTGTAGTACCAGCAACCTAGGGCAACTTTTACCTTCCTTGGCAACTTTTGAGCAACAAATTGATATAAAACCGATCCAAACCGTAAAAGGTCGTTTCATTTCGAAGGATTTTATTAAAACTGATTTTATTCGCTGCAACATAGAGCCTGCCGACGGCCATCTTGGTATTTGCTGAAGTCCGAGTCACTTATGGCATCGCAATCAGATGAAATTTTAGACGAGGAAATGAAAATAATTCATACATTGAGGTTGCCATAGACGCTGGGGCAAGTCTTAGTAAACCTGCAAGCGCTTCAATTTCAAGAAAAAGCAAAATTCATGTCAAAACGACTCTAGAGAGCAAGCAACTTTTCTAAATTTTGGTGGCAACTTTTTGATATTTGAGCAACTTTAGAGCAACTTTTTGGTATATTGTGAAGCAACTTTTCCTGAATTTACTAGCACAATCTATTCATGCCTAATACATTACCAGCTCCAAGATGGCGGCGTCCAGTTGTCGAGTTTTGGATAAAATTTCGTAGGGTTATAGCGCACGTTGGGGGCTAAAATTTTGGTGAATAACATATCTTTGTATAAACTTTTTACTGGCGTAAAGAAAATAAATGGCCATTCTGGAGTGAACTTCTCCTTTAAGCAAGATTCCGGGTTGGGAAATCATCTTTATAGTAACAATAGTCTTCCTATTTACAATTAAATAAAATATACATAGAAATTTAAACTGTTATTAAAAACTAACTTTAAAATCGATAGAAGCTACAATTAAAAAAGGAAAGAATTAACTAAAACAAAAACCCTAAATAGAACGCTAGGCTTAAAATCGCGGTCTAATTCGATTTCCAAAAAGGGTATTCTATTTGAAAAGTCCAAAGAAAGCTCATTGTATGACTGTATTACAGTGGACTTCTGATTTCTTGACGCCCAAGGGAAACGAAAATCGGTTCAAGAAATCGAAGGTAATTAAAAATGCAGGGTTTGAGTGAGGAAATAAATCTAAGGGAAAGACGTTTGGTTCGAGTTATCGGAATGTTCGTGAAATCAATGGATATTCCACTTTATTTTAATGGTTATGTCGTATTGAACGAAGTGCCAAATTAATACCCATGTCTAAAAACATTTTATCCTTCTTTTTTTATCACAGGTTTTCATCGTACGGTCAATATATCATTATGTTGACGACAATGTTTGCTACCCTGTTTAAGGTATTTTTTTTTTTTATTTTAATGATATTTATTTCATACTCAAAGGTTTTTTTACAGCACACAAAAGATAACATACATATTTATATTACAATTCGAACACACAGATATCCAAAAAAAATAAATAAAGAAAAAAATAAATAAGTAAATAAAACACTCACGCAAACACACACACACTGTACCACCTGGGAGTTACTGGTATACTAGCTCTGTGAAAAACAATTGAATTATAAGTATATTGAATTGCAAGTGACGAAATTGCAAGTATAAAAAAAACGCTCTGCGATAAAAATTAACATTAAGGTATGTACTTTGTAGATTTTCTCTCTTTTATTAAAGATCTCTCACACAATGAATGCCCTTTATCTGCCGCACAGGAATGCACTAGCATCTTATTGACATATCACAGTCTTAGCAAAGAAGCAAAACTCTTACTTAATATTATTGTATACCCATGTCAAAAGAAAAAATATACAGGCTAGTAAAAGGCCTAGGGCTGGGAGGATGGAGAAGCTGTTGCCTTGTTAGGTTAAAAAAGACGGGGTCACATATACATATTAAGTGTGTGGGAACTTTTAAATTTCTTGACTCTTTTCCGAGCTCAGTCAGCGAGAAACCAACCACGTGTTTGATATGTCTCCTCTTTCTATACAATGGCGCGAAATTGAATGAGGTAATATAACTTTGTTTCTTTTCCCAGGTTCTGTTGCTGTTTTTTATGTTTGTCATGGCATTTAGCAGCACGTTTTATCTGCTCTTAGACGAGGAAACGGTGAGACTAAGTCCATATATTATGATGCTTATGAAGATGACAGCTTTACATTCAACGCCTTAAGCCCTGGCCAAACGGACACGCAAGTAGGCGGAAGTTGAAAACTTGTGTTGACTAGCTTGCGTCTCCGTTTGGCTAGAACTTGCGTGCACTTGCGTTGACTTGCGTTCATTTTGGTGAAGATCAAATTAAGTTAACGTAATTTTTTCACCGTTTGACCACCCATCGCAGGTCAAGGCATTTTTTTGCAGTTCACTTCAAATACTTTATTGCACCCAAAGCATTTTAAATGCTTTTTGCAAACTTGTGTGAACTTGCGACTAAACCTGCGTGTCCGTTTGGCCAGCCAATACAAGTCTGTACGCGAGTTGAACTTTCGACTACTTACGTCCACTTGCGTTCACTTGCGATACCATTTGGCCAGGGCTTAAGAAGTAACTTGACCAAGCATCTGCGAGAAAAGACTGCTTAATTAACAACTGTTCACGCTTTAGCATGTATTGTCGAGGTATGCTGCACATGAGAAGTTTAAAGAGAATGAAATAAGCATAAGAGTCTCTTGCGATGATAGCCAAAAGCAACTCTAGCTTCTTGAGTGCTCTCCAAACTTCCCAAGTACACCACTACTCGTTAGCGCCGAGCTAAAAGCACGAACCAATTGTTTTATAGCATTGCTGGCAAGGCGGTTTGCTCAAGCTGCCGGCGTGCACTACTGGATTATGTTGCATGCTTACGTATATTGAGTGGAGTCTTCGTACTCCCTAAATAAATTGCTTGAGTTTAAAGCGTTTTCGGTGGTTTCTGTGAATCCTGAAGTGTTGATAACTCAGTCGACGTTCCGAATACAGCTGACTCAGAGTTAAGTTAATCATTTTTTTGTTGCGAAAAAGGCAGAACATTATTGTTTTTCGTTTAACCAAGCACTTTGCATGTACCTGTGCATTGTAAGGTTGTCCTAACAAGACGTTGGTCCCCTTTTACACACCTGGGTGGAGAAAAGACACTCTGAGACTTTAGTGTCTTGCCCAAGAACACAACACAATGACCCCGGCCACGGCTCGAAACCCGACCGCTCGATCCTAGCGCACTGACCATTTGGCCACGGTGTCTTTCACATCACATGAGGCTGGTCAGTTACATATTGCTATTGTTTTCCTGTCAGGAGCCGTACGCCACTTTTCCTTATTCCATGATGACCATATTTGTGATGACACTGGGTGAACTCAACTACGCTGACATCTTTATGCCGTGGGACAAACTGGAATACGCTGCACTGACGAACATACTGTTCTTCTTGTTTGTCCTGGGAATGCCGATCATTCTTATGAACATGTTGGTGAGTAACCACACAAAATAATATCCGGGATTACGAACACGGGGAGGTATTAATAAAACCATGATTTAACAGCCAAGACAAAAAAAAAGCCATAAGATAAGAAACCCTCCCCCCACCACCACCAGCTTACTCCAAAAAGACAAAGAAATACCCCAATTACAGTCGAAAAAAAGAGGTCATACGATTAAAACCTCTCCACCCCCCTTTCACCTCAAAAAAGACAACGAAATACTCCAAATATCATCAAATATATGTTGAAAAATATCCGAAAGAACGCGACTTTCACCTCTAAAAATTTATCACCCCTAAATATATATCAAAATCGTAGTCCCGTTCTTAAAAGTATCTTACACCTTCTCAATAGTTTAATTCTCGAATACCCCACATTCCACTTTAAAATTAACTTAAAGAAAAAGTCGTACACCGAATAAACCCACTTGGTATTGGTATTATTATTAAAATGTGAAAAGCCTGTGATAAACATAGGAGCAAACTTATTACTTTGAGAAAACAGATTTAGCTGCTTCCATAAGCTAATAGAAAGGCTGCTAATTGTTGTTAACTCGTTTCGAATAAAAACCCAATATAGTTCTTTTACTTCTATCACATAATCACATAATGTTACATGCTATGGAAAGCGTTAACGTTAACGCAAGGGTGAGTGTCCTGAAAAAGGGGGAGAGGGGGATATACAGTCCATTTTCCCAGCCCAAATTTTGCTTAAATCCCATTTCCCAGCCAATTGTTTCCCAAATTTTCAAAATCCCAGTCCCAGTTCTATTATTAAGTCTGTGACCCCTAATCCCCTTCCCAATGCCCAAATCTCATTTTTCCAATGAAAATTTGCCCAAATGTCAGTTTCCATTTTACCCCTTCAGGCCCCTCAAGGGTGACATTCATTTTTATTAATTCATTTTCACTGAAAGAAAAGAAGTTTAATTTCAAGTTCATTGCTTCAATTTTTTGTGTGCGATTTTCTAGGTTGGTCTTGCAGTTGGAGACATTGAAAAGATTCAAGTGAATGCCTTGATTGATCGTTACGTGATGCAGGTATAACAACTACAAAACAATGATGACTAAAATTTCTGGCACAAAATCAGCGCGCTTAGAGTGGAACAATACATATGTTGCGTGTGACATGTCAATCGCAACCTGCAACTCACTTTGCATTGTTAGAATGAGCCAACCAAAAAATAAAGCGTCCTTCATTCAGGGAGGATTTCAAAATTCTAATCTCCAGGGACAGCGATGCAAATCGCAAAAAGAAACTCTGCGACTTGTTTTTTTTAGTTAAGGTGGCTCGTAATGCTTTAAATATTCCCATCTTTGGCATTCTATTACAGCTACACCGATAATGTTGAGGTTAAACGCTAAGTACAACTTTGTAAAGGTTTTACCAATGAACAAATTTAAGTCACCGTGGCATCAAAAATCGTTGCCATAACAACGACTTAAGTGGTCAAAGATACCTTATTTTTGACCTTTTGAGGCAAAAATCTTAAAAACTAAACGGTGGAAGTTTTTGTTTTTTCAAAATGGGATATGTTTGACCTCTTATGACGTTGCTATGGCAACGAATTTTGACGTCACAGTGACCTCAATTTGTTCATTTTTGTAAAACTTGCACATGTTTGTACTAAAATATTTTCCTGAACGTTATTGGTATAGCTGCCATAGAGCACCAAAAACGGGCATGTCTAATTCTGACTAAACTATTACGAGCCACTAAGAGGGAAATTACCTCATATACTTAAGAGTTGTAGGATTAATTATGGTATAGGATTAATAATGGTCGCCTGATTAACGAGATGGTTGAATTATCAAAGCGACTTTCTCGTAGGAAATGAAATGAGCAAATTTGTTTAAACATGTTAGTTAATTATAGTTCTCCATTTATGATGTTTAATTTTCAGGTGGAGCTGGTTTTAGAGATGGAGGAAACAGTTCCTAAATCAATTGCCCAGCGTGCTCATGTTAAAAAACATGTCGAATATCCAAACAAGGATGAATCCAAGGTATATCCACTTCGTAACAATTTATTCTTACAGTTTTTACAACAACATTTTAGAATTTTCGTCAATACTTCCAAAAGACCATGTCACGATTTTCGACGCCATCTTAAAGGGTAGGCAACGCCGTCAGGATTTACAGTTTTTGTATGGGAATCCGGTGGCAATAAGTTTTTCAAAAATTAAATTCTGAACAGCTTATGAGTCGTAAAGTTAACTCGACGGATGTGGCTGTGCTGGAAAGCCTCCAGTTACCTTTTAATTAATTTTCCATACGTTTGTATAGCGTAGCGTAGTAGTGCAAACCCAAAACAAATACCAATTACTTTCGACGCTCAAAAACGCATTAATTAATTAATTAATTAATTAATTAAAAAAACAATGTGTAAGTCACTATATTCGGTTATTCACGATCAAGCATGAACTATCACCCATAAATCGAGAGCGTATAATCTAATTCAATATTTTAGTATAATTCTACCTAAATTTTCCCCAAATAATGATTTTAAATTATTTATTTTTCGAACTTCACGCTTTGGCGAAATCGTGAGTGTATATACCTAATTGAAAAAAACGTTGACCGTGAAAAGCATAAACCCTAAACGATGAGACCGAAATGTTTCCTGGGAAGTCGGAAAAAGTAATTCTCGTCTGTGACAGAATAAACAATATGATAAGTCAGGTTGCATAAATCATGTTCGTAAGGCCACAAAAAAGAAAATATCTTGATTATCAATGAAAGGAATGAAGATGAATTTTTCAACAATGACACGAGCATGGGACAAAGAAAAATTGTGAGTCCCCGACGGGAATCGAACCCATGGCCTCCCAGATACCGGTTGGGCGCTCTTACCAACTGAGCTACGAGAGACTCGTGGTGAGCTGGGCCATTTACTAGGTTAATATATGACACGCGTCCTGCATACTGCTAGGATCAGCAATGTCGAAATCATCGAGTGTGTAGTAAATAATAAAGGTGGTAAATTTTAAGCTCGATGGTAAATTTTAAGCTCGGTGATAAATAAAAGGAATATTACTAGGCCTCCCAAGGCTGTCTAATCAGATTCCCATTCGGTCTTATCGTTCAAGGTTTATTCTTTTCACAGGTCAACATTTCTTCAATTAGGTCGCAGCGGTGCACATGCGTTTTTTAGTTATTCATCAATTTCGTGTGTTTAAGTCGAGTAAATTTGAAAACGAAGAAATTAAAAAAAAGTCGTAAAAAACGTTTTCCGTCCACATTAACGCGGGTAAATTTGAAAACGATACGCTTCATCGCACGCAGAGTTACAAAACAAACACAAATCTATTGTTAAGCTAATTTCAAACCTTTCCATTTGACAGAGATCACATGACCTTTTGACGTCAGCGTTTTCAAAAAGTTCCATTCTTGCCCGTTTTCGCCGTCCACCACCGAGCAGGTGATTTAAATGTACCCACTTTAGAGAGCGTTTTTGAAAAGTTCAGTTTTCGGTGACCAAAAACACCGTTTCAATGTGGACGATTGGCCTATCCGGAGAAAAATTTCAAATTTACCCGGGTTGTTTAGTGTGGACAGGGCCTTAGTCTTCTCGGGATATTGAATTACCCAGAAATATTTCTAAATCTTCTTCAGAAACTTCAGGGTAAGGAATACAGCATAAATATAGCATTCTGACACAAGGAAAGTGTAAATTCTACGATCAGTTTCATTCTTTGTATTAGTTCTATGAGAAACTTTTGGGCTTTAGCCGACCAGTGGAGGAGGAAGAAGAGGAAGTTAAGACTACCCCAGAGCTCCCCCCTGAGTTTCAACCCCTGTTGGAGAGAATGGAAGAGCAGGAGAAAAGGTACAACTTAAAGGGACCGTGTTACAGGTTTTTAGCCAAACTTAGGCATAGGAAATGAACATCAAATTCGTTTCAATATATAAAATAACCTCTTTAAACAATATTAAAGGAATATTTAAATAACACACCAAATGCAAAAAAGGTACAGATGGCCAAAAGTGTATAAGATTGAAACGGATAACGATATGGGTTGTTTAAATGCGGTCCAGCCGAACAGTTTCAAAGTTAATCTTGTCTGCTTATAACTTTAAATTATAACGCCCCGGAGACACATTTGGCTGCAATGAAGCTATGGTTCTGTCATTTAGAATCATATAATTAATTTCTTTGCAAACATCAAGTTTCATAGCGAATGTTTGGCAAAATTTAATAACATAAAATTAACTTAGCCGTGACACAGTCCCTTATCAGGGACTTATCCTTTATCAGTCATGAAGTACTTTCCCCACAGCGAGATTTAATTAAAGCGTAATTGCTGTAAAAATGCAGGCATCTTGCTTTTTTTCTTTTCGTTGAACAGGTTTTTTATATTTATTCGCCAATATCATGCCCAAACAATGCCTAAATTTGTATTAGTAAACGCTTATAAGGTGACGAAAGAAATGCTTAACGAATGAACAACCAAAATAAAACGTCGGGATGGCCGTATATTGACTTTTTTAAACAGTTATTCCAGGAGGTGAAGAGTGCGCGTTGATAGCCAACGAGGCGTGTAGCGCCGAATGGCTATTAATATAATTATTTTATAGCGAAAGTGGAAAAAACCCAAAGAATTGCAATATTTGAGGTCCTTTGCTGTTCTCGCTGATTGTGGTCTATGTTATATGAGCTTATATACCATGGCCTGTTAACCAATTACACTCAAAAATTGCGATATACCATGGCTAGTTTCAATAATACCTATGATGAACTAGTGATATGAAACAGAAAATCGAGAATATAACTGGCTAAACGTTACTCTGAATAACTTAACGTTTGTTTCGCTTTATATTGCAGAATCAAAGGAATATACGAGCTGCTAGGAGAGCAATCCAAACTCCTTAAATCCATTAGCAAACAGAAAGGAAGGCGAGGAGGAACCTCGGCATCCACAACGAGAAACCTCAAGACGAATGCTACCTTACAATTTTCAGCCAATTTATTAATTCCCCCTTCTATTGTCAATATCCTTAGCCTTACTTAGCCTAGGTGGAGGGTACACTTTGCCCATAGAAATTTCAGACTATACTTACTTAGCCAGAATTCAAGCAACAGAGGTCAGCCTGCTTGAGTTGAGTTAAAAGGCATCGGAAAACATTTTGGCTTGTCAATGTTTTGGTCATGTGCCCTCACGTCCCATTGGCAACCACGTTTTTAAAGCTCGTTTTATCGAAAATTAGTAGCTTTTAAAGTTTTGCAATTGAATTTCACAATTTCCAATCTAAATTCCCTCTCTAATGGTGAGGACGTTCTCCGACATTTCTGAAAATTGTTAGAAATCCACGAAGCGCACTTTTTCAAGCGCGTAACGTCATGTAGCATGATATGACGTCATAATTGGCATGTGACAGCCACTGAGATAAACCTTTTTTAAAATGGTTTGCACACTATATAAAATTCACCTTTACAGCGTGAATACTTCTGGAAATCGATGGGGGCCCCAGTGAAACAAAAAAAACCGAGATTATTCCCATGCTATGCTTATGATATTAAGCTTTTTAAAGAACTCGCTTCAATTCTTTCTTCGTATTTAGCTTTTGTTCAATATTGGCTCGATTTAATCGTATTGAGCTTTTGGGTGATTTGCTTCAGTTACGTTAATAATATTTCTTCTTTCAAACTTTTTATCTCTTACAATATAAGCTTACTAGCAATTTTTAATTGCGATTTTTTTAAGTGGTTAAAACGACAGGTAGGTGATTGTCGTTTATCTGTGTATTAAAACAACCAACCACTCTAAAGTTTAGAATAAATATAACAAGATATAGAAGTGTTCTTGAAAAGAAAGCTTGTTTTTGTGTTGTTGTTTTTTTGTTTCTTTTTCTTTTTCCTTGCAAGTGCGGAGCTTTTTGTAATCCGTAAAACCAGCGCAACCTGACTGGGGAGGGGATGGGGCTTGAGTGAGGGCCTGTTTATATGGAGGAGAGCTGTCCCTGTGGGAGGGAACCCTCCATCCGGGGAGATTTTTTTATTTTTTTAAATTGGGGGGGGGGGGGCGGGGGGGGGGGGGGGATGAGTGTCCCACGTAACCACCACCTCTTCTTTCGATCGCCTTTCAAGGGGTTTGTCTTTGACACTTGCACACAACAGTCACGTGATCGCACGCCGTTTGACACATGCACAATTACCTGGAAAATCCTCCTTTCGCAAAAAAAAAATTTTTTATGTGAATGTTAATGCAATAGACTAAGAAAATAAACTACACAGCCCCAAACTGCCCATTTTCTCGAAGAAGCTTTATTTCCCCAATATTTGACGATCTAATGGTGGATTTCCACTGACGCGTAATTTTTTACGTGCGTGAAAAAAATTAGAGACAATGTATGAACGACTTGCGTAAACGTGTACGCAAACCGTTCATACATTGTCTCTAAATCTTTTCACGTACGTAAACGGACGTAAAAAAATTCGCGTCAGTGGAAATCCACCTTAACACAAATGTGACTTTGACACCTGCACACAATAGACACGTGGCCAACCCTTTCTAGGAAGCAAATCATTTCTTTGGAAATCCTCATTTTAGCGGAAATATGAAGCAATAACTATTTATACAATGGGAATTGGATAATTAGCTACTTATTTAGTGGCTTTTTAAATAAGCTGAACATTTTAGTTATGGACCCTTATTGTGTATTGTGATGCAAACGTTAGCCGATCAAAAATAGATGTGACTTTGACACAAGCACATCGTCACAACCCATCCCGTGCACAATTGCCAAAGTCATACTTTTTTTTGGATCTTCCTGAATATTTGCATTTCACTCAAACATTTAGGTTCACTTACAAGATTTACCTAAAAAAAGGGCCAGTTTTGTTGTAGAACCCTATTGTCCTGTTATTGAAATATTCAAATCGCAATATTAGCCTATCTAAAATAGCTGTGACTTTAAAGTTGTACACAATCGACACGTGGTCAAAACCTTCTAGCGCACAAAGCCAAACATTATGTCTAGACATAATGTTGTATATGTCGAGGCATGTTCGTTTAATAACCCGTTGGGAGGTTTGCACCAGACACAAAGTTGAACCAATGGGATTTTAGAGTGGGGTTTGCTATGTAAAAGAAGGAACAATCGCTTGATTCGTCCTTCTATCCCTCGCCATTCAAGTGTCGAGAGCTCAAATAATATTAATAAAAGACATATTAATAATTGTTTAGGAAATCTCAATTTTAGAGCAAATACGAAGCCATGAATATTTGAACAACGGTAATTGGAGAATGAGCCACTGAGTAGCGATCTATATTTAGCACCAAATTAATTTGGAGAAAAAGTAAAAACACGTCGAGAAATAGCTCCATTAATAAATACCATCCGTACACATGGGACAACGAAGCACATCAGTAGAAATTGCAGTACTGTGTTATTGCAAAACACTCATTTTTTAAATACTTATTTTCTCTGGTTTAGAAGATGTCCCCTTTGCACCTTGATTAACACACGTTTCTGGCGGGAAAAATCGAAGAAAATTTACATTGCAAATATCTACCACCATACGGGCTTTCTGAATCTGCTAATTATTCATCACGGGTCAAGTTTGCCAACATCCATGTTGTTGATTTTCGATGATGGCGTGCCGTCGAAGACTGCAAAGAACTGGAAAAAAGATTTGTTTGGTTAAAGCACAAGACTTTAATTACAAGAGTAAAGATCTGCTGCAACAGCCAGGCGCTATGTGGACCGAAATAACGATACGTTCAACGTTAAAGGACGAGATTTGGACAAACGTAAGGTACACGTGTTCGGTCTTTGCTCGAAACTAGAGCTGTCATGGCCGTTTATCAAGTTATTACGTATTCTTGAGATAGTTTTATGATAGCTATAAGACTACCTTGTCTTCTTACTCTCCCAAAAACATGAAAGAGACGAGGTTTTTATTTGACGTACATTTATTGAAATTTGTAATTTTTTGGAGCTATAACAGACATTGATAAATAATCTTTAGAAAAAAACGTTAACCGGTGCACTTTTAAGTTTGAAATACATGCTTTTGGATGACTCTGTATCCATTTTCAGTGCTGTTATGGGAAATCTTTCTGTTCGCTTTAACATCATTTATCTTTGTGCTTAGCGGTCACTGAGAATGTTGAATTGTTTGGAAAGATGTCCGCATCGCACCATACATTAATGATGCATACAAATTCTTCCATATAATCTTTCACACATAAAAGGCAGTCATGACTAGAACGATAGTTACAAGATTGTATGCACAATTAGTGTATGGTAATCTGCGGAATTCTTTCCAATTGTTTTGTTATTTTTGTAATATTCTAGGCTTTTTCAACGAAGCTAGCTCGAGAGAAGTGGGATGGACCGGTCCAATCACATCTATGGGACGTAAAATATAGCCGTCTGACCTAAGGTGAGTCTCGGAATTTATTGATGTTTCTTGTTCACTACCTTGACCAATCAAATACTAGGATTTTGCTGTTTTCATATTGATTTAATAAGGCATGATATTTTTTTTCTCAAAGTTAAATACAAAAACGCATACAGCTAAATTCTTTCTAAGTGCACTGTAAGAAAAGTATGGGAATGAATTTCAAATTCAAACATTTGCAGGTTTATAGAACAGTTGATCATCGAAGCAAGCCAATGTAAAATTTATGCCGCAAAAGCAGCTCTAGACTTACTTTTGCCCATAAGGTTTTGGGGTTTCCGGGTAGGTGAGGGGGTAAAGCCGGGTTTACATGGGTAAATTTTATGTGAAAAATATATTTGATCGTGCAGATGGCACAACAATTTGTCAAAAGTTCAAAGTTAATTCCAGTAATGACCATGGACAGCAGAGATATGCACAAAGATACGCGCACACAGTGTCTAATGGGAGATTGGGGACCACATATGTTGTCGCAATAATTTATATGACACTGAGACGTCTAGACGAGCAATATTTCGTGTGTGACAACTTTTGTCACAAAAACGAACACGCCAGCTTCTCAGCAAATATATGTGTCACATTAAAATTGGCCAAGTTTCCTCGTCTACACGAGCAAATAAAAGTTGTTACATAAAAATTGCTCAAATTGCTCGTGTAAACTGTACGTTTAAACTATACAAAGTAGTTTTTTAGAACTCTTAGGCGTAACAATGTGAAACACAAAGCAAGTTCTACAGTCCTTTATTTATCACAAAAAATACAATTATCTAATCAGTAGACAGCAATGACCGCAAATTACAATACAAACGATGAAATTAATTAGGGCAAATAAACAAGCAATTACTGATCTAAATGGAGATACAAGTCCCTGAATATTCTCTAAGATATGAAATACAAAACAGCCCTATCGATAAATGGGGAACGCTTTACCAACTACATGGCTAACTATTATTGTATAAATGTTATTTGTTTAATATCCCACCACTAAACGATCAGTGACTTTTAGAATTTAATATTTTCAACAGGCAAAGAATTGAGCAACATTTGTGCTGGCAATATTCCTTTGAGTGGTTCAAGCTAACAAGAAGCCAAGGATTCACAGATCATTGAACTACTCTTCTGTCCTAGGTATGTGTTGAAATTATTATTCTTTCAGTTGGAGAATTATTTGAGATTTCCTGTTGATTTATTATTTTCTGATTGATCAAAAAACTTCAAAATTTGTAGTCCAGCTTGGTAATATCATTTTTTGTGACGGCTCAAACTTCCTAAAAACAGAAAAAACGTTACAAACTTAAAGAATGTGAAAACAAGTGTACTGTTGTCTTGAAGAATTCCAATATTGAATCAAAACTTTCCAGTTGGAATAATTTGACCAAATACCATCTCAACTTTTGCAGTGAATGTTAAAATTTTTCAAAAAAAAAAATATGTTTCGCCAAGTTACCAAAAACCTGATTTTATCAGAAGTACATAATCCAGAAGTCTACATCTCTAGTAATGGGTCTTGTGCTATCAGATTCGTATGTAGGCTATTTTTAGAACAAGCCTCGCGCGAGAGGCTCGCGAGAAAATGACGTAGACGACTTTTGCCGCGAACTAGTAACCAATAGCGTAAAAGTATTTTTTAAAGCGCGCCTTTGATTGGTTGAACAGATTTTTGAAATCGAGCAAGAAGAGCCGAACTGCTGAAAACAAGCGAACGGCACCACGAAATTTCTTACTGTTCAAGTTGTTGTTTATCAAAACATGCATTTAGTGAGGATTTAAACCTACCAGATTCGAATCACTGGTCTCTTCTTCTGTCGTGGATGACAGCATTGAAGTCGCTAAAAAAAAATCGGAGCTTCCAGTAGAATGAGTTGTGTTTTGGAGTCAGAGAAGAGATGGCAGCGAGCGAAAAAGAAACTGACTGCTTCGACTCAAATTCAAAATGTAGAGGCACTTAAGATGAATGGAACTCAAGAGAAAAAGACAGCTATTACATATTGAAGATGTTTTTTTTTTACATCTTGGTACCGGTTTATTGCTATTGTGGAAAAATTCCGGTTGTCACTGGAGCGGTTAAAATCGAGCGCGACGAAATACGAAAGTTCCTCATGTTTGTTTTGTGAGCTCGTCTATGGAAACCGGCGACGGGTTGCTTTTTCACTTGTCTACAAACTTTAAATTTCAACAGATGGTTGAAATAACTATTTAAGACTTCTACTGTAAAAACGTTAGAGTTGAAAAGAATGGCCAATGAAAATGATGTGTTTTGAATTGTTGTATCGCTCACTTTCCAAAGTATTCCCAAACAATTTTCTTTTGCAATTTTCGAAATTCAGAAAACGACCCCAAACGATCTTCGAGTCGTGGTTGTTTTTGTAGCTCAGGAGCAAGGACAGCACATTTTCTTTATTTTATTTTTTTTGCCCCCCCCTACCCCCCCCCCCAAAAAGGGAGGGGCCAAAAAAAAAAACCTTTATAAAACACCCCCCCCCAAAGTCCGCGCCCCTTTTTATTTAATAAAAAAACTCCCCCCCCCCCCCCCCCCCCCCCCCACCCATTTCATTAAACTTTTTTTAAAAAATTTTCTTTATTTTCCCACTTTTTTGAAATAGAATTGAACGATTTGATTGTTTGCAATTTAAAAGCATTCTGGCTTGATTTTGCAACAATTTTCGTTATTTTCGGACTTTCTAAGAGAATGGTGAACGGGATCCAAGATGGCGGCTATAATGACGTCACATGACATCATGTGACGCCACAGCTAACAATTTTATTTTAGTGCAAAATAATTTCGCTGCACCTTAAGGTGGCTCCGTAGTTATTCCAGGCGCACTCGTCCATGTCAAACTTTGCATCATAACTTTTTCGGCTTTAACGTGATGGCTATGAAACATTGCGAAAACTTTTGCCTATCATTCAGTAATGATATGATTTAATTTGATTTCACTGGTGAAAAATATTTTCAATGTTACTGGCGTTTAACTGGACCCCACCTTTTGGACAAAATCGCGTCCAGTAAAAAATAATTGCTGATAAATTTTTGCTAAATTTCTAGAATCTGCTTATATTCACTTAATACACACCATAGCCAAGTTTCAGGAAAATCGTCGGAGCAGAAGTCCGGAAATACTAAGGTCATGTAAATTCAACGCTTACATTCTATTGAAACTTTCCATACTTGACGCTCGTCGACGAAACAAGCTACAACCCCAAGTTTTCGTAAGAAGCCTCTCCAAGGCTTGCTAAATCGGAGTGCCTAGCCGATTGTTAATCGTGCGAACCGTTAGAAAGTATTCGCTAGTTCTGTAAACATTATTAAATGCATGAAAACGTTCTCCAACCTCCAAAGTCGCGTTTTGCAGCATTTTTCGAAAATTATACCGCGGTTTTGCTTCAAACTCTTGCCAGATAAATTCCAAGGCACTGCAAAATGTTTGCATCAATTTTTGTTGCTGTGCCGTGCTGTGAGCTGGAGAATTTTTTTTGGGTTTGTAAGCTACTCCGCGGTTGTTGGTGGGGGGGTGTTTTTTTTTTTTATTTAAGAAAAAAAAATTTTTCTTTGGGAAGGGGGGGGGGGGGATATGGGGGCTCAACACACGAGGAAGAGGGGGGAGATGTTTCCAAAGGGAAAATTGGGGTTTTTTTTTTATTTGGGGGGTTTATATTTTTTTTTTTTTTTATAAAAAATAAAAAAAAACAAACCCCCCCTAAAAAAAAATTTTTTTTTTTTTTTTATAAGATTTTTTTTTTTTTTTTTTCTCCCCCCCCTCCTGCTTCCCCCCCTTTTTTTTTAAAAAAAAATTTTGGCCAAACCCCCCACCGCACAACAAAAAAAAAAAAAAAAATAGAATAAAATGAGCAAAAAGAAAAAAAAATTAACAATCGGCTAGGCACTCTTATTTAGCAAGCATTGGAGAGGCCTCTCACGAAAACTTGGGGTCGTAGCTTGTTTCGTTGACGAGCGTCAAGTATGGGAAGTTTCAATAGAATGTAAGCGTTGAATTTACATGAACTTAGTATTTCCGGACTTCTGCTCCGACGATTTTCCTGAAACTTGGCTATGGTGTGTATTAAGTGAATATAAGCTTATTCCAGAAATTTAGCAAAAATTTATCAGCAATTTTTTTTTACTGGACGCGATTTTGCCCATAAGGTGGGGTCCAGTTAAACGCCAGTAACACTGAAAATATTTTTCACCAGTGAAATCAAATTGAATCATACCATTACTGAACGATAGGCGAAAGTTTCTCCCAATGTTTCATAGCGATCACGTTAAAGCCGAAAAAGTTATGACGCAAAGTTTGACATGGACGAGTGCGCCTGAAATAACTACGGAGCCACCTTAATAGAACGAAAACTCTGAGGAGGGGTTCCATACAGTGTCCGAGAGTGAGAATTTCTCGTTACTTTCAACAGATAACTAGCGCTAGATCCAGTTATCACATAAAACCATATCAAAAACAAGAAGTCCAATCAATCATTTAATTTAGAATTCGGATTCATCGAAACAACCATTTCTGTTGTTTTTAGGCCGATTGCGCTTTTCTGTGATATTTTAAAGGCCCACAATCACCCTATATTCATTGCGCGCCAAAAAACATTCTACATATGAAAATTGTGAGAGCTGGTTGAGTTGTTTCAATCTTCTTGGAGCCTTGTTTTTTTAGCTAAGTAGTTAAATCTCTTTTCGGTTAAAGTGATTTGACTGTTTTACCATCAAGCTTTTCAAAACAAAAATAAACGGTCGCAAAGCATATCGTTTGAAGGTGGGCCTTCAAAGTAAACTGTTCGAAACGCGAATTTCTAATTGAAACCAAGAAAGACTTAAGGAGGCTCGATGTAGTTTTTTTAGCCCTAGGGTGGTCGTTTTGAAAATGAAAATTATCTAAGGAGCCAATGTTGGATGTTTGCCAAAATACACCATAATGATCAAATATGACCAAAGTTTAATTGTTTTACCGGTCACTTAGTCACAGAGGTTACCATAGCAACGATTGTCGTTTTCTTTTGTTTTCAAACAACCTTCATTTTTTCGAAATCTAGATTGACTCTTGGAATTTATTTTTTGATATGTTTAAGTATAGTGGATATACTACCTGTAGCCAAAATTTTAGGAAAATCTGTAAGAGCGTTTTAGAGTAAATCAAGAATGAATTTTTTTGCAATTTTTTGAAGTTTTATACAATCGGCTGTCAATATATTTTAAAAAAATTACAGCAAAAACTCTCTCGCTCTTAGTTATAGGTCTTTGATGATGTAACGTATTTATATTTCATTTTAAATAATTGGGCTCAAACACTACGAAACAATTTAAAAGCGCCTATTTCACATTAAAACGGGATTTTTCTGAAAACTTCATTATTGATTTACTTGAAAACGCTCTTACAGATTTTTTTAAAATTTTGTCAACAGTTAGTCAATCTACTGAACTTTAACATATCAGAAAATGATTACCAAGAGTCAATCTAGATTTTGAGAAAATCAAGCTTGTTTGAAAACAAAAGAAAACGTACAATCGTTACTATGGAAACCTTTGTCACTAAGTGACCGGTAAAAAATTATAATTTGGTCATATTTGATCATTATGGTGTATTTTGGCAAAAATCGAAGTTTGGCTTCCTAGATAATTTTTATTTTCAAAACGATCACCCTTCGGCTAAAAAAACTACATCGAGCCTCCTTAACTGGTGCTCGACGTCTCGGGGTCATCCTGACAAATGCGTCAGAAAATTAATAAAGTAAACGATCATCTCTCAGGAAAACGTCAATCGTGATGTAATTTCATCATTACCTTATCTCCGTGATAAATTTTAGAGAAATCGATGTTCAAAATGTTTTTCTTGGAAAATAACAAATTTGATTTTTTCAGCACATCCTGTTATATTCAAATTTGCGCTCACTTTGAAAACAACGATTTCAAACTAAGATACCGTAATCTTTTATAGCTGTAAAAAGCTGATGTTAGTACAAATTATATTGCATTATTTGAGTGAGTGTTTTATATAAAGCTCTATTTTTTACCTTTTTATTTTCAATCATGTTTCTAATGTTGTTCTTGTTTGTTTTACAGGGCAAAAAAAAGTCAATTTGCTGGGAAGCGACAAAGAAGCTGTACAGTCAAGCAAACAGTCTTCGGCGATTGAAGATTCATCGGCGAAAGACATTAAATAAATATAGTGAAAGTTTGAGTAGTTCATTTGGCGGGGAACGCACGGCAAAACCTTCTGCGCTTTTGAAAGCTTTTTTTGTAAAAAAAAGAAGTATTTTGGCGGGAAATATTTCTGCGCTTTTGAAAGGAGCTTTTTGAGCCAAAAAAAACTAAGTCTTTTGGCGGGAAAAAAGGCTGCGCTTTAAAATGGAGTCTAGAATTGAGTCAAAAATAAACTAAGTCTTTTGGCGGTAAAAATCTGTGCATTGACAGCAGATTTTGCCCATCAAAAGGTAGTGTTTATTCTGATTTCATACTAGACCCCGTTTAAAAGTGCAGAATTTTTTTCCGCGTCGGCAACCCTCCATAGGCAAAATATATAAAAAGAGATAGCCTATATTCTGACTAGTTTCCAGGCCCCTTTCAAAAGCGCAGATATTTTTTTATTCTTGAGAATAAAGCAAGACTCAATTATTGGTTACAAGTGTCTCTTTATTTCAACTTTTTAATCACAAGAATATATAAAGTTATTATACAAAGTAGAATGCGTTAATTAACTATATTTCTAAAGGTAATTGCAAAGATGTAAATAAACACTAAGTCAAAAAACTGAAGTAGATTTTTCCTGGTTTTACAAACAAGTAACTATAAGCAAACTCACAAAATCATGTAAAGTCTAAGTCTTTTCGTGTTTTTTTTTCGAAGCGTTAAATGGTTGGCAAAAGCAAATCAAATAAAACTAGACAATTTCTGCTAGTTTGCTAATAATTTTACGAAAAAATTAAAGCAAAAAGCAACTACATGTAGTGGAAAACTAAATCGTAGGCAAAAGCAAATCAAACTAAACAATTTATGCAAGTTTTGTTACGTTTCAAGCGACTACTGGAATATTCCTAAAATATAAACTTAATGTTTTGGTTGTTTAGCTTTTGAAATAAGTCGAAAACAAAACAGTCGGGTAAAGCAAACAAAATTGTCAGATTATGATAAACGTTCAAGGAAAGAAAAGCACGCACCATTTTAGACGCGGACCCATGCAATACATCAGAAAACCATGCGTAAAAGGTCTTCAAAAATTGTGAAAGACTTTGACAAAAATTTGTTCTGCGTGTCATATAAAGTTTCAACACAGTTCAATGGATATTTGCTTAAGAGTTTTGTAAAATCAGTATCAGTGAATATTTTACAGTGTTTTGATGCACGTTGTGTAGAATTTGACCAGAATAAAAATGTAACATTGGAAACGGTCTTGGAAAATTTCGATGTGAAATAATTATCAAAATTTATCTTCAATATCAAAGTTGTTTGCGTGTTTACAGCTTTGTGAAACAATTTCAAGACAACTCAATTGATCCTGGTACTTACTTTAGCTATTATATTTTGTTTCACGAGTTTGTAAAATTAATAGCCGTTTCTAAATCTATTTTGTAGGATTTTTGGAGCACATGTGTAGAAAATGTAAATTTGTAGCAATCTTGGTAAATTGTGAGATAAAGTTAAAATTTCATTCAAAGTTAAAATTTCATTCAAAATTGAAATTGTTCGAAAATGAAATAAAAGGCCTCCTTCAATATTGCACGGGTCGTTGAAATACATCTAAGCCCTTATCGTGAAATAAATTCTCTTTGGTTGTCTTTCCAAATTTCCTAATATCAGGTGATCAGAATTTGGTTGTTTAAGCCCTGTTTTCACTAGCGACACAAGCACAAGCGCAAGGATAAAAGCTCTTATTTCACCGTGAAAACGGCTTCGACGCAAGCAAAAGCACAAGCCCATTGTATTTTGGCCCTAATGTGCTTGTGCTTGCCACAAGCACAAGCACAAGGGTCAAAATGTGTCCTCTTCGCGTGATTAAGTTTGTGCTTGCGCTTGTGCTTGCGTCGCTAGTGAAAACCAGGCTTTATGGAGACATTTTCTCTCTCTTCGGTTTTTCTCCTGATCTTGACGCTTATTATTATACTCAGAAATATTTTGAGAAATCCGATTTTGATCGCTTAGTAAAATTAATGTTATTTACCTAAAAATGAACGCAACATTAGTTGAACAGGAATGATTGTGGCAACGAGCCTTCATCTCGTCAGCTTGCTTCTGTAATCCATTGAAATCCAGAGCTGGCGAAAATCTGAGGAAAAAAATAACAGAATCCCGGGTAAACAATTTGTTAATTGTATTGTTTTACGGTTAAAAAGAAAGAATTCTAACGTAGGTGTAGGTTACAGGCAGAAGAATATAAAATTTCATTACATTTTCGATTTGAAACTTGAAAAATATTGAAAACACTTGAACAAATCATGTGATTTGACAGGCAAAATCATTTAGCATGGTTCGTGTGACACAATAATCTACATTTTTTGTAAATGCGATCACTGGCAATTTGGTCTTATATTATGATGTAATTAATTCACCTGATCTATGAAGACGCAAACAAACTATTAAAAAACAATCCGAGGTTTTGATCAAAAACTCTTAGTAAGCCGACTTACTTTCTTCAGCTAATTGTTTTGCTGAATGTGAGATTATGCTTTTGGAGCAAATAAGAGATTTTAAGACTACACTATTTACCCACTAGATAAGTAATTTGAATGGGTAATCGAATGGTGACGAGTGAAATTAGGAAATAATTTTACGCGCGTTTTGTCAAAATTCTGATAATTTCCCGAGCCTTCAGGCGAGGGAAATTATCAGAATTTTGACAAAATGCAAGTGAAATTATTTCCTAATTTCACGAGTATACCATTTAATTACATTTAATATAATAGGTGACAAATTACGCTTGCAATCGTAGGTTTTTGACTGGTATACATCGCGAACTCCGAGCTTTGAAAAGTTGAAAGTATTTTTTTTTTAGTCTTTGAAGAAAACCTTTTAGAGATTCCTTTTTACTGTTGACAAAAAGTTTCAAAGATGAATTAACTGTCAATTATTTCTCATTATGACCACAGTTCGTCTTGAATGAACTGAAAACGGCGCCCGTGTAAAACGCTCAAAAATTGCGCTTGATGCAATTTATGTAATTGGCTTAAGTCTTGAAGTCATTTTGACGTTTTGAAATATAAAATATCATCAAAAGTTTCACTACATGGCCAAGACTAGCCAGCTAAGATAAAATTCAAGCGAAAATGTACAAAGTATAAGCTTTAAAACATCTTTTATCCCTGACGCCATCTTGCCGCTAACTACGTTGCTATGGCAATTTTATTATTTCACATGTGAAATTATAAATTAACGTTAAAATTTCGCGCCAAAATTAAGGAGTAATTTGTCACCTATGATATTAGCATTATAATATGAAAACCATCATGTCGGCGATCGCAAACGTGGACCACTGAAGGTCATTCAAGGTCAACCAAAATGAAAGGAGAAGGTATACGTCATCCAAATATGCAAAAATTGTTTGGCTTTTTAATATTCTGTCATATTTAGGGAAAATACTACCTAACCGTAAGCAATCGGGGAAAAATAACTGGGAATAAAGTGCCAACACTGGAACATGTTTTTAGAAGCAAAGTTATTTTTAGCATCAATAAAAGGTTTGAAGATAATTTGATGTGTTTTTTGCTGTTTTACCGCATAGCTGTCATTGAGCCTGAGATGAAATAATATTTTGGATAAAATCGCGGAAATGAGTCTTTCGAATCAAAACAATGCCAGAACGATCCAACAAAATTCCTTTTGCGATTAAATGTCAGTATTTTGAGTCGCATTCACACCAATTACACATGTAATTTTTAAGCTCAATCAATTTTGAAAGATTGAAAATCGGTGCCAGAACTCTGAAAGTCGTAATTAACACAAAGTTACAGTCTCCTACTTGTCTCGTTATGCGATCATGTTGAGTCAATTACAGTGAGCCGACCTCGGCAAACAATGTTTATGGCCAAAATATTTTTTTTAACTAAACGGCTTTAGTGCATGTTTAAGAATTAGTGTGAACAGACCGCATCATATTCCCATTTTGAGTGTGAACAAGATTTAAATTAAACGAAATGCACTGATTGATTTGATTTAACTGAATACACAGGCATTTGACAAGAAATAATCAACTCACCACCGTCATAACATCAAGATCTTCCGTTCCAATGAACTTAAAGTCTCCAGCTATTACGCGGCATTTTTTTCGTCTGTAATATAATCAAGAGAACAACGTAAGTGATTGTGTTCTTAGCCCTACTCAGACGGGGCATATTGGATCTTTTCAGACCGAGGGGGGGGGGGGGGGGGGATTTCCCCCTCCGTTACTTCCAGAGTATTTAAGTGAATCAGTGAAACTTGGAGGATAAATAGTATGTCCAAAACTCTATCTTTTAATACACGTCACGTGGGATAATGATGAAACATCACTCGACAATTACATCGTGATGTCAATGGTGGCCTGGCCTTGATAAAACTTCATGATAATTGTTAAATGGTGGTTTGGCTAAGGACAGGTAGGACAGTAGTGGCCTAAATTAAAGTCTGGCCGAAGATGACTTAGAAATCATTCATTATGGTTTTTTTTACACCTTGGAGAATGAAATTGTCTTTCTTTTGTTGTTTAGAGGTTATTTTGTTGATCACTGTGCCCACCCTCATAATTCTATCTAGACTTGCCCCAAGTCGCTCGTTTTTTTTTTTCTTTTATTTTTTTTTAAATAAAGTCGCTTTAAAATAAAGGGGGAAAAACCATTTTATTAAATTCCCTTTTAAATCCGCGCGCGAGAGAGCGCGGGGGTTTTTTTTTTTTAAACGCGGGCCAAAAAAAAAAAAAAATATTCTCCCCGCGGGGGGGGGGGGAGGGGGGGGGGAGGGGGGGCCGCCCCCCCCCCCCCCCCCCCCCCTTTTTTTTTTTCCCCCCCCCCCCCCCCCCCCCCTCCCCTCTCCTCCCCTCCCCCCCAAATAAAAAAACCCACCCCGAGCAAAACAAATTCTATCATCAGTTAACTCAAAAACTAGACATAAAGGACTTATCGTGATACTGCCCCTTTAGCACCCCACTATGGTCCCTAAGAACGGCGTTTGATTACAAAATAGTAAACCCCTGCATACTAAGCAATTTCAAGCGTAACTGCCCTAGCTTACGTTAATGCACAACACCCAGCCCGGGACCTGACTCTCCATCCGAGAATCGAACTCGACAACACATATCAAAATGAGGGTCATGAAGTCCTCTTGATACCCCCCCTGGTAAGTTTCAGTCCAAAACGAAACAAGACATTCATCGCCTCCCCTCATCGTGCAACTTTTTCTCACTAAGCTTGGCCTTTATTTTGTAATCAATTGATTTATTTTGAAAAATAAAATATAGATAACATAAGAAAAAGAACAAGAAGAATTATTACCTGAGCAACGTCCAAGTCTTGTCATGAATATGGACGACCACCGTGCACGAACTTCGGTGGATTGGTTTCTGCTCTGTTAAAGAGAAAGGATCAGAAAATAAAAACATGCGAGATTAAAACGCGCAATTAATTTGAAAGCTTCACAAAGAAACTGTTTCAATATATTTCGGTTATACAAGCAGGTTTATGTCAATCCTCTCGCTTTGCAAGGAATATCAACTTCAAACACAGTAAATTATTATAAAGACACGATTTACAAGTAACGCAGTCAAATGCACCCGAGAATTGCCCCTCTTACAAGAAAAATACCCCGGCCCTTTAAACGTCAGATACATTATAAACCCCTTTTGGAAATAGGCTAAACAAAATTGTTTTGGAACAAATTTAATTTCAGGCTTATTTTCTAAGTGATGTTGACTGCAGTTCGACAATAAAAAAGCCTATCGATTTATCACAAACTTGTAGGGAAAATTTTCACTAACTTGCGCAATTTGTTTCTCACAATCGCTAGATTGACAGAAATATCTTGTCACTGTACATGTGGTCACATACTGCAGTAAAAAATTCAAATTACAAGTCACAAGCAGCAAATACTGATCCGACATGCCATATTTTTGCCTGGTTTTTCTTAACGCGCTTTCCAAGCGACTGCCAGCTAAAATACCTCAACAAAATACATGCGTTTTATAGTTCAGTCTTACCTTGAAGAGGAATAAAGGACCATTTACTATGAGACATTGCGGCACCGATGTCCAAGCGAAGCATGTGCTCGCAAGACTCCGTTGAAATGAAGTTCTTGTCCTGGTATTTGTGTTTCGCTACAGCTCCAAGCGTTGGCACTCCCAAATTGAACCTCGCATGATGCTTTTCCGTAGAAATAAGCGCGAAAAAAAGGTAGGTTTCTGCTCGTTATTTTTAACATGGATGGCAAACGTCCGCCATCAAGAACGCCACATGGCAAATAGTTTATCACATGTATAATTTACAATTTAAATATTAAGAGTGTCGTTTTAATGCGACCATTTGATTGGTTCTCTTCGCATTATAATCAAATGCAGAACATTTGAAATTTTTAAAACGTGGTCCCGGTGTATTTAAATGAACAGGAGTGTATGGGAAATTAAAAACGTAACTGAACGCTTTCTAGCCGAGCTAAAGTCCTTTAAACTTGGCGAATCAAAACTTTTGCCTAGTTTCTTAACTTCACAACTCATAAGTTGTCCAGAATTCAATTTTTGAAAAAGATATTTGCCGTTGGATTCCCATACAAGCACTGTAATTTCTAACCGCGTTGCCTACTCGTCAAGATGGCGTCGAAAACCGTGATAAGGTCTATTTCAGCCCGATTGACCGGGAAAAATTAAAGAGACGGAACCAAAACAGTGACACATAAAGCTGCATCGTTCACGACTATCGTAGCTTTACCGACGGTTGTAACTTTATTCATAAAGCAAATTCGCATACTTCTAAAGTGGAATTACATGAGCAAAATTATGCCATTTTGACCGCCCAGTTTCGAAAGCGAAGCTATTTTCTCAAAAAAGGTTTATCGTGGTAACCGGGTTGGAGTGTTCATATGGGAAACTTTTCATCCTGGCTGCCGAGATCTCGTTTGTAGTAACCGAGATTTCGGCAACCAGGCTGCCCCGCCTTCTCATATGAACACATCGAAATTTTTAGAACGAAAATAAGAGTGATATGAGGCGAGAACTCGGTAACTTGTTAAGCCCGGTCGACCGGGCTCATATGAAGAGCCCATTCATATGAGCCCGGTTACCGGGACGTGTTTTGTCTTCTGTCCTTCTGTTCAACGATTCATCTCACCGAGATGAATCACGGTGGGCACAAAGTGACCCAAAAACGCTCACCTTCATTCATCTTTTTCGTTTTTTTACACTGGCTACCTGAAATTTTGCATAAATATAGAACTCGTCATTCTGAAAAATCGTATGTTTTTTTGTTTTTCGAATTTCGAGATTTGGCGGGAAAATTACGTCACAAAGTTGACGCCAATTTTTTTTTTAATTAATGTGGAACATTTTATGACAGTTTCTGAAAGAACTTGTCGCAAAGATCCTAAAATTGAAAAAAATTCTGAAAAACGTCAATCCAAACCAAAGTTATGGTGCATTGAAGTTTGAGTTTTCCGCCATTTTGAGCTATTTTTAGTAACAAAATGGCGGGAAATTCCAACTTCAATTAGCGATAACTTTTGATTAGATTGACATATCTCAGAAATTTTTTCAGTTTCAAGAGCTTTGCGACAAGTTCTTTCAGAAACTGTCAAAAATAGTCCATCCAGGTGTAAAATTTAAAGGAGCCACGTCAAGGACAACGCATCTCAAAAAAAATGGCAAGTTTATTTTGTTTGTCATTCATTATCTGTTTTAATGTTCGTCAGTCAAAACCAACCTGGTTTATTTTCAAGTTTTTATTACTTTGTTGGTTTTTTCTGTGTTAGAAAACTTATAATTAATTTTGTAGTAAATAATAAAGATGGTAAATGTTAAGCTCGGTAATAAATAATGAATTAAGATGAAGTAGTCAACATGACACGAGCATGGGACATACCCGATTCCCGTCGGGGACTCAGAATTTTTCTTTGTCCCATGCTCGTGTCATGTTGAATACTTCATCTTTATTCTAATAATTAATTTGAGTTTTCATTCGGTTGAAAATCAATCAGAAAGATGACCTAATAAAAAAGCAATTGGCCTACTGAAAAGTGTCGCTCGTATTTGTCGTTGCTGTAAGTCTGAAAAAATGAAATCAAGCTGTATAAACCAGTTATTTTGCTTTGAGTCTAATAACCATAGAATATGATCCAGTGAGTTTTATTTTCAGACGGCTTTTTTTCTCTTGTGGAACTGGTCAATCAAAGTCAGCTATTTAAATATACATAAATAAGTGAAAAGGGGTCCGGAAGGGTCTCCATAACTTGACGTGATGAAATATTTTAACGCAATGTTTTGTTTCGATTGATAATATTATTGGCAACTGATCAGGCCCAACATCTGTGCAAAGTTTGAGGGAAATCGGTGATTTGAGCTGTATCGCCCCAGGCCTCGTTCTCTCGTGGACATGGTCTTAATCAACTGGCTAAAACTTGGAAGGAGACATTGGTCTTGAGATTTTTCTTGGTAGCTCATGTTTCTGTTTGCTAATGGCTTTGAGCAGTTTGGATTGCTCTCCTAACAGCTCGTATATTCCTTTGATTCTGCAATAAAAAATGATATTAAAATAATTAGAGACGAACCTCCCTGTTTAAACACTTCTATCTCCTAACCGACCACTTCAAAACCGTAATTGCCCCCAGTCAAACTGATATGTTCAATACGTCATTGCGACCGTTTGAAAGACGTTTGTTTCATTAACTCACAATTTCCCTGTTTACTTTAATTTTCTGTTGTAATCTACGTTTATTTCATGGAGCAATAGTTTTTTTGTAATACGGTATGACAGCCTTTAGGAGGTTTTATTTTGGTTTTGCAATAAAAAAACAATTTGTTTGTCCAGTTATAAGCGCCAATGATAAATTCACCTCAGCAGGTTCTAATAATCCTGTGAAACGTCATTAAATGTTTAGGAGGCGAAAAAAGCAAGATTGATTATTTTATAGAGATTAAATAAAAAGGGGCTTAGGATACATCCTTGACGTGCACCTCTTGAGTATGAGAAAGATCGAGTTTTGTTTTCTCCAACAATTATCAGTGGAGCATGAAGAGTTGCAGTAGAGACTGTTAATCAAAATGTAAAAATTTCCTTGTTTGCTTGTTGCTCTTTGCTTTTTTTTAAATGCTTGAAATTTGATACATAAACTCCAGAATACTTGTGATTTTTTTTTTTTTAATGTCAATTTTTAATATGTATATATATAAATCTTCTACAACTTTAAGAATAGATGTATTTTATACTTAATGCTGATCGCCAGTTTATACCAGTGATCTAATGATCACTGATTGGCCCTTCAGGGTAAATAAAGCTTTTATCATTTATTATTATTATGTTTACTTTGAGTAGCTTGTAAAATAATCCCTCGTGCCAAACGGAGTCGAAAGCCTTGCGGAAATCGAAATAGATTTTCTCTTTAATTTGTGGTAGTGAACATATTTATCTTCAGTCAACTCTCTTTTAACGGACACCTCTTTAAAACGGACACTTGGTGTTGGTCTCGTCCACACCGTTTTTCATTCATTTTTTAATTACTGTGACTAAACTCCCTATAAGACGGACAACTCTCTAAGACAGCCAGTTGGAGCTGGTCCCGACAGTGTCCGTCTTATAAAGAGTGGACTGTACGTTTCAAATAAATCATGCTAAAAAAGAGATATATATTGTGGTGAAAGTGAAAACGACTAATAAACAGCAATCTCAAGATACTTTGTCACAGAATAGGTAGAACGCAATAATAACGTTGTGAGTCACGAGTTTGAATATTCGCATAGTTCATGCTCGTACCTATTGTCCTGCTCTTCCATTCTCTCCAACAGGGGGCGAAATTCAGGGGGGAGCTCTGAAGGAGACTTTACTTCTTCTGTTTCTTTTTCTTCTTCTGGTTTGCTAAAGCCCAAAAGCTTCTCATAGAACTAATAAAAAGAATAAAATCGTAGAATTAACACTGTGCATGTGTGTCATTTCAATGCTGTATTAATTAAAATACCTTGGATTCGTTCTTGTTTGGATATTCGACATGTTTTTTAACATGAGCACGCTTAGCAATTGATTTAGGGACAGTTTCCTCCATTTCTAAAACCAGCTCCACCTGAAAAACAAAGAAACAAAACTGGAGAGCTATAATCGACTGAAGGTACAATCCCTACGAATCTATTTACATTAAATTTGCTTCCAAAGCGAGAAAGAAGAAATATAATTATGGCACTACAAAGCACCAATTGTGTCCGTGGATGTATGCTAAGCAAGAATGTAATGTGGAGCCTATTCTTGTTTAAAATTTATATGTGAAATCCCCTCCGACAACCCACCTTCCTTATGTGACCAACGACCACATTTCTGGAGTCAGAAACTTTTTATACTTGACTTACCAGGGTAAGCCAATTTTCCGAGTACGAGAATCGTCTTCTATCCCGTGTTTGCTTTATGTAGGCCAGATAGCTAATTTACAAGTAATTTTAAAATGGGCGTGGCCAGCTATCAGTAACAAGGTCTATTGTATTCATTAGTGTTTAGTGGCTGTTATACCTGCATCACATAGCGATTAATCAAGGCATTGACTTGAATCTTTTCAATATCTCCCACTGCGAGACCGACCTAAAAGTCACACAAATAAAAACGGTAATTAGGAAATTAAATTGATATTGTATCGAAAGAGTCAGTGTTAATTTTGAAATATTTTAAAGAACCCCAAAAACCGCATTATCATTAACACTCCTCATGGCATGCATGTGGCATTTAATGCTTCAAGAACGGAAATTTTGTCGGTTAATGCAACCGCAATCTCTCGACTGGCTTATGGAGGCAGCCAAATAAAATTTTCGCAAAAACAGCCTGTTTTTACTGGTTTTTTATTTATACACCAATACAAAAAGATTTTACAGCGCGACGCGCCTTGCCATGGCCACCCAACAAACTTTTTTACAAGTGTGCTCTCGTAATATGATTATTTATTTGACGAACATGCCTCCTGCAAAGTTGAATATGATCGAGTAGATAATTGTTACATCGTATTTATCAACAAAACGTAGTAAAAACGTAGATTTTAAAATATGACACGTAAAAAAGTTTGTTGGGTGGCCACGGTAAGGCGCGTAGCACTGTAATTGGTCAGTTTCGACACTGACCAATTACTGATGACAAACTTTACACGAGTCTTACAGCCAATAACATCACGACTTAACTGACCAATCAGCTTCAACGGACCAGACTTATAACATCATCGACTGACAGCAACTTTTCACTTGACTCTGAAGATGACTTCCGCTCAGGTTGTCGAAACGTCAGTCACCAACAACAGTTCTTCTCAGAACTACTCTCACCCGGACGATCACACTATACGAACTACTGATACTCCTGGGTTCAAACCATTTACTTTAATACTTAATTGTATAGCTTACCAACATGTTCATAAGAATGATCGGCATTCCCAGCACAAACAAAAAGAACACTATGTTCGTCAGTGCAGCATATCTCAGTTTGTCCCACGGCATAAAGATGTCGGCGTAGTTGAGTTCACCCAGTGTCATCACAAATATGGTCATCATGGAATACGGAAAAGTGGCGTACGGCTCCTGACAGACAACATTATAGCACAACTGAGGTAAAGCGCACGCTCTGATTGGTTAATTTACCGTCTACTATTTGCCCATGGGTGTACGCTGACGTATGTCTTTAACCTGAGCGCGCGCGCTGATCTGATGCGACATGGCACAAGAAAGTGCAGCTACTTCACGACTTTATGCATATTTTCTCAATTTTCCTGTGAATTTGAAAAGCTAAACATAAGAACGTCCATCTCTCCATAATGCTGAAAGACTTTTAGGCATAAGGCACGCCTGAAATCAAAATCGGGGAGAGAAAGATAGAGTTACATCCCACCAGAGTCCCTAAGGTAGGGACAATAAAATTAATACTCCTGATCGCTTTACGTTACAGAAACCTGAGTAAGCGCAGTGCGGTCGGTTTTTCTCTAGTGCAGCCCTTTCTTTTCCACTGTTTATCGCACTAACATATGGTTATGTAAATCAGAAAAAGCATTAAATTTCTTGACTACAAAATCTGCGTCAGAATTAACGACCTATCGTTTGTGCTTCGTGTTTGTGACTTCTTACTTGAACTTCTACTTTGCACTGATAATGACATTCGTCTAAGGTCAAGACGTCGTCGACGGTTTATATATATGTTTTGTTTTTAAACCTTTTTTTAGTCCTTAAATGCTTCTAAGCGGTCTTTTCACGCAAATGCTTATCGTCAAGTCGCTTTTTAGGCGTTAAATGTAAAGATACTACTGAGAAAACATGATTGAATCAGTGACGAAAATGTTTACTTAGCCTTACCGTTTCCTCGTCTAAGAGCAGATAAAACGTGCTGCTAAATGCCATGACAAACATGAAAAATAGCAACAGAACCTGGGAAAAGAAACAAAGATACGCCATTCACTTTCGCACCATTGTACAGAAAGAGAAGACATAACAAACATTGTGTTTTTTTGCTGGCTGGGCTTACAAACAAGGGCAAGAAAAAAAATACTCACACACTGAATTGGGGCTGCGTACCAATTCAGAAACCAATTATCGCACTGGGTCAGGTGATCCAGTTTTTGCTGTTAACCGTACGAGGCAACAGCTTTCCCACTCACCCAGCCCATTTGCCTGTCTGTTTGTTTTCACTTTTGACGCGGGTATCGAAAAAAATATGAATAGAGTCCGGCAGTAAGGGTTTGCCTGTTGGTATAAGCTAAGTTTCTGATTTGTCACTGTTGCATTCTTGTGAGATGACGGCACGCAGTGTGTAACAACATTAATTTATTTCCTTGAAAAAGTAAAAAAAAATTACAAAGTACCTTAAAGAGGGTGGCAAACATTGTTGTCAACATGATAATATATTGACCATACGATGAAAATCTGAAATTTAGAAAGATGGATACAATGGTTTTAAACAAGATAATTCAGTACTTCGTTCATGACAGCATAGTACAATATTAAAATACTCCCGATTACTCGATCGGAAAGTCTTTTCCAGCAGATTTGCTTCACTTACTGTAATGATTCGATTTACCGCCCGGGGCGCTTATTTACTTTTGGCACCTCAAGGGAGGGCGCTTATTCGAGACAGGGCGCTTATTCGGGACAGGGCGCTTATTTAATTTTTTTGAGAAACAACCAAATGTTCAAAACAAAACCTAACAAATATTTAAAAAACTAACAATAACAGAAACTGTAACAGTGACAAATTGTTGAAAGTTCAGTTACTTTTAAAAGAATTGTTCATTTTAGCAGTACCGGTATCTGGTAGGCCATGGGTTCGATTCCCGTCGGGGACTCAGAATTTTTCTTTGTCCCATGCTCGTGTCATTATTGAAAAAAATCATTTTCATTAAATATATACCTGTACGGTAGAGTGAGTGTTCATGAGTTTATCTATTCGACGTCAATGACTTCAGTAGGGACAGTTATCCACGATAGGGACGTTAATTAGAATAGAGGCGCGTTTATAAGAGTGGGACGCTTATTAGAATGGGGGCGCTTATTGGAATAGGGGCGCTGATTAACAAAAACACATTCAAAGTGGGGCGCTTATTCGGAAGAGAGCGCTTACTGGAAGGAGGGCGCTAAATCGAATCATTACGGTAGTCAAAAACTGCAGTTTCACCCGGTATTTCTCGAACTCCCTATTTCTCAAGCCAATTTTTGTTTCCCTTGGAGATTCGAGAAATCGGGATCCCACTCTGTAAATACAACCGTACAGTAAGCTGTTTTAGACCGGGGGGGGGGGGGGTACTTGGGTAAATTTTTGTTGGGTATTCTATGGCCCCAACTTAGTCACTTTCTGGGAGCTGTTTGTCAAATATTGAACAACAGCAATAAATTCGGTAACATTTTTTTCGGCGAATGTTTTCGTTCATAAATCACAACTTGCCAGAATTTTCGTACTCTCAAAATCCTGGAAAAGTATGACCCCATTCTAGTCACCCTATAAAAAATGCTTGAAATGGCGACCCCATTATAGTCAGTGAAGTCGTGAAATGGCGACCCCATCCAGCGGCACATCCCCATTAGCCCATTTATAGGAAGTGCCCCCCCCCCCCCCCCCCCGGGGGGTTTAGAAGTTTGCAATAAGAATTTCGTCTTTGAAAATCCAATGGGCCAGCAATTGTTTTTATTGCACGACGTCTTTGGTAACATTAGTAGTGACAAATGTTTTAGTGTTTGGGTTAATTTACGTTTTGATAATAAGAAAAAGAAAGTACTACTAAGAAGAGGTTTTTCCAAATCAGTACCTTGTTCAAGTTACTGAGACATTTCTGCTAGTAAAAACAGCTAAATTTACCTTCTGAGGAACAGAATAAGATTAACCCATCCAAAAAACAAGGCCAGTGATCCAACTTCCTGCTTTAATCCCAGTTTACAGTCACATGGAGGAAGAATGTAGAAAAGTGCCATGACAAACCCGGCCCAGTCCAGACAGTTAGTGAACGAAAGAAAGTACTTCAGTCTCTGAAACAGGAGAAAACAATTGTTGTTAGTGTATAGCTCTTAAATTCTTTTCTTTGCGAAAGAGGGCTTACTCATTGGTTAAATCACGTTAATTAACATTTTTCCCTCCGGCGGCGCGGGCCGCGCGGCCGGCCCCCCCGCGCCCCCGGGCCCCCCCCCGGCCGGCCCCCGGGGCGGCGAGCGGGCCCGGCCGCCCCGCCCGCCCGGGCGCGCACCCCGGCGCTCGGGGGGGGGCGCGGGGGCCGCGCCGGCGGAGGGGGGGGGACCACAAGGACCCGGCGCAAGCCCCAGCGTCCCAGATAATAGACGGTCGTAAGTTGCATCCATGTTTTATTCGCCCACCTCCCCTTCGGCGCTGTGTGTTATTTTGCATATCTCTGCCTAAGCTTAATCTTGCCACACTTAGCTTGGGTAGTTGGTTGTTTTATTAACTGTGAAAATGGTTTGTTACTAAGAAAGACCTCAACCAACCAACCTGTTTTTTAAACTGAAGCAATTCCTTTATCACGTGAAATATCGTGATTATAAAGACTATGAATTGACCACTCTGAATGCCCTGTAAAAAATACAACATATTTATAACACAGTTAATAACCGAATAGATCCTAAATGTCTACTAAAAGGAACCAATTTGTAGCTGCTACTGTACTGTATATACAAAGATAGCTTTCAGACAACAAAGAATTCCGCCACTGTCACAACTTGTCAGCTGCTTACTAAGTAGCCTTTACTCACTTTTAAGTTGTAGATAAAATAATTGCGGGAATTACGTCATAATAACGTATTTCGTGACGAAATACGCGTCATAGCCCCGCATATGCTAAATTAAAAAAAGTGCGATTTTGATTTTATGCAGCATTGTCTTTTCTCCGTTGCGCATACATTTATTGTTTTCGCGTTTAATCACCCCTTAAGTTTGACCATATATGGTCATGTGGCGGGAAATTTGAATTTGTTTAATTACCTGTAACTTTATGCCATTTTATCCTATTGAGATGGGGTTTTCACTGTTAATCTTGTTTTTCAGTAACAAAAATATCTGTAACGTTTTAAACACTGCTTTACAGATTTTTAATGTTGTTACTAAAAATAGGTGTCACTTACGTCATCATACTTTCAAGAAAAGCGAAAATACCTTTACAATTGTAAAAAATTAAAGAAAAATGTCTTCCAATTAATATGGTCTAATGTCTTGCTTCATTTAAAATATAATCTTCTTCTCTGTGAGCCAAAAAAAAGTTTAAGAATCTTGCGGGAGAAAAAGCCCTAGCAACCGACCATCGTGTGATAAACAGCACATAATTAGTGGGGTGGCGAGGTGCTTATTGTCGCAAACACTTGCGTCAAAAAAAAAAAAACAGTTTTCTTACCGCATGATTCAATCGACACGGGACGTCAAAGGAAATGTATTCCTGTAAGAAATGAGGATAATTAAAAAAACGGTTACGTCTAAGCTGGACAGTATTTCAGTGAATGGTCACGGTCATCACGAGTCTTAAAAGTCTCCAAAAAAAAAACGTTTAGCATTTTATATATCACTGTTTTATTTAAAATGCCAAACAGTGCGTTCGGGGTTATTTGAAATTGGTCCTCAAAAACTGAAGATGCGCAGAATTACACTTTCCGTATAAAAATTTTTCTAGTTTCAAAGTAATTATACTTAACAATTTATCAAGTTAAATCAAGGGAAAAAATAATTACCATGATGGGCTCAGCGGACAGAGTAAACAGTTTTCTTTTTTCGTGCTCAATTTTCCGCCGCTAGAGAGACGATTGGAAATCTAGACTAATACGGTTTGGGTTAACCTATTTATACCGGTTCGTACGAACAGTCGAAACATTCAATAGGCCATTTCCGAGTTACCCTTTGCCTCTGTTTCAAGACGAGTCTACGTGCGAAACCATTCAAATGAAAATGAGTTTGATTTGCATAAAAATGGACCTGATGGTAAAACTCATTTTCATTTGAATGGTTTCGCACGTAGAATCGTTTTGAAATGGAGGCAAATGGTAACTCGGAAATGGCCTATTCTCTACCGTTTGTTCATTTCTTCCACGTGTAGTCTCTCGTCAAGAATAACAATAACTGAAAACCGAATTTTATATAGTATGGCGGTCTCTTTTTATTGGTTAATTGAGTTTGGAGATTAAAAACAGTTACTACTATTTAATGATCCTCACAGCTGTTTTTTTTTTTTTTTGTAAAAAAAAAAATGGTTAGCACTTATGACTTAACTTTCTTACCTTAATGCGGCACACTTATTTAACGTATTTCTTACATGGTTACTTCATTTTAAATTTCCGTGTGCAAGGAGTCAGTTTCACTGACAAGGAGTTTAAAATCGAGGAATTTTATACCGGAAAACTAAAATATCAATAAAAGATTATCAATGCTAGTCACCTTTCTTGGCAAGGTTTCATTTAAATGACAAAGTTTCCTCTCATTAGCCCGCGAGTAGAGAGCAAGAGCGGTCAGCGGAATAACAAAGAGAAGATACAGAAGTAAATTGAGTACCAAAGATTTCCATCCAAACGTCTGCCTGAGGGATGGGAGGGACAGGAAGCAGTTAAAAAAAAGATTCGTAATACATGCACTTAAAAAACATACGGCGAACGCAAAGAGAAAACTCATCAATAAAAAATGCAAACATTTTTACTACACTTGTTTAACAACTAGTTTGAACAACACAGTCGGTTAAACTTCCCCCCGGCGGGGCCGCCCCCGGACGCGGGCCGCCGCGGCCCCCCCCCCGGCGTGATTAATGTAATTAAGGATAATCCAAAATTAAATCATTACTATTCTTACCATTTTTTGTTCATAACCATAAAACAAACGGGATGAGACAAACAGTTGATTCGACGATGCTTCAACATGGTCTGTAATGAAAAATAGATAGCAACATTAATGATGGCTGAACTTTCTTTTCAAACAGAAAAATGCATGTAACCATGCCACCCTCACTCGTACCTTGAGTACCACAAGAGAATCCTCATTAGGCCTCTCGTCAGTCCCTTGGATCATCGTGAAGTCGTACGTAACCTTGCAAAACCAGTTGACTGTTAATGAAATGTCTGTAATGCTTTGCAGACGGTATAAGAGACAATGCATCAATTCTTTAGCGGCCGAATGCACTTCAGACGCGCAGTTCCTGCTTTATTGCTGTCATTTGAACAATTCAAATTTTCTAACTCAAAAACGAGTTCGGTGACTCCGTGACCTCCATTTGTTATTATTGAATAATGATAAGCATGTTTCTGTTAAGATTCAACTTTTTGCAAAAAAGTTGAAAAAAGTTGTATCTTAACATGCTAATCATTATTCAATAATAACAAATGGAGGTCACGGGGGTCACCGAACTCGTTTTTGGTTATAAGCTTTTTAAGCGTAAATTAAGGGTGTTTTAAACAGACAAACAGGTTGTACCGTGACGTCAAGAAAATAATCACAATTTGTTTATCAATGATTGAGCATATGTTTGATATCATTTTTGTAGTCGTAACTGATAAATATTTGTAGCACCGACAAATTAAAGTATAAGAGCTGGAAATTACTTGAAACTGTTTTAAGCCTCTGTACGAGGTAAACTGTTATAATTATTCTGACTGGGATTAGACTGAATTAAACGTACTTTGTAATCCTCACTGTCAGGGTTTCCGTATTCTGTAATGCACTGATCCATAAATCTCTAGAAATGCAAGCAAAAAAGGTATGGTTATAGCCCTTTAACTGGAAAGAAAATATTGAGATTAAAATAATAACCACAACGCAGTCTTTTGTTATCGCAAAGCTAGTTGTATAGGTGTTTTACACCTGCTCTTAGAACAAAGTCTACAAATAAGAAATGGGCTCTTGGCTTTGAGGGCGTGAAAAATAATGTCCTACGAATTTTCTCTATTTGCTTAGCTTACTAGCATACACTATTGGCTACAACTCGTTTATGACAAAGGTCCCTTCTTTGTTAATAACTTTAAGTTCTGCCTGTAAGCGAGTGAGTCAAGATCTCCATTAAACACCATTTCCCTTGATGATATTTTGGTCAACTTGATATAAAAGAAACCTGGAAGTAGCAGGCACCTCCCGCTCAGCCATAGAGCTGACACATTTGATGAGGGTGCAGGAATGTATAATATTCCTTACCATAGCAACTTCCGGCATTTTTATCACAAGGTTTTTCATCGTTGCCATGTGCCCTGGGGCGCAAATCGTCAGCACTTCGCTCCATCTGTAAAAAAAAATCAACAAAAAAAAAGTGAACTAAGACTTAAAGCTGATTTCCAGTCCGTATGCAAAAACTAGCGAGTGGGTCCTTTTAATTTTGAATTCGTTGAACGTTACCTTCGTTGAAGATAATGTTTTTTTCGTTTTTCGCGTTGGAGTTTGAAAATAGCGTCAAGGTTCTTCTACTTTTATTATTTGTTCTGCAAGGATATCTGGCGTTAATAATGAAGAAAAGGTAATTTTTTGTAATTTTTTTTTTTTTTTTTTTGAGGTTCACATAAACATTCAGCCGAATTGCGCAGTACGGACTGTAATTCATCTTTAAACCACATATATAGTTAACTGTTGCTGGAGACATAAGGACACTTGAGGGACCACGTATTAAGAGGCCCCATATATGGGAAGAGACCCTTTGATGAAGGTTTCAAATGCAGGGACCCTGAGTGATCAGGCGCCCGAATCCGCGTACTGCGTAACGAGTCCACTTACTGCACACGAACCCGGGGATACTTTGAGTTACCGATTTGTAAGACACATAGGTTTAGAAACACTTTCATTATGAATCATAGTTTTAATTATAAATAGTTTGTAATATTTTATTTTGTGTATACGATTATCATTGTACAGTTGTAGAGTAGTTCGTAATTCAGCCGCTCCGGTGGCTGCAATGAGTTTACTAATATATCATCTATCTCATCTATCTATTTGTATCCTTGTGGTAAATGTACCAACAAAGGGGTCTCAGTGTAAAAGAGGGCGACTACATACGTACTCCACTAACTAGAGAGGCTGATCACACACTGACACGTGCTGATCAGTTGCAGAGCACATGAAATGCCAAGTGCACAACATTGCACTCGTAGTCTAGAACCTCAACCGCCTGCTAGGAAGACAGTTAGAAAAAAACATACCGTTTGCTTCGCCTATCTAAAATTATTATTTCTGTAGATCATTAAACAGTTAGTATAATTTTCACTATGTTTGCTTTGTTCCTTTCTTTTAGCTTTTTTAACTAACCTCTCGTGGCTTGCTATAGCAAGTGCTACATTTTTCCTGTCACTGTTCAGTGCTGCGTCCAAAACATTATGATTCTTTTTGTTCATGAGTATCTCTTGTTCCGGATTAGACAGCAAGCTTGAAACAACTTCTGGAGAATCGTGGATGGCAGCCAAATGTAAAGCAGTGTTCTGTAAAAGAGGAGGAAAAGCAATGAAGTGCAATTACTATCTTAATGAAGCAAACAATACACTTCCCATAACGAGGTTTACATGTTATTATTGAAGATAAACTTCCTCGAACAGTAGCAGTCCTTCGATTAATTTTCCCTGTTTGGTAAATCTCCTTCCTTGAATAATGCTCGCCTTACCTTCTTCTGAGCTAACCTGTCTTGAAAATTCAACCCTCGATCTTCCCCCCCCCCCCCCCCTCCCTCTCTACCTCTACTATTAACTAGAATAGGGATGACTCCAGCCTTCACCCCAACAACACTGAAACTAAAAATTAGTCGCAAAAAACGTATTGCAAAACACTTAACACATGTTCACATTTTATGCATAAGTCGGATAATGAAACAAGTTTTTAATGGTACGAATAATCGCACCTTTTTTGGTGCAAAAAAATAAAACAATCGCCCCCCCCCCCCCCCCTATTATTCGAGGATACCTCGTACATTATGTTCTTGCTTGAGTTGTTGTAAGATAATTTTTATGATTTCATTTAGCTGATGTAGCTCACAAGTTATTATTTGAGATTTACTCGCCTGATTTTTGTCATAGAGGTTGATACATTTAGGGTGATGCTGTAAAATGCACTCCACGCATCGCTTGGATCCTCTCGTGGCAGCGATATGTAGTGCTGTTCTGTCCTTTAAATAATCCCTGAAAATGTTCCACCAAAAAATTCAGCACATTGCATACAATTTACAACCTTCTCTTGTTCTACCGGGTACTAAATAAGTCACTTCATACTAAATTTTAATGAAAAGTTACTTGCTAAGGAACCAATACATAACAGACATAAATTGAGGATAATACATGGTTGCGCGGAGATATGAAATTTATCTTCTCGTGTTCAAATCGATATAAATTTTTTTAAGCGAACGAGTGAGATATCGATTTAAACACGAGAAGATAAATTTCATTTCTTCAAACATTCATGTATTATTTTGTTTATGTTATAAACCTGCTAATAACGAGGTTTTTGACAATTTCCCGAAGATTTCCGACCATTTTCCGAAGATTCCGTATTTACTGTTTTAAGAAATCAAATTTCCGCGGGACAACTATTTAACAATTGACGGCGAGCGGAGCGGGTTCAAACCCCGACCATCTAAAACAAAAATAGTAATTTTTTATGGAAGTTATTGTAAAATTCAGCGAAGACAAGCGCGCTCGAGAGTTGTACAGAATAGTACCACCGTTTGCAATCAGATTGCGCGATTACCAATAGTAGGTCAGTGTGGTTATCTAACAGCCGATAGTTCCTTGACAGAAACACCCTATTTTTTAAATAAAAATTCTGAGCTCATAATCCAGTTGTTACTTACCAGTTGATGTACAATAATGGTATCAAACGAATGCTTAGTTACTGCATGAGTAAAATTAAGGGTTTTTTTATCAAGTTATACTGTTGCAAGGAAACCTGAATGTATTAGGATGACCACAGCTTTTCAACAATACATGACGCGCATATTTTCCCACGAAATTGTAGATTACGAGTAATAGATTTACCCATAGCATTAAAGTTTGTGGAAAGTGGAAAGTTGGAAACTGTTGACAGCGTTTTACCTAAATTCTAATAATTTCCAACTAGGTTCTCAGTGAATTTCCATCTGAAACTTACTTTTCCACAGTTGCACCCAGGCTCAGCAAAAGTTCCACCACTCGGTCATGTCCTTCTATGCATGCGAAGTGTAGAGCGGTCAGGCCATTGCTGTTTTTCTGGTTTAAGGAACGAATATTCCGACCAGACAGCAACGCTTCAACAACTTCATGCCAGCCAAATCTGAAAAACAACACAAATCAAGCGGACTTTTCTCGTTTTGTCTTTTATATTATGTCATTTTTTAAACACAATTCAGTTTTTTGGTAGTCTTAAGTAATTTGGAGCAAAAAAAAGACCAATTGGGTAGTAGAAATGTGCAGCGATGTGTAAAAAGTAATTTAGCACAATTAGTAAAGCCCACGCGGAATAGACTGGGGAGAGTATGGAGGCGATTTTCAATGACATTCTCGTCCCCATAGCCTTTTTTGTTGATAACGGACAGGGCCTTGGCAAGAGCATTGAAGGGCTCTGAACACACAGGATTTTTTGTTTTTGATTTAAAAAAAATAATACTTTGTCCCAAAGCCCTTCGTTTCTTGTGCCAAGGCCCCACCGGCTAAAAGGAACTAAAAGAGGTATGGGGATGAGAATGTTTCAATTAGTGTACATGCTGTGTTACCTGGCGGCCGTATGAAGAGGCGTGATAAGTAGTCTATTGGTCACTGTAGTGCTTGCTTTATTTCGCTTCATGAACAGTAAGATATTCTGTTGGATTCAAAACAAGCCAATTTTAGTGAAGAATGCTCTTTTGTGATCGTTCGGTGAAATGTGTTATTTCTTATTGTTTCCTTTTGAATCCCTTTCCTTATATTAAGTAGCTGTGAATCATTATTTGTCAAACGAGCAGTAAATGTTTAATTCGCCGTGAACAGGCGTAATGTTGACCCAGAAGACGATCAGCTCTCCGAATACGATAACGACTACTTCGACAACGACCCTGGTGTTTTTAAGGTGGAGAAAATGGTGCCATTCGTCACATCCAAAACAAAGAACTCGGATAATAATGAAGACAACAAACAAGGCTTTACTTTGGACTATATTTTCAAAATGTATCGCCATGCAACTTATGTTTAAAAAACGTTGACTTTTTTTCCTTAAAGCGTGAGATACGTATGTTTTTGTTGTGAATGAAAGAACCGCTTTACATCCCATTAAATGTGTTCTAGACCTCCCCTTTACCCACACAGCGGTCAAACGCAAAAATTGACGTCACATCCGGTCTTTGCCGCCTCGAACTTTTGACTCGAAAGCGGGCAAACTTTTGCAAGAAATTGTTAAAGAAATAGTACGGTGATTAACAGTTCAAGCTGGGACACTCAGTGGAGATGAATTATCAAATTTCCAATCCATAAGCGGCGTATAAACCTTAACTTTCCAGGGACGGCGTTAACTTTTAGCTTTAAAGCGAAAGTTTTCAGAAAATTTAAGGCTTTGTATGGAAAATTTTGGCGAGAATTACACAGGAACTGCGCACGCGCGTTGCATTTGACCGCTGTGTGCCCTTTGCCACCCTCGTCTCTTACCTGAAGATGACCATATTTTGCAGCAGCGTGTACTGGGGCAATCCCTTTGGTGTCTTTGTCAGTAATCAGTCGGTACGCTGAACGTTCCTGAGAAAAAAATACATTTGATGATTTAACACAGTTGTTTTACTTAAAAATTACCTTAAAATAGTCAGTATATCATATTTAGGTTCGTGAAGTCCTTTAAGTGGATAAATAAGTTATTTTTTCATGGGAAAGGTATGATGAGATAAGGTATGATGGTTTGGCTTCTTTCCTCTTCATGAAGTTTACTCATAAGCGGCGATCGGGCGCAAGTAAGTGTCGTATTTTGAGATATTACAATAAATAAATAATAATAATAATAATAATAATAATAATAATAATAATAATAATAATAATAATAATAATAAAAAGATCTATATAGCGCCAGTATTCATAGCTCATGGCGCTTTACAGAAAAATATAATTAAAAATAGAATTTACATTAAAAATTTACATGAGTGATAAAAAATATACAAACTAATAAAATAGCTAAGCTGTAAAGATGAAAATAAAACTAAGAATCATTAAAACCTTTAAATGAAAACTAACTAATTATCTGACTAAATTAGCTAATTAACTAAGAAAATAATTAACTGACTAGCTAAACTATCTAATTAACTAACTGACTGACCAAAAGTCTAATATAAAACTTGTTAACAAGGCAAGTCTCTATACAAGTCTTAAAATCTGATAGCGAGTCGCTCTCTCTTATATTGCTCAGAAGAGAGTAAGAGATGTGTCAAATTATTTCAACATGGCTCTAAGGCGTCAAAGCCAGAAGCATATCTCTTAACGTAGCGGTTAACCCTCGGACGTACAAGCAAATTCATACCCCCACCATCGTATGGATGGAACCCCTCCCTGGATTTTATCGTTCTATTGAGCAGCGAGATTATTTTGCTCTGAGTGGAAAGCCCGTCGCTTACTCTACAAGATGACATTTTTTGTGGTTTGTGACGTCATATTACGTTACGTGACGTCATTAGATCGGCCATCTTGGATCCGCCATCTCGGATTTCACCATTCTAATTCATTTTCTATTTCACCACCTTCTTTCTTCAAAATAACGTAAATGAATGCAAAATCAAGCCATAATGCTAATGGAAGCAAAAATAAAAATTGTTCAATTCTTTACAAAAAATAGAAAAATTAAGAAAAAGGTTAAAAAAAGGTATCGATTTCCAGACCTGCTTGTAATTGTAACGTCAAATATCATGAGCACATGGTTGACATATCAAAATTTCCGCAAGGGATAAATAAACAGCTACTGAAAGTTTCAGCATATAGAGCAAATCCTCTTTTCAAAATGTCCGAAAAACCTTTCACGGAGTGATCAATGTCACACAAGCGTACCTGCAAAAGAACCTCCATAGTGGCTGTATGTCCAACGGCCACTCGAACACAAGATCGCATATCCACATCTTTGATCGTGACGTCAGCACCAGCGTTGATTAACGCCTGCACAGACTCTGTTGCACCCTCCCCAGCTGCTAAGAAGAGAGGGGTGCGCCAGAATTTGTCACGTGGGTCAACTGAAGCACCCTAAACATTATAAAAAACAATTTAGTTCTTGAATGAATAAACTACAATGCCTCGTGTTATTAGCGCACACACATTCTGTGCATCACCAGATGTTCCGGAGGAAAGCCAGGGTTTTCAAATTTTCTCGGTGTAGTTTGTTCGGTTTCGCCTGTAGGTTTAAATAATTTACATTGCTAAAAGCACGCAACCTACGGTTAAAGCCGCAAGGGAAAGCGTAGTGGGTACATTTGTTTTTATTAAAAAAATAACTGTCCAGCGAGCCCGCCCGTGGACGCGCACCCGCCGCCGGAGGAGAGGGGAGGGCAGAAGCACACGCGGGCGGGGGCGCCCCCCCCCCCCCAGATGACCGCGGAGAACGGGCACAACCAGACCAGCCGGGCCCCCCCCCCCTATAGGCGTGTTTTTGAGCGATAACATAGTTTCGGCCACAATGAAAATCCGAGTAGAAAGTTACCAAACTTTTTATCACTTTCTGGTTGAGGTAAACATCAGTTACGTAAGACGATAAATGCTTTATTTAATATTACCTGGTGTAAAAGATACTGTACAACAACTAAGTGGTTGTTAAACGCAGCCATATGCAGGGGAGTCAAGCCTTGGTTGTCAGTCAAACGGGTTTTACAAATGCCTTCATCTTGAGATGCGAAGAGTTGAACAATCCCTATAACACCTTGAGCGCACGCAACATGGAACGCAGTACATCCGTCACTTTTCTAGCTCAACCAGTTGAAAAAAAAGTAAATGGATAAAAAATGAAAAAGTGGAATGAATGAATAAATGAATAAAAAAACGAAACAACGAAGAATGGAACGAAAGATGCAACGAACGTATTTAGGAAGGAGTCAATCAATCAATCAGTCGATTGGTCTGTCTGCCAGTCCTACCGTCCGTTGTCAGACAGTCAGAAATCGAGGCATTCATTCAGTCGGTCAGCCAGCCAGTCAGTCGGCCAGCCAGCTAGCCAGCCAGTTAGTTATCAGTAAGCTAGTCAGTCAGCCAGTCAGCCAGTCAGCCAGTTAGTCAGTCAGTCAGTCGGTTTAACAGCCAGCCAGTTAAGCAGTTAGCCAGTCAGTTCGCCAGTTAGTCAGTTAGTCAGTCAATCGGTCGGTCGGTCGGTCGGTCAGTCGGTCAGTCGGTCAGTCGGTCAGTCGGTCAGGTCAGTCAGTCAGTCAGTCAGTCCGTCAGTCAGTCCGTCCGTCCGTCCGTCCGTCCGTCCGAGTGAGTGAGTCAGTCCGTCAGCTTTCTGTCTGTCAGTCAGCCAGTCAGCCAGCAAGTTAAGCAGTTAGCAAGTCAGATCACCAGTTAGTTAGGCATTCCGTCCGTCTGTACGTCAGTCAGTCAGTCAGTCAAACAAACAATATATAAAATTCAGCATTTTGTTGAATTAATGAAAATAAAACTCTGGTCAGTCAACAAACAAACAATATATAAAATTCAGCATTTTGTTGAATTAATGACAATAAAACTACTGGGACACCAGTAATTGTGTTACCCTTCAAAGTCGTTTTTTTTTTTTTTTTAATATACATTTCTTTTGTCAGTTGTTCTGCTTACCTTTGGCTGTCGAATGTAAGCTCCATTGTCCAAGCAAAGTTGTACCACCTAAAACCAAAACGATTGAAAGCATCAGGCCTTGGTCTCACCCTTGGAGAAGAATTTAGAATTATCTTGAAGAAATCGCCTACCTCAGATATTCCACTTTCGACTGCCAAGTGAAGCAGAGTGCTGCCCTCAGAATCCACATTGTAAAGTAAATCATCCATAACTGTTTGTTTTGATTTAGCTGCCAGCAAAAACAATGCCGCGTTATTGGGCTTTTACTTACTGAGTCAAAGTCTCTGTTGGGGCGATAATTTAAATTGTATTCATTAACTATTCATGAGGGTGCAAACCAATCCCAGCACTGTACAGATCACATGTACGCAACTATAAACCCCAACATCAAACAATAGAATTACTTTTGATACAGACTCCTGCCAGCTAATTAGTATTCATTAACTTTTGATACAGATCTCTACTGATTCGCATAACAAAACTTTGCATTCAATTTATTGTTTCATTCACAAGTAGAATAAATATCGCGTCCGACGCCGCAGGCTCGCCTATCGGCTCGCCATGTAACGGCCAACAGATCTCCCGCTCATATTTTATCTACTACTTATAATTTAATTTCGAGGTCTTGGCGACCAACAAAGTTACTTTGACCTTATGTTGATGTCAATGTTAAAATATCTAGGGAAATAGACAAAACGGGTAAAAATCCCCGTTGCATGGTGGCGGTTACTTCGAAACATCTGGGGTCATAAATTTTAAATTGCTACAACATCAAATATTACTTTCGCACATTTCAAAACGACCTGATTCAAATAAAAAGTCAGTTAGTCAGTCAATCAGTCAGTTACAAACAATTCTAAAATCATTCTACATTCTGCTGACCATCTTCAAAGAAAAATTCCGCGGCGTTCCTGGATCCTTTTTCCACAGCTCGCGTCAGAGGCGTCATGCTATCGTCGTCACGACAGTTTGCAGAGGCTCCGTGCTCAATCTTGAACAAGAATACACAACCAAATAAGGCAGTTAAAGTAGCACTCGGAGTCAATTTTACCATATAAATCTACTACGAATATTGCTCAGCTCGAAACCAAGTAGAATATAGTCTAACGCCAGGTTTCCACAAAACCCACCCCCACAAGTATTTTGTAAGGTTGCCCTCATATATAGGTCGACCGTGCCCATTTTTAAAATCTTGCATGAAGAAAGGGCTTGTCTTGCCCCAAAACCCAACACACTGAACCCAGCCAGCGAATTAACTGTTAAGCCTCGTGCTTCCACGCATGCAAAGTAGTGTGACTAAATTTGTCTATTACATGTATCTATGTCTAATGACATAGATTAAACTGACCAATAAGTTAAATACAGGTTTGAGGTTTTGTGTCATCAGGGGTTTTTAATCGAGCTAGGTTCGTCTTCCAAAGCTTGAGACTGGCTGGTTGGGTGGTTTATCTAAGTAGAAATAATGAGATTGTATAGGCTTGGACAGGTATATGCTTAGAATTGATCATGTGGCATTGTATGGTGTATAATGGCAGCTAAAGGGGAAGAGGGTGGGCATACAATCAAGGATCACTTTAAGGACTTGGATTTGGAGGCTTTACGTCACGGAATTTTTTTTATGAGTTAGTGCGTGAAGGAAGATACTTTCTGAGAGTATTCAGCTCAAAACACACAAGCGAAGATCTGACCAAGAATAAATGGGGGACGTCTTGATTATACTGAACAACACTACGAGCATTATACAGTGTACAGTAAGTCAGGCTTCAAAAGCAAATAAAAATTCGCATAAAATGGGCTATTGAGGCAAGTTTGGGTTTATAACTGAGGCTTTTAATTTGATTTGTTTTTATCGCCATGGGGGTGATATGAGGTTACTAACCAATAATTTGCAGATGGAAACTTTGTCCTTGTCGGCAGCGATGTGCAGGGCGGTCCGCGAATTATGTCCTCTGATGTCTACCTCGCTATTGGCACGTTGAAGGAACGCCTGAAATATAAAAAGGTAATACCTAAGTCTTATGGATGTGTTTTATTTATCGAAATTGACTGATGTTAATTTTATTAGTTTTTCTCACAAAGAGGCGATGTAGCTAATTTTTTATTAAATTAGACCAATGTCAAAGGATGTATCAGTATTATGCGAGTTAACTCAATAAGAGAAAATGTATGAGCTGAGGACTGAAACTCCCGTCCTCTTTCGGAAGCTGGCGCAACCACGACGGCGAAGGCGATCCCAAGACAGCGTCGTTTAAAAAGATAAGTTATTATAATTTATATTTACGAATTTCGAAAATTGCCTATCGGTTTCTGAACTATCTTCAGCGAAGACAGCATCAAATGCCAAGTAGAAATAAAAATAACTTGCCGTATAAAGAACAGGCAAAAACGGTCATTTCACGATGTTGTAGAGGACGGTTAAATGTATCAAAATGTGTGAAGCACTTGTACAGCCATTGTTCTGCAGATTAAACATTTTTTTTTTGAAATATTCTTGTCGCCGTCGCTGTCGTTGCCCGCGCAAACTTCCTAACAATAAGTTACTAGTAAAAGAATTCGTCTGTTGGTCAATATATTCCTACCTTAACAATGCTCTCGTCCCTAGTCCGCACCGCGGTATGAAGCGGTGCACTTTGGCTCTCATCCAGAATAGTTGTGTCAGCCCCAGCCTCCAAGAGCATCTCCATGATTTTGACGTGACGCCCTAATATGGCATTGTGGACTGGAGTTCTTCCTGACTTGTCCAGGAGATTCAGATCTATGCAACAAATTCTTGAAACTTAGAAGTTTTAATGGAATTAAAAAAAGGGAAGTCTTGTCAACTCGTAAGACTCGTGTAACTTCTTCTGAACTATTGTAACTGCAGCGCATAGTAGACACTTAGAGTTGACTATACACGCGTTAGGAGGGGAATTCTAGGCCAACTTTGCAAACAAATCAAAGAACACAGAACGAAAACAACATACGTGGACATTTTTTTAAGATTGACTAAGGTTATTCACACCAGTATAGGTTAAGTAAAAACCTTTGAATACAGAGGACCAGACCACGCAAAACTAAGCCACTTGACTTTTTTTTTTGCTGTGGGATGTCTTGGCTTAGAAATAAACGTCAAACGTCGCTATTAAAGTGTAACTTAACCAAAGCTGTCACTAAATCTGCCCTTTTGCCATAGTGCAAGCCGTGCAGTCAATTTCATTAAGTCGATAACAGCTGAATATGAATATCAATCGATAACAATCCATGTCAATTAATCATTTGATATTGGAGAGCGATAAACAATAGAGTAAATGGTTAAAATCTTGTGACTTAGCAATCGATAACAACCAATATCAATAAGAGAATTTTACTTGGACTATCAATTGGCCATCGAATGGCCGATACCAATCAATTAACTAACCATTATCGATTGATATCGATTGATTTCCGATCATCGATTTATAAGGGCGGGAGTTATACCAGTTTATATTTTTATGTTTTTTTTTTAATTTTTTGTATAACACATTACCAGGTTCAGACTCCAATATGTCCTTAACTTTAGGTACATCTCCAGACAAAGAAACTCGATGCAGTTTAAATGGATTCACCTTTCTTTCTTCCTGCTAAAGATATAAAGAGAATCAAATTAATTGTACAATTTTCTGATGAAAATAAACAGCTAACCAAGTCAGCAAAATAGAACATTGAAAACCGTATATCATGGACGGCACCTTTAAAAAATTGTTTATCGTTCGTATCCAGCTTCATATCCCTCGAGGGCTTATTATGGGAGGATCTCAGTGGGGTTAAGTGTTTAGTGTTATGGAGGTATCCCCATTCAGACTCTCTTATAGGTGGACTTACATCCCGCAAACCGCTATATTTTGTTCTTCCTAGACCGCAAACTGCTTTTGTTTTCTCCTGAAGCGCGAAGCCGCCATAATTTATTGACCGTTAACCGCCAGATAAAAACGAATGTACCAACAAACCGACACTTACAATTGCCTTAAACAGCCGAACCGCCAAACTAATATATAGATCCTCTTCCTCAGTATAATATAAAACCAAACTTGTTTATATTCTGCTTCCGATAAGGGTTTCTTCTTGGATGTTTTTCTATCTTAGTAAACTATTATTCTGAGTTTTGCTTTGATTTTTAAGTGATTTTGTTCATCAGAAAAATTGCATTAAATATCGTGACACTGAAATGGTACGTATTCGTGGGTTTATTCTTGCATCCCAAAAACATAGCCACCATATGAAGCACATGCGAGCAACAACTCGGTCCTGGCTGTAAGACATCCTTAATGAAAAATATATTGTTGAAGGTTTTTAGCAGATAGCACCCGCCGTCTTTCCGATAAAGCGTTTTGAATTTTGGAGTTTCGCGCCACAGGACATCAAGATTGCTGCCAGAAGGCTGTCATGTATCCTGTAATTTTTCAACAATCTGAACAATCGAGGTTTGGCAAAAAGTGTTTACATGAAAGTTGTATTGTTTATTAGGATAAACTGACCGCTTTTAATAGCAGAAGTGAATTCCAGGTGAATGACTTCGTGCGGCCATGTTGGTGCACAATGGCTTGGGCACCAACATGGCTTATCCATACTGTGTTCTGTGTTAGCTTGTGTTAAGCTTGTGTGGGACATTTTGATGGATAACTCGAGTATGGAATACCGTACAGACTTGAGACTTGGAGACGTAGATTATCCAGTAATTATCTACGACCTGTTGCTTTCTTGATTTTTTTACTCAATAGTTTTAGATTTATTTTTTCACAGCGTGACAGTTGCGTGACAGTTAAAACCGCCTATTGTCGGAAATTGTCGTAAACATCAACAATGTTCATACACAACTTCCCAGCGAGGTTGCAAAAACACAAATCATGACGTCACTGTTGTTGTACTGTAAAATCGCAAGAAATCGCAATATTACGATGGAAAAATGATTTTGCACAGGTTAAAACGGCTTAGGACTAGCTAAAATATTTTTTTATGATCATTAGCACTTTTAGTTCGTTGATATAGCTTGTCAAGCATAAATAATAAGAATTTTAATTCGTTGGTTTAATATTCTCACCAAATATTAATAAGACTACAGGCGTGCAAGTGCAGGTGCAATTCGATCACAAAACCATCAGAAATACCAGTTATGACGTCAAAAAAAAACTCAGAGCTCGTTCTATACCTTCCATTCCAGTGGATGGTCACTGTGGACAAGTTTTCGTGGAGCCTTCTGTATTTCGCGCTTAAAGGCTCAGAAAGTAATGTTTTCCTTATTGCGGTTTTCAGTGAAATGTGAACTCTGGCATTCAAAATCTAATTGACGATTGCGATTTCGCTGCCGTCAATCATAATTATGGTGACAGCCAGCGAACCATGAAAAACAGAAACAAACAAGATGGATCAAAATCTACTAATCACAACTGACAGACGTGACCTTTTGACCCGGTTGAAGTGAACTTCTGTAAACCGTTGTTTGAGGATTGAATTTCAGAGTTTGCATATCACAACTTAATAATGAATTGTTTTTTTCTACCATTTCTTCTTCATCCTCTTTAGCCATTGCGTCATAGAAGTCGCTTTCTAGTGACTGGAGAGACAGCCGACTCAATGCTTTAGCTCGCCGGCGTTGATCCATTTCACGACTTTGACTTAAAGGTACCAAAGGCATTTCCTCGCCAGTATCAGGAAGTAATGAGCCCATTCATGTTGGAGTCCATTGCAGCGTACAGGATTGTATGGGAAGCTTTTGAACTGCAAAGAAATCAGGTTAAAGCTAAGGTTTGAGGTCTTATTCTCAAACTCATTGATTATTCACGAAGTCAATAGCCAATATAAAGCGATTTATCAGTTTGGGTCATGTGGGTTTTTTTTCAAATAAGGGTCACACTTTTTTCAATTTTCTTTCTCTTTAGGCCATCCCAATAAAATGTTTCGTTTCCCATCGCCCCGTCTCTTGTGATGGTGGGTCGAGCGGTTTATGCTGCTAGAAAAGCCTAAAACACACGTATAACAAATGAAGTTAGTTAAGGCAAAATAATTCAAGCTATAAACGCGTCGATTCAGCAAACGTATTATTGAACTCAGCGGCGAACGTGAGTTCGGCGAAACACGATGGATTAACAACCTAACAGGTTGTAATTAACACTGTTTTGCACTTGTACCGGACACCTTCAGCTTGGGAGAATCTGAGGATTAATTTCTGCACTATCTCTTCTGATTAGAGTTACATTATAGTCAAACTGAAAGATAAATTACAAGTTGTTTGAGGTTTTGTGCCGTAATTGTTCGTTACTGTCTTGAACGGATACAAACTGAAATTAAACTATATTAAACTTACAATACTTGTGATCCTTTTCCCGGTCGTAGCCTTGTGTTAGATTATGTCTCCTTCCCTGAGTTAACTTAGCGTCTCTTTCCCTGATTTAACTTTAACATTATTTACAAGATTGCGTCGCTACTGCTCGTCTCGTACCGCGGGTTGGTTTTTTTAAAGATATCCCCCTAGGGACTTAGCATAACCACGCTAGGACTTAATTTCGTGAACGTGCAAAACAAACACTGTTGAATTAATTTGAGTGTAGTAAAACGCGATAGTCCTTTTGGACTCAGAACGGAGAACGTAAGGTCGGTAACTATTTATAACTTATTAAAGGCATGCAGGTAAACCTTCTGGAAGCTATTTACTATTACCAAGCACTCCGGTAATTGAATTACCCTGCCAACGTAATAGATTACGAATACAAAAGCTCAGGAGCCAAAAAGGAACCTTCAATTATTCCCAGAACGCTCCTTTGTAATAACGGATAAACAATATTGAAAAACAACTTATTGTTTTTAGCTAATTAGCTGCTGTTGGCTTTTTTAAAAAGTATTTTTAATACTAAATGAGGTTCAACACAGAAATCACTAAAATACGGCAAATTCTCTCGTAACACACACTCAAAAACATTTAATTAGAAAAATAGATTGCTTTAATTTTTTTTTTTTTTTGATTAAACTGACTTTTCGTAACAAGTCGGTTGACTGTCGACAGTTTTGTTGACCAATGACGGCTTATATTATGCACAGGGGTGTTTAATAGTTTCGTTCAAGCAACAAATTCTATTATCTTTTTCTTCCCAGAAGCAAACTGATCATCAATCTGAACAATAGACGTCAATGTTAACTAGGTTAAGAGGAACGGTAGATAGCAATGAGGTCTACAAGTTGAAGCACCTAGCTTTTATTAAAATTAAATCGTTACTCATCGCGTTCCCGGTTATGGTCAGTTATAACCCACCGATTAATTTTCGCGCGCAATCATTGGACAAAACGCATCACGTGGTACAAAATCGGACGACGGGTATCAGCGAATATACCCCGTCCGATTTGATATCCGTCGCCCGATTTTGTAGGCAAGCACAAAACAAACGAATGAAGTTACCTTTTTCAATTCTGACTTCAAATGAATTCACAGAGTAATAAAAACAAGTAAACCAATTAACTTACATTTGTTTTAACCACAGTTACGCCGGTTTTATTACGTAGGTTTTTCCTATAAATTTACTGGCGATAAAGCGCGATGTAGAAATTAGTCGGAGGGTTATAAAATGAATAAACCCCTGTCTGGCTTGCTGGTATATTGGAGGATAATGCCCTTGGCTGAAAGATTGTCCTCAAAATTTCACAGTTGCCCTCGAAGCTACGCTTCTCGGCCAACTGTTCATTTCTCGACAATCTTTCAGCCTCGGGCATTATCATGCAATATACCAGCCGCCTGAAGGGGTGTATTTACTAATTATTGGTCCTAACAATTTTCTGCAATGTTATGACGCTCAGCTTAAGGTCGCGCAGGACCCTTGCAATCATTATGCATGTATTTATTTAAAAAGTATGCACGACTGAAGCCGAAAACAAACGAAATATTCATGATAATTTTTCTTACAGTTCTTTGTACAAGTAATTACGCGCTATTGTTCTTAGCTTTGTGTCTCGTGCGCTGGGACAAAGCGAATTGTCATATTTATATTCACAGCTTTAAATATAGCGCATGTTGTTGTAAACATTGACTCACTCGGAAGGTCTTCGGAAGCCACAAAAAACCTGCAATTTTGTGTCCAAGTTTTCTCCGCCGACATAGACTTTCAGGAGTTGATTTTCGAGGAACATAAACTTGGTGCATTTTTTTGTGTTCTGACAAGAGCGAATTTTGAAATTTCCTTCGCAAAATGAAGGTAGCACGTTTCAAAGTTTAGATTTTACATTTATACTCTCTTTAAAGCCATAAACTTTAAGCAGTTTTTGAAATCGAAAATTTTGTTCTTGTCTGAACACAAAAGAGGTTATGCTCAATCACTAGGTTAAATAATCATTTAATTCGGTGTTCTGTTCTAACTGAAAACTTGGACACAAGTTAAACTTTTAAGAGCTTGTAACATTACAGTAAACGGCCATCTCTCAGTATAAGGACAATCATGATGTTATTCCATCATCCCCTAATATCCTTGATAAATTTAAGAGAAATCGATGTTCAAAATTTAGCGAATTTAAGCTTTTCAAGATAGCACCCCGTCAGGAAATTTGGCTTATGAATTTATTAATGAGCAAGGGTCCTGCGCGACCTTAAAAATGCTAGTTAACTTGAGGTAAAAATAAACCATTGTAGGATTTTTTGTTAAGTTAAAAGTAAGAGGCCTCAACTTTGTATTATGTATGATAGACTTCTCGGTTACGCTTGAAGAAAGGAATACGATTTTGACGATTTTAATACATTCCGACCAGTTGTTGATTCTTTTACATGAAATCAAGGACGTACTCGTTGGCAGCTATTTATAAAGCATGCAAGACTAGAGGCAAACCGTGTCTACTGCACAGTAAAAGGCAGCGTTCGCTCGTAGCGGCAGGGAGCAATAAGAGGCTATGAAGCCTGATGCGTGCTGACGTTTACAAACATTATCTTTGTTGTAAATGATAAAGATGGTAGATTTTAAGCTCGGTGATAAATTGTGAAGAAATTATTCTACATGACACGAGCGTGGGACAAAGAAAAAAAAAATCTGAGTCCCCGACGGGAATCGAACCCATGGCCTCCCAGAATACAGGTTGAGCGCTCAAATTATCTTTGTTATTAAAATTTCCAGGAACTCTTTGTTTCAACAACCAACAGTTCTCTTGTTGGCACATTAATAATATGACATCACCGATATCTTTGCTATACGCCGCCGGGTACGTTTAGCGCAAAAAAACGGACTCGCTAGCAAAACGTACATGACCGCTTGTTAATATGAGACCTTTCCTTTGTCTATGTAGACTTCATCAGTAACGTTTGATAGAAAACTTACCAAATAAATGTTTTCTTTACACGTGGAATCAAGGGAGCATTTATTCGTAAGTAAGCTCACAGGTAGCCCAAGCTCCTAAAGGAGCCGTCAACATATCGACCACATATGACATTGCGTAATAACGTTATTATAAGGGTTTGTATGGGAATATAACGATCGTAAAAAATAATTCAAAATAGAGGAAAAATATCCAATAAAATTGACTTACCTATCCTCTTCTGTGTACATCTTGTGTTTCTATGCCGTTTGGAGGCGATTTGAAGCCATTTCAGTGGGTTTTAGGTTCGCTGGTTTCCTCCTGACATATGCGGAAACAACCGTAAAATTCGTTTACCCCTCCCTTTACCCCCTTTTTTACCTTTTTTTTCCCCCCCCCCCCCCCCCCCCTATGCGGAAACATATGCACAAACATATGCGGAAATTAAACTGAAACAGTATGTAATATTAAGTCATAAACAATTATTGAAGAGTTCATATTTTTATACAGAAATGATAACAGAAACTACAACCACTGTCCATCATTCATATTTTGCAAAATGTTTGAGAAAAGAGTTTACTAGTATTAAAAGGCCTAAAGCCCAGGTGAATCTATGCAGGTTGAAGCGAGACAGGTAAAACTGATGTTATGAGCACAAGCCATCTAGGGGGGTTAGGGGGCATGCTCCCCCGGAAAATTTTTATATTTGGGCCTTCTGAAATCCCTGGAAATTAATTTAAAACTGCTCACAAGGAGAAATTTATCAATTTTATATAAGTAGATTGTTGTTTGGGTGGGGGGGGGGGGGGGGGGGGGTGGGGGTATACAAATGAATACAACTTTTCTTGGAACTATATAACAGTTTAAATGGAGGGGAATAAATAAGATGACCCACCTCCTACATGTAGATCAAAATTACATAACCCACTCCTTTTCGAGGGCTCAAAAACTGATGACCCACCCCCTTGTTTTCAAAGGTTAGAGTTATCGAGGGTCAATATTTTCCCCACGGGAGCCGAGAATGAGTTAAAAATGAATGAATGAAAAACTTTTATAAAAGCGTCAAAGGTGTTTAGCTTTTTTAACGAATAATAAGGGAAACATAAAATATAAATATTACATATCAAACATGGGTAAAACGTTATAGTTCGTACTTATCTAAACTGTAAATTTACACATGTAAAATCTATCCTTAAATTGATCTTGCGGGGTTTTATGTTATTGTGGGTAAAATCGAGGGTAAAATCACAATGTTTGCGATCAAGGGAAGCAGATCCAGGGAATCGACTAACGTCTCAAATTCTCGGCGTGGGTAATTAGGACTCCGCTGTAACTTTCAGAAGTGGAAAACCGCTTGAACTGATATGTGTACTTGAGCACCACACCCAAGTTTCGCGTCAAAAACAGCCACGTTTGCAAAACAAACACGCGAGCGCCTGTTTTCGCGTTATCGCTCTAGGATCTCTGGAATAATGCGCGCGTTTTATAAAGAGGGTACACAGGGGGTACCTCGATAACACTAAACACTTAATTATTTGGCTCTGTAACATGAAACAGTAAAATTTAAGGCATTTTAACACTAACAGTATAAAATTCACTGTAACAGTAAATTTTCTCCAAAAAGAAGCAAAAACTGCTCCAAAAAGGCCAATATTATTTTGTTTAGTTTTTGAAGAAGTTTTCGGCCATTGTCCGACGATTTCCAAACAATTCGGAAGATTTCCGAATACTACCGAATATTCCCGAAGACTGTAGCCTGTTCCAGGCTCTCGGTTTGTGGGGAAGAGCGAAAAAAGCGCTCGTCTTTTCCGCGCTCGCCCGCTTTGTTCGCTCTTCCCCACAAACCGAGAGCCTGGAACAGGCTACGAAGACTGCAGAAGATTTCCAAAGAATACCAAAGATATCCGGAGACTACCGAAGATGTCCGAATACTACCGAAGATTTCCGAGGAGAAATCCGAAAATTTTCTCTAAGTTCATGAGTGATTAAATCCGATTTTTGAAAAGCATATAAGAATTTACAATGCTAAAATTTTCACGATAAAACTTCCAAACACTTAACAGTATTTTCTCCGAAAACAGTAAACATAAAAAAAAAGTGGCCAATGTAACAGCAAACATTAAAAATTATTGGCAAATAACGCTAAACACTAAACCCCATTCAGACCCTCTATAAACGTTAGCCTGTTGCCGTCTTTGTGCAACAATGTTATTTTTTGTTAGTAAAACTAGGAGCCCTTACCTCGATTCTATGGACTCGTCTGTACGCTTGGAAAAAAGTGATACGACTTACATCTGACAGATGACAGCGAGCAGACTAATAGATGTTTCTCTTATATCATTTTTAGACTCTTTTTTAGCCTCCCCCCCCCCCCCCCCCACCCTTCGTCGGTCCTGGAGGTAAAGGTTTGTTTATTCGTGGTATTTTTTTTAGCCGGCATGCAAGTAGCGAACCACGTAGTGCCAAGGTGATTTACTCACGTAAGAAAATAACAAGTCCCCGTACGTTTTCACGTCACAACAACATTACAGTAGAAACCCGCTATTACGAAGTGTCAAGGGACTGGGAAATATGTGCCTGGTCGCACTAGGTTAAAGAAATTGGTTTGGCATTTACCAAAAATTGAACATTTTGTAATCGCGATTTTGTTTTTGTTTTTTTTTTATGGTCGCGTTCGCACTTGAGACAACAAAATTATTCCTGTGATCACAAACGTCAATCGAATCGAAATAGAAACCATGGGTGTCCCATCGATGATCAATGACATCAATAAGTAATCGATGGTTAATCAATAAGTAATCAACCGATTTGTCATTGTTTGTTGTCGAATACAAAATATTCTGTGGCCAATTGGTTACTCATCGATGTCATCGAATACTGGTATTTGTTTCGATCTCACCGATTAGTTATTGATGTCATCGATTACCTATTCATTACTCATCTGTTACGATTTTCCCGCCCGTTTAATTATTTTAGGATGCTCCCCATTCTCGCGCTCGTCCCCAGAGCCGCTTGCTCCTCTAAGCCGGCTGAGCCTAGGCTTTTATAGATTGTGCTAGCATAATTTTTGGCATAATTGGAGCTAAAAAGCATAATTTGTGAAACGAGCACTGCCACGGCATAATTAGCAATTTTTAGCACTTTTTGGAGCATAAATTCATAAAATGTAGTAAATATGGTGTACTTTCTACAGAAATAAATGAAATTTAGGTAGTTTGTTCTTGCAATGCGTGTTTTAGCTATACAATTGTGATTGTTAAGTCGTTGGAGGCATTTTACAAACGGTTTAGAGATGCGAGCAGCTAATTTGGACAGCTGACGGCCGTGATAAACTGCCATAAACATAAATAAATTTGCAACAACAGTTTATTTAAAAAACATCATAATTTGGTGTCGTTATTGCGCACCTCTACGTATAGAATCTACGTCATTTTGTGAGCATAATTTCGGAAATCAGAAGCATAATTTGGGAATTCTGGCATAATTTTTGCATAATTTGGCAAAATTTTGAGCACTGCTAGTAGCATAATATGCCACTTTTAGGAGCACAATCTATAAAAGCCTAGCTGAGCCTGGGGGAACTTCACATGACTTCATATGAAAAGCAACGTAGGTAGATAAACGTCCCGTTTTACCAAGAGCACACGGTAAGGTGCTCCCGACCCCCTACTTCCTTGAAAAAAATAATTAATTAATTAATCGATATTGATTAATTAATTGCTGATTAAAAGTTTACACTATAGTGCTAAAGGGGTTTAGGGGTTTAGCAGACGACTGGTCGACTGCCCACCAAAGTGCATTCTGCACTAAAAGGTGGAATCAATAGAATTTCCTTTTTTGAGGAAAGTGATGGTTTGTTCCCTTTGTCTGTTTTGTTGTCTATTCAGAACATCGTTAACGTTGTAATTATTAATACCAGCAGGATAACCGTTCTAGTCCTGAGAACCAGGAATTGCGTATGCGTTACTGCGCATCTCTGCTGTCCAGCAAGTCATTTCTGCCACACTAAACTTTGAATTGTTGATAAATATTATATTTCTCACATAGACATCCCTCAGAAATTATCACAAAAAATTGCCCGTGTAAACCCGGCGTTACGAGAAGAAAATTAAGCTTTTAAAAGTGCATTAGAAATATCCTTCATGACTTGTTTTATTTGTCACGTGACTACCAAGAATACACATATATGACTTTACGTTCTATATAAAAATGAACACTAAATTATTTCCTGTTTTAAACCATATTCGGCTACCTTCGTTCAGATATACTTTAAAGTAAAACGTAATGTAGCTACGATAAAAACTGTAAACACAATAAGAAAACAGAAACAGATTTTTGCAAAGAGGAAACTCCACTACAAATTTCACTAGAGCTCGTTGTTATTCCGAAAATCTAAATACCTAATTAATAATAACTAAAACCTTTCTAATTAGCACTGAAATGAAGGAGTCCTTATTGCGTTCGACGAAGGAGAGCGCAAGCCTAATTCTGTTTTGCGTCCTGTGTCTTTTGAGTTCGTAGGCCTGTGCACTGTTATGCGGAATGAATCGAGCCGTAATGCGCGCGCAGGTGTATGGACTCCAAATTGGCCGCCCCGGTTGATTTTTGCAGCGGCAAGTCTCGGCCGCGAAACTGTTGCGACGATATTTTAGTCTCGTTTTCGCATTGAATCGTCCCTTTTGTCGTCTTTTGTCGCTGTTCTGCACGCGTGCTTTACGAATTCGCTAGAACATTTCGTTTGGTCGCTAGATTGTGTACTTAGTAAATCTGTTTACTTTCGTTCTCGTACAAGAATCGCCTCTTCTGTCGTCTTTGGTTTCTGAACTGCGACCAAAACTGACCGTTGCTTGTGGTGAAATAGCAAATGTTCTGAAATGTATAGCTCAGCGGCCATTGTGCCACTTGATCATGGCTTGTGATCAAATAACAAACTTTCCGAGTTATGTAGCTCGGCGGCTGTTGAGCCACTTGATCATTACTTGTGATCAGAACACGGCGTTATCGAGTGATGAGGCTCGCATTTGCGTTAAACATTTTCACGGTGTAGACGACATCAGAGTAGATGAAGCGATCGAATACAACCGAACCATTGTTCAGTCAGATGAAGCGATCGAATACAACCGAACCATTGTTCAGTCAGATGAAGCGATCGAATACAACCGAACCATTGTTCAGTCGAGTAAATGCGGCACCGGAAGCATTCTTTTGTATAACGTGACCAAATCACGTCGTGCACAGAGTTCTGTCCAGACTTCGATAAATGATACCCACAATAACTAATAATACGTGACTCGCAGGGCCTCGCGAAGCTCTGGGTTATTGTTGCCTAGTAACGGACAAAATACAGCAGACAGAATACAAACAGAAACTGAACAACAACGAACTGCACGATTACAGAGACTTCGACAAAATACCGCGGACAGAATACAAACAGAAACTGAACAACAACGAACTGCACGATTACAGAGACCTCGACAAAATACAGCAGACAGAATACAAACAGAAACTGAACAACAACGAACTGCACGATTACAGAGACTTCGACAAAATACAGCAGACAGAATACAAACAGAAACTGAACAACAACGAACTGCACGATTACAGAGACTTCGACAAAATACAGCAGACAGAATACAAACAGAAACTGAACAACAACGAACTGCACGATTACAGAGACTTCGACAAAATACCGCGGACAGAATACAAACAGCAACTGAACAACAACGAACTGCACGATTACAGAGACTTCGACAAAATACCGCGGACAGAATACAAACAGAAACTGAACAACAACGAACTGCACGATTACAGAGACTTCGACAAAATGCCGCGGATAGAATACAAACAGAAGCTGAAGACACAAGAATACAGAGATTAGAACTACTGAGACAAAATTATACAGACAGACTTTTAGTAGAATCAACTGAACAGCTACAGGATAGATTACAATTAAGAAGGGAAAGTGATGCAGCGCGCTTTATACAATAAGAATCGGAGGAGGAGAGAAATATTCGATTACAGTCTGCTCGAGAAAATAGTGCCACGCGTAGACAACAACAACAATTACAGCAACAGCAACAGGAACTAAACAGAGATGATTATCTTTCCAATGGGTGGAGAAATCCCGATCAGCCTTTACATTAGCAACAATGGGTTCAGAACGAAATGGCAAATTTTCATACAACAATGAACAGTTTTCAACATCAGCAGTTTATAGCCTAAATAGGCGTTGAGGGAGTATTATGTGGAAATCAGTGTTATTTTAATCTGAAAAGAAAAACGATAAAAATGAAAGGCTCAGGATTCAAACCCACAAAAAAGAAAAAAGAAAAAAAAAACCCTAGCCGGATTCGAACCCCCTCCCTCAGTCCCGAAGATCTGATTTCAAGTTCGACGCCTTACCATTAGGCCACCAGCGCGCGGCGGCCGTGTGACGTCATTTCCGCCACACACCAAGCTCAAAAATATGACCGTAAACTCCACACGAGATTTCATCCCGCCTGAGCCCTTTGAGGGACAAAATTATACACCCCGCTACGCTCGGCCTTCGGCCTCGCTTCGCGAGGAATTATGATAGTAAGCTTATAAAGAGATATGAAAGAGATGTCCGTGTTGTAGCTGGAAAGAATGGCGATAGGAGTTGTTCTGTTGCTATGATCTCTACAAATGCTGAGAAATCTCAGGCTGTGAAAAAAGCAAAAAGCAACAGGAAACGAGACAGAGAACCATCTCGAATTTCTGTTCGTAGAGTTACTAAATTGCTCAGAAGAACGAAATACAGAAGTAGATTTAAAAAACTACTGAAACATAATTTCCCAAGCTCCTCACTTATTAGAAATTTTTGTAGCAATTACAAGAAATGGTTTATTTTGTGCAACTCTGAACATTTTTACAGTAAATATGTTTTTTTCATAAACAAACAGAAAGAGAAAAAAGATACTATTACACTGGTAAACAGAAAGAGTTATCAATTGACATGCTTCAAACAAAGTCTGACTTCAGTCACAATAGCGCTTTTGGTCATATTTTCCAAAGTTCAAATTTAAAAGGAGGTATGCTTCCTGCAAATGAAAGTTGTAATTTGCTTTGGGTATCTCTTAATGTGAGACTTCCATTAATAAGTTTAATGCCTTATGATGTTGGTGGGAGTGGAGACTGTTTTTTTAGGTCAGTTTCACACCAACTGTATGGAACTGCAGAGTTGCATTTTCAAATTCGTGCTGCTGCTATTAGGCACTTGAATAATCATCCAGAATTTTATGTTGAGAGCGTTTCTGACAATAGTTGGCAAGACTACATTCAGCAAATGTCAACACCAGGAACTTGGTGTGACAATGTAATTATCCAGGCAGTAAGTATTTTTAGTTGAAAGCAAATTCTACAATATTAATTCATACTTCAATATATTGCTGTTTCAAGTTAAAAGTGCTTTCTATGGAATTCACATGTTGCTGTTTCAAATATAAAATAATGTTGTCTGTAACCTTAAAGGAACAGTGCCACAGCTGAGTTTAAGTTTGAACTTTGAACTGTGTCGTTACTTTCATACTTGTGTGTTACACATAACACACATTCAAAGACAAGCAATTGTCATTCATTCTTAGAATTAATAAAGTTATTGTTCACAGTTTATTCGCCATCAATGTTGTTAAATTATTCTTACAAACATTTCACCTTCCTCTTCTGTCCCATCATCAACAAATTGTACAAGAAAAAGGGGAAATCCCAGTCAACACCAAAAACTACCCCTCCTTTCAAGCCTTACTCGAACGCATTCCCCTAATCGCTGATTACTACTAGTTACTAATAAGCGTCGAAATTAAAGAGTGCTAGACCTGATTAATAATTACCTACAAAATAAAATAACCTTAACTAATAGTTAGCAAAGAAATTAAATAGTTCTAACTAACAACAAGCGCCAAGATAAGTCGTAGTTATTAATAGCGTCCTAATCCAATAGTCTTATTACTAAGTGTCCAAATTAAATAGTCTCGATTAATAATTAGCTTCAAAATTAAACTCTCCTAATTAATAATCAGCATCGAAACTAAATAGTCCTTATTGACAATTAGAATAGAAGTTAAACTCTCCTAATTAATAATTAGCATGGAAATTAAAGAGTCGTTATTGACAATTAGCGTAGAAATTAAACCGTCCAGTTAGTAATTAATTAGCTTCGAAATTAAATAGTCCTAATCAGTTATTAGCCTCGAAATAAAATCGTCCTTATTACTATAAACTAGCTTGCAGCTAGGGCTTTGTAACTTTGTAACTGTTTTTTTGCTGAATGATTTTACTTAGTTATTTGTTTACTGGAACTAAACATGCTTATGTCATTTCTTGAAGGAATAGGCTAATGACGAAAAAGGCTTTGACAAGTTTGTCTCCAAATATATGGTTGTGTTTTTCTCCAACCACTAATCTAATGACGTGAAGGCTTTTATAACTGGCTCCAAATATGGTTATGTTTTTCTCGAAGTATTATACCCATACCGGAGACGAGTGACGTAATTCCATTGATTACCTTATCTCCAAATATGGTTGTTTTTTATTTCACCAATATTTGTCGCCAAATACGGTAATGTTTTCTCAAACGCTTTGGTAAATTTGTACTAATTATAATTAAATTTGCCCTAATTATAACTAAATAGTAACAACAAAATTATATTCTGTAGTCCTAATTACTAATTAATGAAAACAATTGATCAGTCCTTATTCCTAATTAGCTTTTAAATGGTCCTAATTATTAATTAAATTCGAAATTAAAGAGTCCTAATTAATAATTAGCGTCGGAATTGAGATGGCCGAGGAAGGTTCGATAGTGCTTCGACTATACGCTATGATGCTTTGTTTTCAATGTCATCCAGTAGTTGTAATATTTATTTCATCACACTCGACGTTTATTGGATACTTACAATACTAAACGTAATACTACATTACAATGTGTCACAACATTAACAGCACTTTAACTTACATAACACTACGCCGCTTGTTTCTACTCCATCACAATAAATTGATATATATCCTAAATTTGTACTACATTGCTGGCATACGTTACGAAATACGATCAAATATTAATAAAACATTTTTTCCATGCATTAAAGAGAGTAGCTGATTTACCACTTTTTGCTAACTGATACTCTATATTGATTAATTTAAGCGAGGAAAAGGTCGGTTGTTTTCGAAATTGATAAATTGTGTGATAAACTTCAAGGATAACAGTGTTTAGAATGCAGAAAACTTGCTCAGTTAAAACGAACGCTTAAGTCCTAATAAATATGTGCAACGTCAGATTTGTCCGGCTTTAAAATGCACTTGGAACTCTAACTAAGAACTCGGTACCAGAATTTTGATACGTCGTTATTGTTACAGAACTAACTTTAATTCTGTGCATTTTTTGAATTGGAGTTCTCTTAGTATAGTACCTAAGATACATTCATTAGCCGGAGAAAAAACTTGCAAGTCTTTCTAACGATCGTTGATAAATCAACAAATGTTCTTTGGAATTTTGATAAACATCCCCTCATAGAATCAATCCATAGGCTTTCAGCACATGTTTTTCATAGTTTTTGGTTCTGACTTCGACCGCTCTCCGAGCACTGGCCCTAGGCTGTCTCGTCGAAAACGGAATCTGTGTCAGTTTGTCGTCCATGGATTCATTGTCTCTGCTTTCGTGGTTCGCTGTTCTATTTTTCAGGGTGAAAGAAGAATCATCTCCCTTCCATCTGGTCTGGCTTGGTTTCAGATCAGCATATTTTCCTTGGAAACATCCATGCACAGGTACAATTTCATAGGCTTTTAAAACGGCGTTTTCATATTGTAGCTTCTTTTGTCCTGACTGAAGATGTGTTGCTGGGTCATCTTCATGGTAAGTGGTGGGACTTGGACGCTTTATCTTCAACATGTTCGAGTATTATCAAGATACCACTACGATTGCTGGTATTATTTATTGCCTCAAAAGTCGAGTCTGTCTTTATTATAAGCACATTGGTTCTTTTGTAATGCAAATGTACTAATTAAATAAAATGACTTCTTTCGCCGGGCATTAAATTGTCGCCCCACTCTGTTATTTACGTTCGACTTTGCAAGTCAAATAAGTTGTTTACCGAGAATGTCTCTCAAAACATGGTAAATGTTTTTCTGGAACTATGCAAACAATGCTACAGCAGTAAACATAAAGATAAACAAAGTTTCATTTTTGCTAAGAGATAACTCAAATGGAAATTTGCCAATTTTGCTGTAGCTTAATGTTAAAATCCGAAAATCTAACTGCTTAATTACTAATAAGCGTCGAAATTAAAGTTATTATTACCAATTTGCGTTGAAATTAAATAGTTCTAATTACTGATTAGCGTCGAAATTAAAGGGTCCTGATTATTTCAAAGCGTATAATTAGAGTGATTTCACTAAACCCGTGAAATAGATACTAATTAGACACTTTTACACACTAATTGAATTGTTTTCTTGTGTTTACTTTTGACTATTAGACACTAATTGTTAGAAATTGTTTCACGGGTTATGTAAAACCACTCTAGTGTCGAAAATAAATAATCTTAATTAATATTTAGCATGCAAATTCAATAGTCCCAATTAATAAAAAGTGCCAAAATTAGTCGTCTTAATGAAAACTTGGCGTCGAAACTTAATAGTCCTAATAACTAAGCGTCGAAATTAAATGACTTGACTTATAATTAGCGTCAAAATTAAATTGTCCTTATCAATAATTAACGTCGAAATTAAATAGTCCTAATTAATAATAAGCGTCGAAATTAAATCATATTAGCTTAAAAATTCAAAGTCATAATTAATTATTACCATCAAAATCAAGCCGTCCTAATAACTAATTAGCAAAGAGATTAAGTAGTTTCGTAAGTAATTATTGGCACGGAAATGAAATCGTCCTAATAACTAAGTAGCGTCGAGACTCGAGCGTGGAAATAGACCATTTCCGAGTTACCCTTCGCTTCTGTTTCAAAACGAGTCTAAGTGCGAAACCATTCATATGAAAATGAGTTTTACCAACAGGTCCATTTTTTGTAAATCAAACTCATTTTCATTTGAATGGTTTCGCACGTAGACTCGTTTTAAAACAGAGGCAAAGGGTAACTCGGAAATGGCCTATTCAACAATCCTAGGTATTTATAATCGTGGAAATTAAATCTTCCTAATTACTCATTAGCGTGGAGAACACAGGAAGTTGTAATTACTAAACAGCGATGAAATTTAATATTTTTTATTAAAATTATGATGATGATGATATGTGGTTATGTTTCCCTTTTTAAATTCTTACCTCAGTTAGTTACATCTATATATATCAATTACTTGTTTGTCAGAAATTGTCTCCAAATATTGTTTTCCTCGAACAATTAAGCTAAGGCGCAAACGTTTAAAAACTTTGGCTTTAAACTGATCGCTTTTTTTCCAGAACTTTGCTGTTTATCGGAACATTGGTTTTCTTGAACTTAGTCGTTTACCAGAAATTTGTCTCTAATTGTCTTTTTTTAACTAACAGGCCAATGACGCACTTATTTTTCAAGAAATTTGTCTCCAAATATGGCTATGTTTTTCTTGAACCAATAGGACAATGACGTACTTAGTTGTTTCCAAGAAATTTGTCTCCAGATATGGTAATGCTTTTCTTGAACTAATAGGACAATGACGTACTAAGTTGTTTTCAAGTTTATTTCCAAATATGGTTATGTTGTTCTTGAACTAAGAGGCTAATGATATACTTAGTTGTTTTCAAGAAGTTTGTCTCCAAATATGGTTATGTTGTTCTCGAACTAAGAGGCTAATGACGTACTCAGTTATTTTCAAGAAATTTACCTCCAAATATGGTTGCGTTGAATAGGCTAATGACGTACTTAATTGTTTTCAAGTTTGTCTCCATATATGGTTATGTTGTTCTTAAGCTAATTGGCTAATGACGTACTTAGTTGTAAATAATAAAGATGGTAAATTTTAAGCTCGGTGATAAATAATGAAAACGATTTTTTTAACAATGACACGAGCATGGGACAAAGAAAAATTCTGAGTCCCCGACGGGAATCGAACCCATGGCCTCCCAGATACCGGTTGGGCGCTCTAACCAACTGAGCTACGAGAGACTCGTTGTGAGCTGGGCCATTTACTAGGTTGATATGTGACACGCGTCCTGCATACTGCTAGGACTCGTTGTGAGCTGGGCCCAGCTCACAACGAGTCCTAGCAGTATGCAGGACGCGTGTCACATATCAACCTAGTAAATGGCCCAGCTCACAACGAGTCTCTCGTAGCTCAGTTGGTTAGAGCGCTTAACCGGTATCTGGGAGGCCTTGGGTTCGATTTCCGTCTGGGACTCAGAATTTTTCTTTGTCCCATGCTCGTGTCATTGTTGAAAAAATCGTTTTCATGACGTACTTAGTTGTTTTCAAGTAATTTGTCTCCAAATATGGTTACGTTTTTCATGAACTTAAAAGCTAAAACGTACTCAGTTGTTTTCAAGAAATTTGTCTCCAAATGCTGGTTACGAACAGGCTAATGACGTAAAAAGCCTTGACCACCTTGCCTCCAAATATGGTTGTTTTACTCGAACCGTTAGGCTATAAGTCCTTATAAAGTTTGGAAACTTTTTGAACTTGTAAGCCAATAAGGTCAAAAACGTTGTTAAATTTTTATCCAAATATAGTTGTATTTCTCGGACTTTTGGCTTCGACTTTTCTCTGCTTTGGAGATTTTGGCCACACCGTCGTTCAAAATCTTGCTTGTGTGTTCAAATGTTTCATTTCAAGTTAGCATTTATTTATTTATGTGGGGCACAAACGGAAAGTGGCAACGTCAAATTAAAAGCAAGTTATGAAAACGGACAGATATCGCTCGGAGAATATTAATTTAGTTAATAAACCACTTACACGACTGATAGATTAGAAGCTGATATAACAAGATTTATTTTCGAAATTTTATCGTCGAAAAAAAGAGACAAAAGAGTAGACTGCGACAACGTTAAGTAGTGAAGTGACCGATAAAATGAACCTCTCTTTACCCAGGTGTGCAGTAGAAATGGGCACCGACCGCGGCTTAATTAAAAGCTTAGTGTGAACCCTGCGATGGACTAGCATCCCGTCCGGGAAGGGGGGGGGGGGGGGAGGTTTATGTTGTGGTTTAATTTTATGCTTGGTTCAATTTTATTTTCCTTAGTTTTTGAATAGGGTAATGTACGATAAAGAGTTTAAAACAACTGAAAATAAAATTAGAACCAAGGATAAAATTAAACCACAACATATACTCCAAGTCGCTTAAAGTTACGGAAACCGGAGATAAACGCCACCCACTACGCTGGAATGTTGAAGGCGCGGTGTACTAATGGTTAGCGCGCTGGACTCCGGATTGAGCGTCCACGTTCGAGCCCTGGCCAAGGTCACTGTGTTGTGTTCTTGGGCAAGACACTTTACTCCCACAGTGCCACTCTTCACCCAGGTGTATAAATGGGTACTGGCAAACTAATGGTGGGGGGTAACCCTGCGATGGACTAGCCTCCCATCAAGGGGGAAGTAGAAATACTCCTAGTCGCTTCATATGCTACCGAAACCGGAAGAAGCTCCGGCCTGAATGGGCCACTAGCCTCGAAACAGAGTTTTTAACATACTTGCCAGGTCAATAAAGGTACAAGAAATAGTTTTGCTTGGCAAAGTATCCGTTCCACCAACTTGTTGGCGGTTTAACATAATAATTTATTTCACAAGTTATGTTACTATGCAACCACATTATTACATTAAAATGTATTATAGAATTACACCACAGTCTCAAAGTAAGAAAAAAGTCAAGTTACCTAAAGTGAATTTAAATATTGGTAATTTAAAACACCTAAATAAAACCCCTAAATGTAAAAGTAAGAGACCATTGTACAAGAGAACAATGACTGTCCCCTCCCCTAGTAGCTGGTGGCATTATAACAAAACGCTGCACCCACACCAAAATCTTACTCAGTAAAACCAGCACCGGCAACAGACAGCCTGGAAGAAGGCCAGCAGTTCAACTGCGCCATTCTTCAGGCCTTTTTATTTCCGTTTTCAATAATGTTGCTTTGTATGCCACTTGGTAAGTTTCTCGCCCACAAATCCACCTTTTGGGCTCATCAAGAATTCTGGAACATTTGAGGGGAAAAGTACTGTTACTGTGTCGCATTTGTGTACACACACCCCTGTATATTAGCTTACATATGCTTTTTCAACTGCTAGTAGTCCTTTCTTGTTTCTAATCTTTCATAATGCACAACAGTACAGGCAAACTTTACTGTTTTCTAAAGCTAACTCTTGAAATACAGATTTTAAACTTATAGGCTATCTGCCCTTTTAAGGCCATTGTGATATTTAATGTCTTAATATTATTAAAATCTTTAACATTATTAAAATAATAAAAGGCTGGCTCTCATTCAAAAGCAGTGGTACGGGAAAGCAAGATCACTGGGGAGAAGAAAAAGCAGAAAGTGGGAGGGGTCTGGGAAGAGAGGGTTATCAGATATTGATTTCTTTGCATAATGGTCTATTGACAAAAATACTGAAAACATTGTATAGTATCAGGCGGCAGCAGAAAATCATAGTTCATCCCCAATGCGAACACCATCTATCATGTTCTCAAGAGCTTCTTTCATGCTATCTACAACTAGGATTAAACACACAAAAGACAAGTAAGGGCCTGTTTACATGATTCCGGAATGACTTTCATTCCGGAACGAGTTCATTCCATCCCCATACATTTCTCTGTATCTGTTTACATGATACCGAGACGAAAGTCAAGTCATTCCGGAATGAGTTCATTCCGGTTCTCATTCCGGAATGAAAGTTTCGTTCTGGAATGACATTTCATTCTGGTATCATGTAAACACAGAACGAATTTCGTTCCGAGATGAAACCGCAACTCGCGAAACCGCATACGGACTCCGCAATTTGAATTCAGAGCGAAAAACACAATAGCATTTACTGTTTAGACCAAAGAAGCAGCTCTATGGTCAAATTATTCGTTAAAATTGCAGATACGGCCATTAATGGGCACAAAAACATGTTTGCGCGAAACATGCGCCACCTTGTTTTGATCTCGCGCGAAAACCACGCACGTGAAAATGCCTTTGGTTGAACCGGTCGACTCTGTCATGTAAATGCAGAATGAACTTCATTCCGGAACGAGTTTCGTTCCGGAATGAAAGTCATTCCGGAATCATGTAAACAGGCCCTAAGTGTTGATGAATAGCAGGATCAGGCTATTATTTTATTCCACGTGAGCAGAGGAATTTGACGCACACTGCCACTAAAGCTTTTTCAGACCCCTTACTATAGATTATCATTGTCAAGTTTTGGCTTCAATGAAACACAGTCCGACCTCTATTAAGCGGCCACCCTCGGGACTTTGAAAAGCGGCCGCTTAATAGAGGTTGGCCGCTTAATAGAGGTACAATATAAATCGGATGGGAATGGCAGTAAACATGATTTGATTGACTCTATATAGCAAAATGCTTTTAAAAAGTGAGCATATATGAAGATAGATCCAAAATTTGTGGTAACAGAACATCAAGTGTATTTCCAGCCCATGCATAGTTCTAGCTCTAATACAGAGGGCACGTAGTTGAAATGTACAGTATTTCTTCTGGTTGAAAATGTACAGAAAAATATGCAAAACATCGTTGACAAGTTTCTAAAGCCTTTTTGCATCAACAGTTAGTATGTAAAAAAATTTAGCTCAAGATATTTCACGGACGATATGTATCATCTGTTACCAATTCACTTGGAACGATTATTTGCTGGCCGCTTAATGGAGGTAAAAACCCATATAAATAATATACTTGCGACAGCAAAAATGTGGCCGCGGCCGCTTAATAGAGGTGGCCGTTGAATAGAGGTATCAAATACAGCAGTTCAGTGACAAATAAATCGGGACTTTGGAAAGTGGCCGCTTAATGGAGGGTGGCCGCTTAATAGGTGGCCGCTTAATAGAGGTCGGACTGTACTTAACAATAAATGTATCACCATAAAAATCGGCTTATAAGCCCTGGGCTTATACAACTTAAAGGAGGTTTTGGGTGGGCTTTTTAATGGGGGGGGGGGGGGGGGAGAGAAGGGGGTATATCTGGGGAGGGTCATAACCAGAATAAATTAAATCTTTAGAAGTGAGCTACAGAAGTGTTAAAGATATGTTTTTTATTAACTGGTTTTTAATTATAAAGCTTTAAAATGTCATAATAGGGTAGTACATGTATAATCGAATGTGTTGTTCCAGAAAATATCCATACCCCTCCCATGGAAGGTTTTTTAGTTTGAATGTACAGCTGTAAATTTAAATGTAATTTATTTACCCACGTGACACGGAAGAGCTAAGGAGCTCGTAAAGACGTGTACGTGCATAATAATAATAATAATAATAAATATATCAAAAGATCAAATTGGAATAAAAATAGATCAAATTGGCATCCAAGATCAAATTGGAATTTGGAGTGTTGGTTTTTGTGGAGGGAGGAAAACCGGAGAACCCAGAGAAAAACCCTCGGAGCAGGAACGAGAACCAACAACAAACTCAACCCACATACATGTATGGCACCGGGCCGGAATCGAACCCAGGCCACATTGGTGGGAGGCGAGCGCTCTCACCACTGCACCACCCCTGCTCCCCTGAATCCCCCCACCCATCTGAAAATTCCAGTTAAGCCCCATACTTTCCTTAAAAAATTTTGGCTTTTGCGACCCCCCACCCCCTCAGAATTTCCAATGACAATCCATGGGGTGGTTATGGATATTTTTTTGGAACTACACAATGATTTTTTTCATATACAGAGAAATAGGCCCATAAGTGGAGGGGAGCGTATACGCAGTTGGCAGGGGGGAGGGGGGGGTGCTGAAGTGGCTTGCAAGCAGTATTTTATGGTACGCCAAATAGCTTGAAGAAACTTACAGGGACAAGACATGTACAAGACTTGGCTACGGGACTATTTTTACTTACTTCCTGGTGTGCTTCCATAATAGTATTTATATGAAGGATTGCCCTTTTTGTTGTAAATGTCCTTCTGGACCCTACCAGATGAGTCTGAAAAGATACATGTGTACAAACAATCGATCAGGAAATTTGAAAAAAATCTCCTGGGCTCGTGCTCCACTTTAGTAAGCCTCATAGGCTTTCCATGTCTGGGAAAGACCTGTAGGATATACAATGTAAGCTTATCTTACGCAAGTGCCATCGGCTACATGAAGCTTCTCTTTCTGTGACATAGTACATGTATTTGAAGTGCTGTTAATGTCACACTGGACAAGATCTACTGAATAAACTGAAGTCCGCAAGTAAGAACTGAAGCTTCAAAATGTGATCTGTGTCCTTATCATAACAACAGAAGTGCTGCTTTTTGCAAATTTTTATCCTGCTTTTAGATTCTCAGGCTGAAATTTGAAAGGCACATGAAATATTAAGGGCAGAATTAAGCCCTTTTTAGTCAAAATACATGTAATGTCTTTCATAGGTCAAATGACCCTGAGAAAGTTTAGTCTACAGGTAAAATAATCTGTTTTTAAAAGTCTGTGGGAATGCAGATATTTATAAAATTTGTAAGGTTTCAACAGGAAACGAACGTACTTACTGCTGAAAACTTATTTAATGTCTGCAGTCATCTAGTTAACTGAAGGTACATTGTATCCTGACAAAGACCAAAGTTATGTGACAGGCTAGCATTAAATTTGTACCTAAAATAAAAATCCTAGGAATGTATGATCCATCAATCTGGAACTTGGTATCCTGTGGTTCCTCGTCATCCTGCAAAGACGTGAACCTACATGTATGTTTATATCAAAAGTCTGGCCTATACATGTAGATTGCTAACATATTAAAGGACCCTAGTCTGTGAGCAAGTCCATTATTTTCAATGCCATCAATTAATATTAAGAAACTGTTTGGCAAAGCAAGGTCTTATTGCATTGCTGTAAGTTGTGTTGCTGGAAGTCTCTACCTCTAGTTGTTTCACAGTGAAATCTTTTGTTTAGACAAAAGCATGGCTGACTAGGGCCCTTTAAAAAAATAACTGAATAGAACACTTTCACATGTGGATTTTCTTTGTCAATGAGTTTTGTTAAATGCAAATAAAGGAACAAGACATAAATCTAATTTGCCTGCCCCTGCTACCCACATAACATGCCTGCCACCAACCCAGCAGTTGAAAAGTCTCAAATAAACAAACTTTTCTCTAGTCAGTCAGTCAGTCATGTAACTAACCTCAACATTGATCATTACAAACTTCTTGCTTAATTCCTCTATTTCCTTTGATTGAGCAAATTTAGGCTTCAATGCTGAAAAAAAATGTTATTCTTATTCAACATACATGTAAATGAGTTATCCTGTCAGAATCAGAACACAAATAAGAGGTACATTGTACTTGTACAACTACAGCAGAACCCTGCTAGCATGGCAACCAGTGAGCCAAACAAAATTGGCCATGTTAACGGGGGTCAAACTTCATGGCTTGTCACAGTCCCCTTCATGTAAAATCATGATCAAATTAATTTTGTCCTTTGGTAAAGAAACCAATCGTACTGGATTGAACCCTGAGTCTTTCCAACCAAAGTCCACTACATAGAAAATGTATGAATAGTGGATACGTGCATCTACATGTACATGTGGTGAACTATTTTAAACACAATTACACACCTTTGCATGCACCACACCAAGATTTGTGAATGATCAGCATCACAGGTTTGTGGCTGAAATATATTATATTAAAATAATTCAAAACTAGTTCTTCCACAACCATGCACTGACTATTTATAATAGAGAGAAGTTTTTCATACAGTGGTGCTCAGTTGTGGAACAGCTTACCCCTAAAATTACGGCAAGCGACTTCCCCCAACTGTTATTACAGAAGGGGGGTTACTTTATTTCGATATATAAATTAGGAAAAATATATAACTGCAAAAGAAACATACTAGTGGACATTTTAATGTTTTAGTGCTGTTTATGTATAGTAATTAACCCATTTTCCACTGATAAAAATTAAGCCAGCTTTAAGCCTTGGCCAAACGAGAATGAGAGTTGATGAGAGTTGACTGTCATGAGAGTTTTCGTCAACTCTAATCGACTATCATTAACTCGGGCCAAACGAGAAAAGTTGAGTATGTTCAAAGTTGATGAGAGCACATGAGAGGTGATGGGAGTGCATGAGAAATTCAAGCCAAACGAGGGCGAGAGTTTGAACTCTCATCAACTCTCATCCTTATTTGGACCGGGCTTTAGGGGGGCTTTAATAGAGCTTGAGGCAAGTGATCACCACAAGGAAATGACTAGTCCTAAAATGAGAATAAATATTTATAACAAACTCTCTCAGCACTGAGCACTATAAAATGTATTGGAGATCAGTAAGGAGAAAATTGTTCTTAGTTGTCATCATGCAGGCCTTATAAAGCCAAATAAATACCAAACAATGGCAATAGACCTTTACCTTGATTCTGCTTCTTTCAATCCTTCAGAATATGTTTTCCAGGCAATGTGATCTCCAAAACCTTGCAAAGGAAAAGGTGATACATAAATTGAAAACTGAGTGTGACAATACATCAAACTATCAGCAATAACAGGGTTTGAAAAAATCTTGAATTCAAAAGGGGACAATTCACAAGGGGCTCTCAAATTTTGCTTGCTTGGGATACAGTACAATACAGTAGTTGTATGCTTGTCTTAGTGACGAGGTTGTAAATGTACAGTCGACTCCCGATAACTCGAACCTTCAAGGGAAATTGAAAATGGTTCGAGTTATCGGGAGTTCGAGTTATCGGAAGTTGAGAACAAATGACCAGAAATATGCAAAAAACGATGTTTACTGATTTTCTATTCATACCGTGTTGACCGGTGTACATTTTAAACAAATTTGATTCCAGTATAGAGAAGCCAAAAGAAAAAGGAACAATATATTTCTAAATCACTGTCTAAACCAGAATGTAACGTAACGAGAAACCGAATCAGCTGCGGACGTTGTAGGTTTCAAACACGTTCAAAGAGAACAACGCTATAGGCTGCTGCTGTAGAGTTTATTTGATTATTTTTTCGAGCAATGGTCAGTTAATTCGTCCTGACGATAATCCTTTAACGTTTTCGAAGGTTAATTTGAAAGAATAGGCATCAACCCCTGCAAACAAACTGAACGTCTGCTTTTTTGAACGGCTCTGACTCGTGTACGTTTTTATTTCAAAATATATAGCTAATAAATATAACGTTTTGGACTACAGTACACTGTTTGTTTTGACTTTTTAAGTGTTGACAGACATGATTCGAGTTATCGAGGGTAAAATTATATAGAAAATGACCTGAAGGGAAACGAAAATTGGTTCGAGTTAGCGGGAGATTCGAGTTATCGAGGGTTCGAGTTACCGAGGGTAAAATGACAGTAAATGTATGACGGAAATCCAGGGGAAATTGATTTTGGTTTGAGTTAGCGCGAGATTCGAGTTAGCGAGGGTTCGAGTTATCGAGAGTCGACTGTACTAAAATTCCGGAATTTTATTCCGGGAAATTTCTGTTCCATTCGCTTCCCAACCCGAATCTCCAGAATTTTTGGTTCAATAAAAACCACCCCATATCCCCCCATCTCCCCCCACTTCATTGACAGGTCCTTCCTAAGAAAAATAATTCAAGCATAATAATATTAAAACTATTTGTTTAAGCCATATAAAAAAACAGAATCCCGATATCTTGAACCTCCTGAAAATCTTGCAATGTCACTTTTCCTTGATTTTTTTTCCTTTGCTTCACTTCTTCCTTTGCTTCACTCAGTCAATTTTCAAAACTCCCAATTTTTTTAGTTTCCCTTGGAGATAATTAGGATTCTACTATTTACATATTTTCTTAATTTTCAAATTATTTTTTATTAAAGAGACTCACTTTCTGAAACACGCAAAAAAAATTAAAGAAGCTGATCTCGCCGGATATGACGCTGAGATTTGCATAATTTTGACGTGTACCAGTTAAACACAATGAAACACCTGAAACATCTGTTAATTTATCTTGATGTTTTAACTTTACTAATTCAGCCGGTCATAAAAGTAAGGCCTTAGCATTAAGCTGGAATACACAATGCTTCTTTATAAGTTCCTTATTAGCGTAAAACTAGTAAAATAATGTCGAATTTCATAACAAAACACATGCATATAATTATTTTTTGTGACAATTTGTAAGCTTCGCAATAAGCGGGTACAAAATTGTTCGAGTTACTCACATTCTGCGAAATACAGAACTAAATTTCTCTCAAGTTTACACTTACCTTTCCCAAGCAATCCATCGACGGCAAAGAGGCACAAGTTGCCCGTATAAAGGAGTAATAAGAATGAACGAACAGAGACTGTAAAAACCACCGCCATGACTGTTTTGTTCGCGCCTTCAAATTAAGGGTGGGCCGATATTCGATACCAAATATTCGATACACCGATATTTTGACAATTTTAAAAAGTATCGATACTTTCGAAAAATATCGCACTTTCGATACGTTTTCGATACTGCGCACGTGACCTGAGCCTGCGGTCATCTGGTCAGCATCTGAGGTTTAAAAATGCAATTTTGCTCAAACAAATATTGATGTTCTTGTCAATATTTGAATTTTTCTTGCCTTGACATGTCCACACATTGCTGATGCAACAGTGAAACAAAAAGACCAAAAATCAACATTCGTTTATAATGCCAGGACTGTTCTTTGTATGGTTAGACAAATCATGTGACATACCAATGACGTCAGGACGGAAATGACGTCATGATATCGATATCGATATCGTTATCGCCATAAAAGGCAAATATCGTATCGATATCGTATCGTTTTGAAAAACCTGTATCGGCCCATCCTTACTTCAAATGCAAAGATGCTTTCCGAGGACGAATGTGTTGCTTGGGAACTGGTGACCAGCTTTTGGTCACAGGACACCTAAGGTTTTGACTGCGGTCAAACAACAGGAGCTAACAGGACTCTGCCGAAATAAAATACAAAAACAAACACAACGAAACAAAACAAAACAAAAAGACAAGAGAAGTACTTCAAAGATATAAAGTTCTATATAATGAAGATGACTTTTTCAACACGAGCATGGGACAAAGAAAAAATTCTGAGTCCCCGACGGGAATCGAACACATGGCCTCCCAGATACCGGTTAAGCGCTCTAACCAACTGAGCTAAGAGAGACTCGTGGTGAGCTGGGCCATTTACTAGTAAATGGCCCAGCTCACCACGAGTCTCTCGTAGCTCAGTTGGTTAGATCGCCCAACCGGCCGGTATCTGGGAGGCCATGGGTTCGATTCCCGTGAATCCCGTCGGGGACTCAGAATTTTTCTTTGTCTCATGCTGTGTCATTGTTAAGAAATTCATCTTCATTATTTATCACCGAGCTTAAAAAAATTATCATCTTTATTATTTACAAGGTTCTAAATGTTCTAATTTTCCCAATTCACAGTTCCTGATCATTTATTCGTTTCTGGGAGCTTAACTATAAAATGTTCTACGTGTTTGAAAACAAGGAAACGCGGACTTGTCGGCGCCATTTGTACGTCAAAGCAATTAATTCGGTTCGGATGCGGAGCATTTAAAAAGGAGAAACACTCGTTTATTTGATGGAAAGGAAATATATTTACACTCAGCAACTTTTTTATCTACCATTGCTCGTACTCCCACTTCAATATGATCAAATTTCCCCATAATAGAAAGAAAAACTGTCTGTGACTGAGTGACTGCGGTACAACCAGGGTTTAACTGAAGCCGAAGGATTAGGGAATAAATTTTCATATAGGCTGTCGTTTGTGTAGCCCCAAAGAGTAAGGTTTTCGAGCCTTTTTCCTGAAATCGGGTAATGTTTGTGCACTCTGGTTTGCAATTACAGTCGAGCCTCTCCTTGCAGACACCTGTATAATTAGGTCACCTCCCTATTACGGACGGTTGACTTGGTCGGTGGAAGCGAAAAAATTGATATAAACCATACTTCTGTCTGAATACGGACGCCCCCCATAATATGGACACTCTTTCTTGTCCCTTTGTTCTTGTCCCTTTTTTCTTGTCCCTCAGTATTAAAGAAGTTCGACTGTAGGTATTATTCTCGAAAGAAACTACTTCTACTATTGTTTTTTTAATATCTTGAGGTGTTAATTCTCCCGAACTGAAGTGATTTATTTAAACATCGGACATTTGAAATCCCTCTCAAATATTTCCGCAAACCAAATCACTTGCATTCCTTTTCTGTTTTTTTTTTTTTTTTTTTTTTTTTTTGCTGTGTAAGGTCTGTTCTGGAAAAGAATATCGATTCTTCGATCAAGGTAGGGGAGCACCCGCAGGGCGGGGGGGGGGGGGGAATTTTGTCTACTCATATTGTTTTAAAGATGTAGAGCACTTAAATCATCCACATTTTTTGACACCAAACCGGCTGCACACCGATCATAAAACAAAGACAACAATATCAACAACAAAGATGGACTCGTTTAAGTAAATTTATTGTTTTTATATACACAGTTTCGGACAATTCGTTTAACATTTCATTACGTTAGGTTATGTTAAGCCCACACTAGCAACTGTAACGACACGGTCACGCAAATGACGGTCGCAAATGAAAAAAAAAAAACACCTTACGATGATGTTTGACGTCACCAGTGTAATCAATGCAACATAACAACACAGTAGGAACATATTCACATACCGTATTTACTCGAATAAGCGCCGCCCCCTAATAAGCGCCGCCCTCGAATAAGCGCCGCATTTGGGACAAAAAAGATAATAAGCGCCGCCCCCGAATAAGCGCCGCAGTCCCGATGCGGCGCTTATTCGAGGAACTCCGTTTAGCTTAGGTTAAGGAACTCTAAAACAAACTTGGACATTTCTTTCTATCAAAAGCGATGTTTTGCAGTTCAAAGTGATTGTTTTACCGCTTGCCCATCCGTTTTTCTATCCAACATTCTTACAAGAGTAGTACTGTAGATGTTGTGAGGGCCGCAAACGTTGCCAGGACAGCTAGCGCTTCTTCTCTCTTCAGAAAGAGACGAAGACTGACAATCAAAATATGCTATCTTCAATTACTGTAAAAGATTAGATTCTTTGTGGCGTCCAAATTTTAAATAAGCGCCGCCCTCAAATAAGCGCCGCCCTCGAATAAGCGCCGCACTTGATGCACGAAAAATTTAATAAGCGCCGCGGCGCTTATTCGAGTAAATACGGTAGGCCTTTCGACATAAAGGGAAAAATGGATCTTTTTTATGTCTAAGTTGTTATGTCGTTATGCTGATGGTGTGTGTCAGGCTTTAAATTACAAGTTTCACTTAAAACGACTTACTTACTGACTGACTGTCTTACTTACATTCTTACTTTCGGGCAGAATAGAAGAACGATATTCTTACTTATTTTCTCGGCACTTATTTTTCGCGATTCAGTTTCGCGGTTTTCAATTATAAGGTATAGCTAATCGTGCAACGATTAGCTATCTTATTGTTACTTATTTCAGCGGGAACTTAATTTCGTGAAAATGGAACGGGCATATCTCGCGGGACTTCGTTTTCGCGATTTGGCCTGAAAATACGTTGAAAACGTTGAAAATACGTTAAAAACATTAAAAATACGTTTTCCGGTGTCTTTAATTTTACGATATCTGAAAACTGCGAACCTCGATCGTGAAAATTAAGTGCCGCAAAAATAAGTAACAATATACCAAATGGAATGTAGCGAAACTTAGAATTAGTGATAAATACGGCTACTAATTCGAATGTAACCAGGGCCATTACATTCAGAACCTTTCGGTAAGCCACTTATACACAATAATATTATAATACAAGTAAATTCATGCAAACTGTCTTAGAATATTACAATCTGCCAGCCCATCTTCCCCACTGACATTTCATCTGTCAGCACCATATTATGCATAAATATCTTCGAGTTGCGCTCGAAATAGTCTAATGCACTACTGAAACCGTAGAAGGCGTGGGGATCCCTGCGATAGATTTAAAATCCCATACAGGGTTGAGTCGGATATACTCCGTTAAGTCACTTAATGGGTCCTGAATGCTACTAAAACCGGGATAAGATCCGGCCTTATGGGCCAATTGGCCTGAACACAGACTTAACCAACATCCCTTCTACAGAAATCACGGACAAACCGTTCTATGTAATTAATCATTTCTCCACACACAGCTGTACACTGCCCAAAAATAGCAAGCGAAGGCTTTCAGATTTGAGACCTCAAATCACGACATAAGGCCTATACCCCCCCAAATGAAACCCTTTAAAGGTAGAAAGATAACTAAGAATTGTGTGCACAGGTCGTTCTTTTTTTGAAGCACAGAATGCAGTACTGGTGGTTCAACTATATCATATCTCACTTTTCGTTTAGTTTGTCATGTTAACTAATTTAATTAAAGGGGGGGGGGACTATCTAAGGATCAAAAATGGGCACAAATGTTATCCCTTTTCCGGACCGAGAACCTCAAAAGCCGTATTCCATCTGGTGGCATATACTATATAGACCACATATTGTAGTTCCCTCCCCCTCCACGGGCACGAGTTAGCAGGATTCCCGTGGCCTACAAGCCCTACAAATAATGGACCCCCGCCGCCAAGGGATCCATGATGTGCTTAAATACGTTGGAAATCTGATGTTCTTCTGAAACTCAGAAATATTTACAATATATACCGGTACACTATGTACAAGTTTTTTGACTTTGCCCTTTCAATTCTTTTTTTTCGTTGATAAAGATCAATATTCTCCTCACTAATTTGGTATTTTCTACTGATATCATTCGCCTTTAGAGAGTTTGCTCACTATCATGCAAGACTGTTCAAGGTCTCTTTCGCAGACGACCGTCAAAATTTTGCTGACAACTTGGTTTCTAGCCAAGAGTCTTTTCAAGGCTTAAGTAAGCTACTAGGTAAGGCAGTTAATTGTTGTTTTAAGTAATTATAAAGTCAAAGTCATAATGTCATTGGCAGCTGCTTTGTTAATTTGTTTTGTGACACTCACAGTATCCCAGAGTAATCTTGATTTGTCTGTATAACTGTGTTCCTTTCTTTTAAGTTCTCAGTTTTGTTCGACATGTAGCGATTTAAGCGATGCAAGTTCTCAGTTCTGCAGCGATGTGTAAAAATCTTTTTGCACCCCGATAGTTGTGGCACGGAACCTCAAAACCCTGCTTGTCGGGTTTGGAGGACTGACTTCTATCATAGACTTGTCGCTGTTATTTGAGGACCCCGGATCTGTCATTGGTTGCGTTGCATTCGAAGTGTCTTGTTTTTCCTCGGACAAGTTTGCTTCCCACGCGCTTGGCGTTGCTTGAGCGCGACTAGACCGCATGGTCTGCATAGCGTTGTTAGAACCTTGTGGCATTTCCTGAGGTGTAATCTGATTTTTAGGTGGTTTTCTAAACTTGGCTATCTCTGTCGCTGCCCTCTGGTGCCCTCTGGTAACTGGTACTGATCCTGTTATCTTCGCACAACTGTATTCTCGAGATTCTCGATCTTTCTTCAGTGTTACAAGATCTTCTTGCACTCCAACAGCTCCGATTGGTGCGGGACGGATTCTCAAATCTTCCTTAATGGATATTTCTGAAAGCCCACTGGTTTCATCTAAAAAGCTGTTTTCTTCCCTCTGAGGCGTGGTGCTATCGTCCACTGAGTATATCCGAGTTGTCTTCGAGCTCGGCACTTTGGATGTTTCTTGCTTTCCCATGAACAAGTTGGAACTTGGATTTGCTCGTGGTTGGCTATGTTGCATGGAGTTGTTAGGAGAAGTCTGACTTTTAGGTGGTTTTCTAATCTTGAAGAGGTGCTCTCTGGTACTAACCGGGACTGATCTTGTTTTCTTCGCATCACTGTGTGCTTGAGGCTCTCGATCTTTCTTCAATGTTACAAGATCTTCTTGCACTCCGACAGCTCCGAAATCTTCCTTCATGGATATTTCTGAAAGCCCACTGGTTTCGTTTAAAGAGCTGCTTTCTTCCCTCGGAGGGTTGGTGTTATTGTCCAAGTACATCCGTGTTGTCTTTGGTCTTGGCGCTTTGGATGTTTCTTGCTTTCCCATGAACAAGTTAGAACTTGGATTTGCTTGAGAACGGCTATGATGCATGGCGTTGTTAGGAACTTGTGAAGGGTTACTACGCGACATCGGATTAATAGCAGGCTTTTTCATGTGGAGCATCACAAGCACCGTGTTTCTGAAGCGGCGGTTCCTGAAGAAGTACAGGATAGGGTTTGCAAGAGAACCCAGGAGATTTAAGGTAACTGCCCACTGAAAGATGTCATGAGTGGAGATACTGAGCACATGGGCGAGCAACAAAATAGCAGCAGAAGGGGCGAAGGACAGAAGCAGAGCGACTGTCAGTAAGAACGTGGTCTTTGCAACCTTCCTTTCACTTGCAGCATTGACTGCGTTCTGTGAAAGCAATTGCGCTACAGCAATCTGATTGCGTTTGCGCGTTTCGATATAAATCAGGATGTAGAAGATGGGAATGGCTAGCAAGCAGATCGTCATGGGTCCTGAAAAGAAACACGCCTTCATTATATTGCTTTGGCGCTTGTCAATAAAGCCAGCTAAATACAGAGCATTAGGAAGAATTGAAATAGCTGTTAAAACCCACGAGGCGATGGCACACATCGTGACCCGTCCTCTTGTAACAATGACTTTGTACTTGATAGCGTTAGTAATTGCCTCGTATCTTTCCCACGCCATTGCTGTCAAGTGGTAGATGGAACTGCAGATAAGATGCATCGCAAAGAGGCCCGTGATGATTAAGATACACATGGTTTCATAATCGTTCTGTAGACGTAACATCCCTGCTGCTATAAATAGAGGTTCGGCCACAACACCAACAAGCAGATCCGTTGCAGCCAAGCTAGCCAACAGGATAGTGGGTATAGTTCGTAACTCATTTTTCTGCGCTACCGCTATAACAATGAGGCCGTTCAGTAGAATGGTAAGAGGGCAAGCAATGGTTGAAATTACAGTTGCAGTAATTGTGGACACCTTGCTTGGGTTAAGGGAAAGCGCATCACATTGGCTAAGAAGCCTGCTATCGGTTTTGGTGTTGTTCATTTCGTAGGTTTTGATAGCTCTAAAGGACACAGTCTGGGCAAACTGAGTTAGATCGTTTTGTCTTCTTTTCCCCTCGCCGACTTGACTGCTTTGAGACAAATATCTGGTTTCACCTTTAATGTGGGAAAAATATAAAACACTGTTTTAGCGTATGGAAAGAAACTGGACACAAATTATTTGGGAAGTGGTCACTCGACACACACTCACTTAATTGTATTTACTTGCTCACCTACTCGCTTGCTTGATGTGTCATTACCAAATCGTTGTTGCAATAAGCAAATTCGAAAATGAGTATTCCAATATTTTCTATATAAAAATGACGCGAACCTGTGTCTACTGCTACTCCATTAGCTAGTAATGCGTTTTACAATAATGGCGTAGTTGGTTTTTATGTTGGTAAATAAACTTAACATTCTGCATAGATTTTAACGTTACAGGGGCGGATCCAGGATCTTTCTTAGGAGGAGGTGTTCCCCTAGATGCGCCCCTGCGTTAAATGGCCGAATACCTTTAAAATCTTTACCACTCCTCACGGGGAAGCAGAGAACAAGTGGGTCCACATCTACAACTCAGTAGTGACGTCCTTAACAGGAGAAGCCGAGAATGCAAAATAGTTTGAGGCCCGCCTTGAAGGGGTAGGGCCATTCACAGAGTACAAGGGAAATTCGAAAGTCGAAAGGGTAATTAAGTGCAACGATCCTGCTACAGCCTCAGCGCATAATTAATTAACTTCTTTGCCTGTGATGGCAGTCGGAAGGGTGTGGAAAATAGCACACTCTTAAAGAAAACAGAAATTTGAGATTTTCAAACCTGTGCTCACGGCACTTTGCTTTACAGCAGAGGAACCTGGTTATCGTATGCTAGTCAAAAAAGAACACCTTAGTGCATTCCTTCTCGTTTCCTTTGGGGAATTCATGTCATCAAGTGACTGGTCCGGAGAGGTCTCCAAGGAAGCCACCATCACCACCACGAATGCCTTTCTGCGCCTGCCGGCAGCGCTTGAGATTGCTTGGGAATGCAAGCCGGTTTTTGAATGGCAGGATCCTGAAGGAAGTATTACCCAACGAGCTTGACAGCCCAGGGGGGGTACTTGCAGTATACATGACGGGGAGGTTCGACGTATTTTTTTGGGTTGAAAATTTACACCCTCAGTATTTTTTTGGGTCAAGAGATCTGTCATGTATTTTTTTAGGTCTTAAAGTCCGTTTCATTGAATAAATCAGTATCGAGGTGCTATGTCTTGTACTTTTGGGGGTAGAAAATTTTGATGTCAGGTACTTTTTTGGGTGTAAAATTTCAGGCTTATATATTTTTTGGGTTCGCAATATGAAGCTCTGTCGAATCCCCCCGTCATGTATACTGCAAGTACCCCCCCCCCCCCCCCCCCCCCCCCCCCTGGGCTTGACAGCGACACAAAACACACTGTCTTCTAATTTGGCCACAATTTAAAAATTAAAGCGAGTAACTAGTATTCGCCAGCCCTGGCTATCAACAAACAAGTAAAGAAATGGCTGGATAAAAGTAGGGAAGGAGAAGAGACTCAGCAGTTGGTAGAAAAAGCAACATCAGCGTTAACGTTAGGAGTCTTAGGAGCAAGCTACAAACTGACAACTAAACCAACCGTTTTTACCAAAGTACATCGCAGGTGAAAGAGTTTGTCATTCTAGGGTTGGTGTTTGCGGCCACTCGAGACCTGTTTTGTTTAGTTCTAGCTTGGCGAAACTCAGTTGTCGTTTCAAAGCTCGCGCAAAGATTAATCTGACACGGACCGAACAAAAATAATTTTATCTCAATTTTTCCGAAATGAGATTTTTTTTTATCATTGCAAGTTAACCGTACAAAAAGTCGAGTTAAAGAGAAGACGATGTATTAAAAATGTTAAGAGTGTTTTTTTCTTTGCTTGCGATTGGGAAATCCGGATTTCGGATTTCCGAAAAAAAAAACCCGCCAAATCAGAAAATGGATTTTGTCCAGCCAAATCCTTTTCTGAGGTGGATTTCAATTAAGAAATTCAACGTTGGATATTATGGATTTGTCATTTTTGCGGTTCTTTGGTTCTTTGGGAAATCAAGTTCTTTGGGAAATCAAGTTCTTTGGGAAATGCAAGACTGTTGATTACATATATTACCTATATAACAAACTTTTAAGAGTGTTTTTCTCTTTGCTTGCGATTTGGAAAATCAAAATCAAATTGGATTTTCAAATTTCCGGTACCCCCTCCCCTGGATTTTTCCCCAGAGAAATCCTTTTCTGAGGTGGATGGATTTGTCATTTTTGCGGTTTTTTGGAAAATCCAAAACAGGATTTGCAAAGCTGTTCTAGTGAGCAGCGATCAATAATGTGCTAACTTTGCGTGCATTCGATTGTTAGTTTCAAAATTGTTAATTCGAAAAATTAGCGGTCCGATTCAAAATACGCAGAATTTAGACGTTTCGCGTTGTTGTTTTTCAGAAGACAGCAAAGAAATTTACCAAGGGTTACAAAGCACGTACACAGCTATTTTCCTGCCCAAAGAACCTTTTGCTTGTTTAACAAAAGTTGTCTACCATCGTGGTTTGCTAAAGCTCCCCATTGGATCGTGCGCGCAGAATTGGCGGAGCATAGATAGTTCATGATAACAGATGAAAACAGATTTGCAAATACATTTTCCATTTTCCAAAAAAAAACGCAAAAATAACAAATCCATAAAATCCAAGTTCACCCGCAGAAGGATTTCGCTGGATCAAAATCCGTTTTCGGATTTCGTGTTTCTTTTGGGAAGTCCGAAATCCGGACTTCTCTGTCAAATGCACCTTTACAGAATAAATCAGGAAACCGTGCAGACCATGAAAACTTTAATATATCTTGGATATGCATGTAAACTGCTGCAGAAAATCATTGAATGGCAGCTCAAACTATACACAAATGGACAGTGTTGGAGCCAATAGATTAATTTTTGCAAGTAGATTGTCAACTTGTTTTCTATACTTTCTCTTTAAAGTCTAAACAAAATTGTCCACGGTTTTCGTGGGCCCACTTCAAAGCACATATGTTACTTTTCACAGCAAGACAATAAATCCAAACGGAAAAAACAGAAACATTTTAATGAGAGATTGAGAAATCCTTTTTTGCTCGTGCAAAAGCTAACGTGTACATATGTTACTTTCACAGCGAAAAATTTAAGGCAAGAAATAAGTATGATTTTTTTTTCTTATTAAATATAAAGAAAACGGCTCAATTTGTTTTGAGGGATTTAGCCATTGTTTAGTTATGCTTTAAGAATAAGTTTGTAATTAGTTTGTAGTTTTTAGTCAGCTGTGCTGTTTCAGTAATATACACCGTTATCTCCCATGAAATAAATGAACAAAATGCAATTCCTGGCTTTCCAGCAAAATACCATACAAAGTAGTTACGCATATTTTTGTGTTGCAATCTTGTTACAATGATTTATTAGTGGCCATTTTTTTTGGTAATTCAGTATTATCTTAACATGGAATAAACAAAAATATTTCACAGGGCTAATCAAAGTTTAGAATCTAATTCCCCCCCAGTCTCGGTCGTTTTGCCGGGAATCAGATTTGGTTCAATTTGTTCAGATATTTTCCTTCGTTGAGAGCTCACGTTTACATGCAAACTACGTGCAAATTAGCTTGTAAATGCAACGTGTAGACTAAATAACAACATTGGCAAGAAGGCTTATTTTCATTCAACGTTCTTCTATATTAAACAGTCGATGATAGATTTTGAAATCTTGAGAAAGAAATTAACCAGGCAGTGATAGAAGCTACTTGGAGATCTCGTTTGTTTCAGACGTTTAATCATTGCAACTCAATGTATGCAGCTACGGTGTTTTTCCGGTTAGCTGAAATGATTTTGAGTCCAATTTTTTTCATGTACGTTTTATATCATCAGTATAAAAAATGCAATAACACACCTTATTCCTTAACACTTGGCATGCAACTGTGACAGTCCCCAAAAAACATATTTTACGAGGAGAAAACTCAGATCGTCTCCGCACGCCCTGACCAAGGAGTCAAAGAAAAAATCAGTGTAAGTTTTTAGACTTATGATTTAAATTTGTTTTTGTCATCATGTGTGCCCTTTGAAGGATAATCTTTTTTAATCTTTTCATCTTTTCCTTAGATTTTTTAAAGGGCATATATAAAACCAAAAGTTACTCGATTAAAGTTTCTCCGATTTCGAGCTATATTAAACGCAAAAAAGGGCGTCAGGCCAAACTTTAATCTAAAACCAATGAATGGTGAAAATAATGCAACTGAATTTGCTCAAACAAGAACCGGCGCAATATATGTATGGTTAATTTAACGTTTGCAAGTTCATATCGTAATTCTCACAGACTTTGTCAAAATCTACTTGCGATGACACATTTCTATCTATTATCAGGTTGCACAGCACTTTAGATTTGAAGGGAACATTTTTTCTTTTTGTTCCCGATAACCTGCACATGAGGTAAAGCGATCAAAAAATCTCTGGGTAGTTTCAGTAAAAAATTTCTAATGGTTCGCCATATCTATCGTTTCTCTGTTTTCATTTCATTCTTTTTTTTGCAAGGACGCCGATAACAAACACATTTTCGCAATAAACATGCAAGCTAGACATTCTCTTAGCCATTAAGATCCAAATCATGAAATCCTACGTTTTTTCTCCTTCCTTCTGCCCCTTCTGGCAACGGGAAAATGCTCTTAAACAGAATACTGTCTCAAAGAGTTTCGTTTTTTGTACGACTTATATCAAGCAAAATGCAATTTGGTATTTGCCAAAGAACAGCCACATGGCTGAAGTTACGGCGATTCCCAATTTCAATTCCATATTCAGTATCAAACACAACCTTACCTTTTCTTGTGGATTGCTCGTCCGTGCAAGGAACACGCAAATTGAACTATTGAACAAAACTAACGTTTGCTGAGCTTACGTTTAACTTTTAAGGGATTGACAGAACGGTTTACGCATAACAAGTGTTAAAAGTGTTTTCCTCTCCACTACACCTGTACTTTTCACAGATAAAAAAAGTGAAACTGAAGAAAGCGAATAAGAAGAACAAAAATAACAACTAAATACAATCTCTCTGTTACTAAATTTCGAGATTTCTTATTGGTTATCTTCTGATTTCTTATCGCCTTATAACAGAAGGCTGACCTTATTTGATAAGTTGACAATTTCATGTTGTACATTTTGATTTACATTTCACCCGCCGAGAATTTTTTATGGAGGTGGCTTAAATTATAATTTAAAAATGGAGTATTTGCTGGTCAAAAAATGAAAAAAAAAGGCACTATCAACTCTTCTAGTTATACAACGTTTGATACGAAATATATACGTAATGATAAAAATGTCAGAAGAAAAGCAACTGAATAAAAGCATATTTTTTTTCCGTTAAAACATTAAATTAGACTTAGCAGTTTGGTTACGAAATATTGTTACACAACATTTTCGGCTAACCAAGGCTTGTTTCATGTTTCTGAGCCATATATTTTTTGCATGAACATAATTATTCGGCTTTGAAGATGTGGGATAATGTCCTAGTAAGCCCATATGTAGCAGCTCTGCCAAATCAATACACACTTATAATGTCTCAAATTCAGAATTAAAGAAACAGTTACCTTTGTTTTCCCATGAATCGCGATTGTCACTAGCCTCTGAACACAGCTGGTCACCTCTCATCGCTGTCAGCCCGAGGAGGGAGGGCGTCAGAGGAGATGTGGGGGAAAAGGAAAGGTTCGTGAAGGAGAGTCGCACACTGACTTATTGTACATGTCGTACTAAAAGAGACAGGTTCAAATTCTGATACTAGAATTAACTCTATTCTATGACATCACAAAAACTAAAATTAAATTTCATTCGTATTCCACAGCGACTCCTGTTCGCAGTATAGTGCCGGAACATACCGAGTGCTTGTCATTGTAACCCCTGATTCAGTTCCTCATCATCATCATCATCATCATCATCATCATCATCAACCAAAACAACAACGTCATCGTAATTGTTATTGTCATTGTTATTGTTATTACTATCAATATATTTATTTATGTAATTCGCTTTTGGTAAACAGGATACTTTTAATTTATCAAGGCGAATTTGAACTACACAAAAATTGTCCAGACCCGATATTTTTGTAAAGAAACTGTCACGTTTTTGTGGGGACATTGGCGCTGGCCCTGGGAAAACTTGACTGTTTCTTTCCAAAAAAAATATCTGGTCTGGACCAATTTTTTGACGTATCCGGACCAATTTTTGCTGTAGTGTAAATGAGACGCTGAGGACTGACGGCGATTGTAGGTCACATTAACGAGATTGTTAAATTAATGGGGATTTCAGAAAAGAAAACGACTGAGCTACTGGTTATGTCAAAAACAAAAGTGAATGTATCGAGGTTGTTAAGGGAAAATGTCACGAGCAAGTCCTCTAAATTTTGTGTAAACTATGCTAAAACTATGAGGGTACACTAGTACTCACTGATCAAAAAAATAACCTTTAAAAATAAAGTTATAAATACATTCTCCAAGATGTGAATAAACCCTAATCATTGGTTTCTATGTGATGGTTTTCTTCCAAGTAACACTGCCAACTTGAAAACGTCAGCCCGACTTTTTCAAGTGTTTTTTCTACCCAAACATAGCCAAACCAATTTTTAACAATTTCCATGACCAGTACAATACGCCTTAGCAAAGGCCGGCCACTATAAGTGGATTTCCAATATATACTAACACCTTTTTTGGACTTTCAAGTAGCACTCATGCCTGACAGCCGTTTATTTTTTAACTTGGGTTTTATGCGAATATCTTGCCCGTTTCAAGCAATCCAAAACTCTATGCAAAAAAAAGGAATCTATGTTTTGCGGTGTTTTATAAATTGAGGGTGATTTTTGGAGATGTTTAGGAGAAGATAGTTTTTCTCAAAGGATTAGTAAAATTTAGAGAAATAAGAAAAGTTGGAGATTTAATGTGATTTTAAAATTAAAATTAGATAGATTGAAATTAAAAATTGGTAGACGGACACGAGACAGTCCCCCTGACAACCTGGAGTGCTCTTGCGTGGAGTCAACTGTCTGGTGGTGTTTCAAATTTTTTTTTTCTTCAACCCCTTCTCTAAACCTTCTAAAATTCTATTCAAATTCGGGAATACTCCCGCCTTGATCTCGGGCGGACACTGCCCCTTTTTGGGTGGTCGAAGGGCGGGAGTCCACTGAATACATCTCCCATATGTTCCATACCTTCCAGAATCTTCCATATCTTAATTAATTTTCTCCTCAGTGTGAACATGTCAGTGAAACGGACAGATTTTGTTTCATTCCGCGTTTGAAATCCGAGAAAATACCATATTGTTCTCATTTAAACAAAGGCAAAACTCCTGGGGGATCGTATTGATTATAAATTAATCATTGACATCACATAAACTACAAATTTGATTTGTCGTTTAATTAAAAATCTAATAAATTTTATGTTGACTTGTTGAGCCGACCTTTCCCAAAATAACCTATGCTGCAAGTAGATCAACTCAGCAATTAACCAGGCATATCATTCCACGTTTGTATTCAGTATATTAGTTAGATTTGTTTGTAAGCACAATAAAAGATTGGACTAAAGTTATTATGTTCATTAGTTTGGGGTGTTGAAGCAGTATTAATAATGAATATTAAATACTACCAAAAATCTCTCGGTGATATAAAATATTGACTTAAAATAGTAATAGTTTTGAAACACAGGGATAAAGAATTATTTTCACCAAAAAATGAAGCAACCCTCAAGTAATTCGTCATTACAAGAGTGCCCTCCCCACCGGCTTTTTAGCCAAGCTTGGTAGAGCTATTTTCGTCCATTATTGGTCAACAAAGGGATCTTTATTGGACTGTACAAAGAAAATATTGATAAACCATTGAGCTCTAACGGACAGTTGCGCACCATATTTAGATAGTGTAGAGTTTGTTTACATTTGTTTAATATCTTTCTTCTGTGTCGGCTTGATTGAGCTTAATTGTTTTTTATCTAGGAAAAAACAGTAACAAAATCTGACGCTTCGATTTTGGGCTTTTTACAGGGTTAATTTGACCACGGCTGGCAGACTAACAAATTATTCAATCTTTAGGCAACCACATGTGGCAAACGTATGGTTTATATATTCACCCCTAACCACAGTTTCAATACCAAAACAACTTGAAGTGGAAAATGAATATTTAATTTATACAAACTGACTCTTGAATACTAAGTTGGGCTATTATAATTTTGACAACGATACCCGGATAATTTTATAACTGATATGCCTCTAAATACTTCGACAAGCTAATATTTTGAGTTGTAAACGTCTTATCAAGTAATCCGAAAACGTAACCTAATTATATTATATTCAACGATGATAATTGTTTTTCCGCAAAGCTAACAAATAATAATTCTGCTCTCTGAATTCAAGGAGGTCACAGTCAATACCTCAATATTTTTGAAGATTGATTGAAAAGAGATCTCTTATTTTGATGAAAACTTGAACTTGTTGACCTTTGTAAAGTAAGCTGTCTTGAGAAAAAATAGGTGTATGCTGTGCTATATCAAAAAGAAAGTAAAAAGCGAAATAAATTAAATCTTTGCGTGTTCAGTATCGAACCGTGAAAACAGTGCAAACAGCAAACAATGTCTTGCTTCGAAAACTCGCAGTTACAAAGTTATCTGTTTCGGGATCCCATAAGCACTGACTAGTTATCTCAAGGCCTTGATCCCGGACTTCACCAATGTATACCACAGATACAACTTTAGTCTCCGGTGGAGTAATTTCCTTTACTCTGGATTCGACTGCTTGGCTAATTGTCGCACATTGCTCGACACATCTCTGGCTATCATAGTCACAGTCCATTAGAGAATTGTCAAGCTCTTCTGTAATGATGTGCTTGATAACTTCTTGCGATTCCAGTTCGTCCTGGAAATCTTTTAAATCGGCGATGTCATGAGGGGTGTTCAATGGAAGGGTGAACTTTGGTGAGCAGCTAAAGCTAAGCCCGCCCGACTCGTCTTCTGCGCCATGCCACGTCGAAGATCGCTGTCGTTTCGCGGTGAAGCTTGCAATTCCTGATGCAATGGAATTGATGCTGGTTGTGCGAAGGCGATCTTTCTTCTGCTTCCTTAAGAATGGCTCCACGGAGTTAAGCGTTACTGACCTTTTCCTTACTGCTGTAGGCGCGCTCATGATTCAAGCTTGACCTCAAAACTATTAACTATGTAGAGAATAACAGATTTAAAATCAAAGCTCTCGAATCTTATGAGCTTACAGGCAAACCCTTGTTTTGTTAGCGGTGCATTTGTTTGGCGCCTTGAGTGCGGTGTCACACAAATGATGCTCAATAAATCGGTCTGGTGAGAACATGCCTTTTAATTACCCCGCTATCCGGTACAAAGACGTCAACAACCGAGGTATTTTTACACAGTGTTTACAGCTTTTCTAAATTGAAATGAAAAGTTCCCGGCATTGCCAATAAGAGGATTATGGTAATCCACCTTGATATTGCTAAAATATTCATAATACTTTGCTCAGTGAAGGCCTGTCATATTGAGAATTAAATTTTCATCACAGATAACTACCAATTTCCATCGGTTTACTCGCCCGCTTTCTCCAATTAATAGAATTTGCAAGGTATTCTATAGTTAATGACCGGCAATATTAAAGTTATTCCGGCGGAGTTAAGCCCAGGTGTTAGATACTTACGATTCTATAGCTCCACAGTTGTAGCAAGAAGTGGACCCCTCTTCATGCAGTTCACGCAATGTCCTATCTCGGCTGCGTCTCGAAATAATCTGTGAATCTTCAATAGTCAGACTTTCCTCACGATCTCCAAAAGTCAAGTTAAAGGTCGCATCTTGAAAACCAAAATTCGATTACAAATGACTTAATTAAAAGCCGGCAGAAATGTCCCGGCCGTCAGGAATTGTGATCCAAACTTATTAAGAATTGAAAACCAGGTGTCCTGAAAGCCCGTTAGGAATCTCGAAGGCTTCGGTACAAGGCCTTGGGTATGTATGTCTATAAGTACAGTTGTTGCTTTAAGCTGTCCACACTATCTTACTGGGGTTTATCACTACATGGCAAAAAGCTCGATTTACACGTAAGTAAGCCTTGAAAAAATATATGCACAATTATGTCTCGTATTGAGTTTCTCAACCGATGTAGGAATTTAGGGACAAATGTAGCCTGACCCTGGTCAACTTTTACTGTAAGCTATTTTTGGCCTGTGTATGACAAAATTTTGTTCCGTTTAAAATATGTTATTTTTAATGGAAAGCGTAACGCATAAATATATAAAAAGAAATCAAAGAAAGCATTATGCATTTAATAAACGATTTTCATAATAAACAGTGTACTGACTAATAATCCTTTAAGTGCATATTTTATGACTATGAGGAGCAAATTCCTTTTTCTTTGCCAAAAGAAAAGAATTTGCACCACACCTTAGCATATCTTCCCGCAATCTTCTCTATGCCTTCCGGTAATCGCCGCAAAACACGACTTGGGCCCAAATCGCCTTATAAAAACAAAAATCCATTAGAAAGACCATTTGGAAAGCTTGTTTATGTTGGACAACGATGGAAAGCCTTTCCATCTGCTTTCCACTGAATGCAATGCGAAGGTGCTCGAATCTAAAGCTGAGCGGAGTTATTTCCTCCATTACATTCCATCCCCTTCTGGAAAACGAAAAGCACCGAAAAAAAGTTAGAGAGAAGGTAAGTTTCCAACCCTTTTATCCAAGTACAAACTATTCAATTAAAGGTGGTTTAGTAATTAAGGTTGAGAAGGATAACAAATAGTGATTCTAGTAAATGGTCGGATTGCCCTTTGCTTGACAGGGCAAAATTAATGCTTTTCCTTTAACCTTCGTAAAATTTCAGCACGTTATGTAAATGCTGTAAAACATCTGTCAAAATCTAATGAAGGACTGTTGTTTACAGTAATCTTCCTATGCGAATTCAGTGTTCAAGATCAATCTAGTGGTATTTGCAATTTATGCATTGCGTTTTTCCCATTTTCTTCTACTTCGTCATTGAGTTTCACACGTGATATCACTTGATTCTTCTACCTTTTAAATGCTACAATCCACAACACAATTCATGGGAGTCGACACTTCCCTGCACCCTTACAATGCTGTGCACCTTTAAAAGACAATGCTTCCTATTGAAAATGGAAGAGTAACCAGGATTCATAATTAAGTAAAATGTTTTTGGAACGTTCTCTGGTTAAAAATTTGTTAAAATATAAGCTTTTGACTGACAAACTGCAGCCTTTAACGAATGATAAAAATGGCGCGAATGAATAAATATATAGGGTAAAAATGTGTGAAAAAATTACAGAATAAAAATGTGTAAAAAGGTGACAGGAAAAATAGTGAGAATTTGATAATAAAAGAGAACTATTTTAAAAGAATAGAATATTGTGGAGGTAATGACCTAGCATTGTTGTCCGCTTCAGTTGTCATGGCAGTGTGCATTGACTCAAGAGTTTTTCGCACGCGATAGTCTCCTTTGTCGATGACTCTTGTATTTTTGAAATCAATTTGATGGTCATTCATCCATGCATGGTTTGCAATGTTCGATCCTTTGTTACAATGTTTAACGTTTCTGATGTGTTCTTTTTTTCGCGTCTGTAGACATCTGCCGGTTACCTCCACAATATTCTATTCTTTTAAAATAGTTCTCTTTTATTATCAAATTCTCACTATTTTTCTTGTCACCGTCTTACGCATTTTTATTCTGTAATTTTTTCACACATTTTTACCCTATATATTTATTCATTCGCGCCATTTTTATCATTCGTTAAAGGCTGCAGTTTGGCAGCCGAAAGCTTATATTTTAACAAATTTTTAACCAGAGAACGTTTCAAAAACATTTTACTTGACAATGCTTCTATTGCTGTATTTGTTTTTAGTGGGGGGGGGGGGGGGGAGGGAGTCTCCATTTCTGAGAATTCGAAACGAAGTGTCACGTTAGACACGTTACTGTTGGCAAAATGAGTGTCCCAAGGAATTATGGCGCGGATTATCAATCCACGACACAATTCGGTTTTTACACTTGAAACAGGAAAAAATAACCATTACCGCCCTGCCCCCTTACAATGTTGTGTATCTTAAAAAAAAAAAAACAATGCCTCCTTGGCTCTCCTTTTTTGCAACATTGCTTTTGGGGGAAGGGGTTCTCCATTTCTGAGGATTCGTAACGAAATGTCACGTTGCTGTTGGCAAAATGAGTGTCCTAAGCATGCCTAAGGAATAATGGCAATCCCTGACGACACAATTCTTGGAACACTTGCTGATTTTTACACTTGAAACAGAGAAAAAAGTAGCCATTACCACCGTGCCTCCTTACAATGTTTTGTACCTTGAAAAAACAATGCTTCCGTTCCGTTCCGTTCTTGGTTATACGAGTGTCCCAAGGAATTATGGCGCGAATTGTTGGTATTAGTAAGAAGTGCTTACAAAACGGAACGAAACGAAATGGCGAGATGAGCCTGTAGAAATGAAGACACCAAGTACTTCAACAGTGTCAGATACGTCAACCAAAAAGACAAAGAGGATTAAAATATCGGAAGTGCAAAGTTTCTTAATTTTCTGTATTTTACGAAACAGCTCTTCGTAGATACTGCCGATATCCAACTTTTTTCTTGTCATTCGCAAAAAAAAACACTTTCTTATATATACCTCGATGCAATGATGATTTTTGAGCAAAGACGGTAAGGCAACAGGTCAAAAGAGGTCCGTTTCGCAAATTAATGCACTTTTGACCTATTGGCTCACAGAGAAATCTGACTGTTATGGTCTTAATATCTTCATTTCTGCAGGTTCTTTCGTTGCGTCACGGTTTCAGCGTCATGAAAAATTAAGCTAAATTTGTCAAGTCAGTCATTTGCAATCTTTTTTTCACCTCGGACATCAATTTTTCTGAAGCTTAACTTTTACTGTCTTACCGTGAAATGTTTTTACTTCAGCCAGGTTTCTTAATTTGGAGAAATTTCCATCCAAAATGGACCTGTCTACCACCTTAATCTCACATTTGTGCTTTTTGCATCAGTTATCACATTTTTGATTTTTTTTTTTAAATTTTAGTTAACTATTATTTTTAAGGTTTTCATTGATTTGAAACCAATTTTGTACATCGAAAAAATGACGTAAATGGACACTGTCACGGCTTAGTTTATAACTGTATTTTAAAGTTTTGCCAATACTTCTATGGATCTAAATGGCAAATTTATTGCGTCATTACAAAGAAATGTGTCTAACGAGATTATTTTTTTTTTCTAAATGGTTGAATTTAAAAACAAGAAAAAAAGGTCACAACGAGGGGTCATGAATGATCCATCAAAATTTTTCAGTGCTCGCAAAATTAGGCTTCTGCTCGGAATGCTCGCAAAATTTTAGTGGTTGCTCGCTTGCTCGTGCTCGCATATTTTTACAAGTGCTCGCATGCTCGGTTTTTAGTGGAGGTTAGGTTTTTGAAGAGTTCTCGTTGCTCGCAAGGCTAACTTTTGTCAATGCTCGTGCTCGCAAAGAAAAACGCTCTGCTCACATGCTCGCAAATGCTCGGCAAAGACCATTTGATACCCCTACAACGATTTTCACAGTTGTTCATCATCACATTTTGTTGTTGTTACTATTTTATGAAAATGTAATACTATAACATAACAACATTAAACATTAAAACGTCCACTTTATTTCTTTTATTTATACCCTTACTGAAATATGGTTTGAAGTAAGCCTTCCTCTCTAATTACTCCCCCCCTTCCCATAAAAAGTCTTGATAAGACATAATGAGCCCCCTCCCCCGGAAAATGTCCTTGAATTAATAAGTGAAAAAGTAAAAAATGACAGTGCTAAGGGGGAAATATTACCCGAAGGTCGTTTTTTTACAGCTTAAGTATAACACGGGTTGCTCCTGGTTTAACGAAACATCTCGTTCGCGTTTCAAGGAATCCAAAAACGCTCTCATTATCTCATATTTCTATGTTTAATGGGATGTCGGGAGAAGATAGTTTTTTTTTGAAAAGATTAGTAAAAGTTACAGAAATAAGAAATAATGGAGATTGATTGCGTTTTAAAATTAGAACTTTTTAGTTAAAATTTGGTAGACAGACACCAAACAGTCCCCTGACAAGATGGAGTGGTCTTGCGTGCGGGACAACTCACCTGTAAAATGTAAAATGTAAAAAAAATGTAAATACAATTTTAAAGTCCATACGCAGAACGAGGTTACCCTCAGTGTCCGAGCCAGAGGCTCATGTATAAGACGTAGGACTGTTAAAGATCGAATTACACCTGGTGGTGTTTCAAAAATTTCTTTACTTTCTTCGATCCTTTCTTTGAACATCTTAAAATTTCACTCAAATTCAGGTATAAATGCCCCCTTAAAGGAAGCGTTACAGTGCCAACCATACATTTGTTTGAGCTGTACGTTTTTTGTCGTTGAGCAGTCTTAGCACAGGCCCGTTGCGATCCTGGATCGCAGCAACGCGGCAAAACAGTTTCCGCGGGAACCGAGCATGCAAACGAAGCCGAGGCAATTTGGGTCATTTTAACGACACGATGACCCCCTTCTTGAGTATGACGTATTATGAACAATAGCACTCTTGAGTCTAAGCTGATTGGTTCGGTTTCTCTATGAAGTCCTTGATAGCATAATTTCTTAGAGAGATTTCGATAAGGTCACTAAATAGACTGTCATTCAACAGTAAACGAGATTATCTACCTCTAGATTTATTAATACGTGCATGATCGTTTCCTTTCTAGGTCCTTGACAGCGTGATTCAGTCTCTAAAATTAACTTGTCAGTTAAATTAGCATCTCTCTTATATTAAATGTGTGCCTAAAGTGACGCTTTGTTTACACCTGTATACCAAATTAACATCTCATTTATCAAACGAAATCTATTGGTATTGGTGACAAGTAATTGCGATATAAGTATGAGTAAGGAAACACCAACCATTGTTCAAGACAAAAGCTTTCACACCGGACGGAAATGATGTATTTTATAAGACGCGGATCACTGACTTAAACAATAAAATGGTTTCAGATCACTAGTCATTAAGGGAAACCTGAGCAAAACGGTATTAAAGCCTCGAAAGTTGAGCCGGGAAAAGCAAAACTTGAACTCTTTATAACGGGAAGGGACCTCTGAAATGCCTGCGAGTGAAACTTCTAGCCGGCGCAGTTCAATGGCAGCTGAGATTCAGGCCAAGCCAACAGTGAATATACTCGAGCCTGGCGCCAGACAAGTCCGCACGCTCTCAGCCTCCTCAAAAGCAGCAATTACCAGCAGAAGAAAATCGATGAGTATGTATGCAAGATCTCACCAAGCTGGCCAGAGCGAGATACCAAATCCAATGCTACCGAAAATTGCCAACACGTACAAGCTAGGGCCCGATCAAGACAAGCGCTTCCGCTGTAAGGATGTAAAGGACGCCATCGACAGCGTGTTAGAAAGCCAACTCAAAGGACTCCCTTACGATGCCGAAAAGTGCAAAACCATGTTGCCAGCTATCGCCGATGAAATAAAGGACAAAGTAAAGTTACTTGGTTTCGAGAGGTTCAAACTTGTCTGTATTGTGACTATTGGACAACTAAACAACCAGGGTGTACGAGTAGCCAGTCGATGTCTGTGGGACAATGACAACGACCGCATGGCAACATCTTCGTATTGTGGCAATGATCTCTTCGCAACGGCAGCCGTGTTTGGAGTATATCGAGAATAGCCTTTTTGTGTGTGAGGGCGTGATTACCACAAATTTTAGTTGCATGAGGTAAAATAAGCAATGGGTTATGATGCGCTTCCTTTAAGAGTAAATGCTATTAGGTCTCGGCTTTTTTTTCCGAGGAAAAAGACAACCTGATTGAAAAGAAACGGAATTTTTTAGCTGACCTCGTTAGATGCTCAAAGGGCTTGAAACTAAAAGACGGTAAAGATATGGCGATCACAAGAAATGTTTAAGTAAATACATATCAACCACCTAACCACAAATGAACTTTTGGTTTGTCCATCGTTGGCCAAACGATTTTCGAGGCAGTATTATCAAAGTTCAGGGGCTTTTCCTTGTATTTGGGTTGTCTTTCTCTTCCGCTCTCTGAGGTTTCATTCTATTTTAGTATCAATGATATTTGTATCTGACAGAATCGGCTCATTATGAACTGAATACGTTGGCGAGCGTGAGTTTTGACATGTGCCGGTAAATTTGTATTTGCCACGTCTGGGTTAAGCAAAAGGTCATTTACACAAAATTTTTTAAGCACTTTTGTTTAAGACAAATTTTATTTTACAAACAAAGGAAATTCCGCCAAAAATGGTCACGTACTAAGGTTTTATCTGCAGGGTTTTTACCTAGAAATCCAATAATTGCTTGAGGTTTGACTTTGGTTTGAAAGGGTTAAATGAATTGCATGATATCAATATTTGTCTGGACTCCCCTGTTTGAAGTATTCTTAGCGGTATCTTTTCATCTTGTGCTCAAGTTTGTTTAGTTCAATCCCTATGATATTTTGTTTACTCGATATCACGGTGCGATGTTAATTGAATGTTGGTTTTGCGTATAGGAAAGCCTTTGAGGGCTATCACGCCATAAACGTGCGGTCTCCATGGAAACCAAATGGACTTTACCCTAATACACGCGCGTAAAAAATTCTTTTAATAGCTCTTTGTGTTCAACAAGATTTGTGAAGTGTGATAGATAGAGCAGTCGAGATAGAGGGGTTTATTTTTAATATATGCTGGGAAATATATTGTAGACAGGTTACCTTACAGGAATCGAAGATCTAAGTTAAGTTATCAGATAAGTTATTTCAAGGGGTTATTTATTAGTTTAATGCCTTTTGATATGAAGGGTGGGAAGCAAATAGTCGACATTTATTATTTAAGCAGTATACTGATTTACTGACGCGGAATCAAGTTTGGCTGAACGCGAGATGACTGTCGAAGGAGACCAGACAGACAACCGCCACGTAGTATGATCAGCCTTGCTTGCAGTTGTTTGTTATTTCATTTTATTGCTGATCAGATCTCTCAGTAGATCCTACGAATAGCAGCATTATCGTTTGCGGTCCCTTGCAGTTTTAGTCTTACTTTTACATATTTTTGGACCGTAGATCTTTTCAGATCCGATATGCTGTGCTTTTATTTAGCATGGTTTTGTCCATGCGCTTAAATGTTCGGAATGGCTGTGCCTACCACATTTAAGTTATTTTGCTTTGCGAGACTCCATCGTGACACTTTGAATTTCTTGTCCCCCGAAACACGTGATGTGGCAGCGCGTGATTCGGGGGACAAGTAAGTTCAAAGTACGGAACTTCATACAGTGTACGGGTTATTGGGCAATTTATTTACGTTGGCCTTTGGGCTGGCGTCATTTAGATTCGCTACACCGCGCTGATGAGTTCCAATAAGAACGAAACAGCTGTCCGCGGTTGCAATCCTGCTGTATCGGTTCCAGTCGTGGTGTTGTCTCGCAAAGCCTATTTTTCACGTAGTATGATCAGCCTTGCTTGCAGTTGTTTGTTATTTCATTTTATTGCTGATCAGATCTCTCAGTAGATCCTACGAATAGCAGCATTATCGTTTGCGGTCCCTTGCAGTTTTAGTCTTACTTTTAAAAATACGTTACTCGTCAAATTTGCTGAGCAAATTCTGACTGAGTGACAGACTGTGTGAAGAGTGAGAAATTTTAAAAAATTTTCTCCAAGTTAGATGGGTCTAGATGCCTTGAAGACTCAATGAATTATCACAGCAAGTGATACAAAACTGAAAAAGTCACACAACTTGTAATTCATAACAGTGACACGCGAGCGTTCTTTCAATATCTTAGTACAAAGAAATGTACGTGCACTATTTATAGTCTCGTGAAATTCGTGGATATATGGATAACCGCACTGCAACTAATCCATATTCTTGAGGACTATTTTAAAGTTGGTTTTCTTGACTGTAGTACACGAGGTTTTTGACACTTGCAATACTTGGGGGTAGCTATAGGCTGCGGGACAGTCATTGTGAATTGAAAACTCTATTTGCAGAATTTTACTTTTTAGCGACAAATATAGTGTGTGAATGCGAAGTAGGTGTAAAAATAAAACCTGTTTTGTAATATTTCTGATGTTGTTCAGTTTCTGTGAAGTGAAAATATTACTTTAGTGACCACGCTAACAAAACCTTGAGTCAGCATTTTATGTGATATGTCTGTCTTCTTAGCTCGGTAACCAGCTAAATGAAGAGGCGAATTATTATAATTATTACTATCTCTCTGTTATCTCATTGATGTTGAAAATTAGCCAATGAGCGTACAAATCATTGTGGACAAGCAATTGTTTAATATATAAACAGTTCCTCCACGCTGACAGACACAACTTAACAATCACTTTAATAACTTTACATGTCTTAACCAATCTTACATGAGGGTCACATGGTCTTCAGTAGACCACTTATTCTGAACTTGATGGAAGTTGTGAATCGAACAGCTTCAAATTTGTTTTACCAGGTTTTACAGTTTCGATCATAAATTTTAATTTTTAAGTAAACTAACTTTAAGTATTGCTCGGCAAAATCACGTTTGCGTGAGAACGTGAGTAGAATTCATGTTATCGTCGGTCGGTTCAATGATTATAAAGAAAAGCACTCAACATCCTTGAAACAATAGGTTTTAACTGTCATGCTATTGAAAAATGATAAGATGTCGTTTATTCTGTCAAGACTTTCAACGTTGTAAGTGGAAATGATCTGAATGCTTGTTTATTTTCTCAAAAATAAACCGTTTCCTTTTATCCCCCCTTGGGAGGTTAATCTACAATCCGGCACATAGTACATTGCAGTTATTAATTAAAATTCAACAATGAAAACCGGTTTTTCGTGTTGTGGACACTCTTTGGCCAGCTTTTTTTTGGGGGGGGGGGGGTGAGGGGGGGGGGGGGAGAAAAGCTGCTTTCTTATTCTTCCAAATTTTTACGAGTGGTTTATCCACTCTCCGAAAGCAAAAGAAAGGAAGGCTTTCAGACTTGGACGATGTACACCCTTGAAATAGTTTCTACGTTTCCGAAACCCAGAGTTTTGGAGATAAAATAGTGTACCGCTTTGATACGTTTAAGGCAAAAGCAAAGAAATTAAATTGTTAAATAGATTGCTTTTGATTCATTCAAACATAAATTTAATTAAAGATAAGATGTTCTACATGACACGAGCATGGGACAAAGAAAAATTCTGAGTCCCCGACGGGAATCGAACCCATGGCCTCCCAGATACCGGTTGGGCGCTCTAACCAACTGAGCTACGAGAGACTCGTTGTGAGCTGGGCCATTTTACTAGGTTGATATGTGACACGCGTCCTGCATACTGCATGCTAGGATCAGCAATGTCGAATTCATCAAGTTTTGTAGTAAATAATAAAGATGGTAAATTTTAAGCTCGGTAATAAATAATAAAGATAGGATGTTCTACATGACACGAGCATGGGACAAAGAAAAATTCTGAGTCCCCGACGGGAATCGAACCCATGGCCTCCCAAATACCGGTTGGGCGCTCTAACCAACTGAGCTACGAGAGACTCCTTGTGAGCTGGGCCATTTTACTAGGTTGATATGTGACACGCGTCCTGCATACTTCTAGGAGCGCCCAACCGGTATCTGGGAGGCCATGGGTTCGATTTAGTAGTCACAGTCATCTGAATATATTTCCTTCAATGACGTAATGAAAACAGTGAACAATAGAAAAGAATTAAATGAAATTTCCAACTTTTGTTTCTGTTTTCTTTTTGCTTTATACCATTTGCGTATGGTTGGTTTTGTGGACAGCCTCCTCGTGAACCTATACTGTCTTTCTGGGGAGGTAGCGTGAAAGATGTCCTAGTCCCTCAAAGTTTTTAACACAGAAAGAAAATGAAGACGTCTGCATACAAGCGACTTTGGGATGATTGGGTATCCGTGCTTGCATTTCAGTTATGAATCAAAGGGAAGAACCTGATTGGCGAGTAATTTGTATTTTAGCATCTATATAAAGGATACGCTCTTTCGTGTCTGACAGAGAAACAAGAAAAACTGGTGCGAGTCAAAGAATAACCTCGCCCCATTTCTCTTCGTTCTTCTGTCTATTACCGATTTTATCAAACGGAGCCGCGATAGCCGGTTCCCTCGTAGTCTGATCTGATGGGAGGTCCTCTGCTTTGAGAACAAGTGTGGACGAAATCGGGGTACGCTGCCCGCCAAGTAATGATTCCGGCACATCAATTGAAGTAAGAAGCTGCTTTTGCTTATGAGAAAACGACAATGTACGTTCGATCTTTTAGAGTTGCTTCGGTCTGACAATAATGACTCAAACAGCCGGCATATATAACTACAGTTTTTGTAACGCTAAAGGCTGGTTCTCATACAATCGCCCCGATCGTTTCTATCACCTCTGTCACTTCAAAAAGTTTTCTTTCGATCGGGGCGATTATATGAGAACATTACACATACGATCGCTAACGTCTATGGCGATTGGGGCGATCACGATTGCTTGGATCGACCGCACATGTTCTAGCTTCTCTTTCCTTCCACGCCGAAAAACAGCAATAACTGAGAAGATTGTTTTTCGCATGTATTCGCTCATACTAGGCGATTGAGACGATTATATGAGAATTCCTGATCATTCGATCGCCTACGATCGTCTCAGTATTCAGAGTATTTGCAAACGATCGGGGCAGTTGCGAGGTCTAATTAACTTAAAAGTTGATTAGACCTCGCAACTGTTACGATACGGTCGCCTGTTTAAGAGACTTAAGTGCCCTTCTCAAAGTGAATCAGGAAGTCAGGCTTTCCCTTCCCATATCAAAGAAAATAAAGCGGCGCGAGAACAAAATAGCCGAAAAAAAAATACCAATAGGAAAATGGGGCGCTCCAGAAGTCAGAACGTCCCAAAAAGGAATTTAGAGGACAGGATATGGCCAAGTACTGTGATAACTATCCCAAAAAGAGAAAAAAAAAAAGAATTTGAGAATTTAATACACAGACGTTTGAGGTGTTCTAGCCCATTTTAAGCTGACTTTTGTTAAAGCCGTGGTTCCGTTTTTTTCGTGATTATTGGTAATTTGGCATGATGATGATGGCATTATCTTTTCCGCCATGAAAGGAAAGTTTCATTGCATGTCTTGGCAGTCGTCGTCCGATTGTGCATTTTTCTAAGGTGAAGAAATACTCAGAAACTCTTTTTCTAAGTGTTTTAACATCAATCTGAAGTATAGTGCTTGTCAAACTGCTTTCAAAACAAAAAATAAAAGTTCATTACGGTCATTAAGGGTTTGGCAACCTTTAATAATGCATGCCAAACCATTAAACTTATCTGTTAGGTAAACCAAAACCCCTCATTATAAGATTGCAACAAAGCTTTATTCAATTTTGCTAACCTAACGAACACATGAAGTGAGTAAGACATAGAAGAGCTTATTAAATTAAAGCCAAAATCTTCTTATATTAGTATCTCCACAGAGGTCCGTCATTACACTTCCGAAAATGGAGGCTTTTGACCGCAAATTCCCATAACTTAGGAAAATACGGACATATTAAAATGTCATCGCAGATGATCCCGGAAACAATATGGAATTGCATGCAATCTGGTCGTATGGTTTCGCTTTTAAAATAAAATGATGGACGTTTGATATAATGTAGTTATGTTTTATTTCTCCGCACTTTCCTAATCAAAAAAGAAGTACTATAACAAGTGCCTTTATATAGAATGAAAATAGAGGTTGGAATTGCCACCGAGCTTTATAGCCTGACTGCACATTATTCCAGAACAAGTCTACCTTAATGATTGCAAAATGCTTTACGAAAACATGTGTAAACGAGAAAAACAGTGACATGAAATGAAATAGGGAAAAAGAGACTTTCCTGTCGTAAGCAAGCAAATTTATGTTACTGCTAAACGGGGAAGTTGTTGTTCAGGGCCCGGTTGTTCAAAGCACGATTAAGGTAATCCAGGATTATCGTGAAATTTGATTTCAATTTTATATAATTTCGTTGAGGTTTTCTGTTGATATTTTCTGTCCCACAGTTTTGACATGGACCAATCTCAAACTTAACAAAATATTAGCTTTGGGAAACCCTTTAAAACAAGAGAAATTAAAATCTTGATCATCTTTTAATCCTGGGTTAGCGTTAATTGTCTTTTGAACAACCCGGCCCTGTGCACTAACTTGAGAATTATAAGCACAAAACCAGTGGCGGATCTAGGGAAAGGGCCCGGGGAGGCCTGGGCCTCCATCTTATTTTTAGGGAAAACCAAGACTCACAGTGCCAAGAAAAATTATTTTCGAGAGCGGGCCTCCCTCTTATCCCAGGTTCTGGTTAAGTGGTCCCCCACTTAACTGGAGGTCTGGATCCGCCACTGAAAAATACTTCATTTAAGTTATTGGATTAAATGCGCAACGCGGAGAATAGGCCATTTCCGAGTTACCCTTTGCCTCTGTTTCAAAACGAGTCTAAGTGCGAAACAATTCAAATGATAATGAGATCGATTTGCCTGAAAATGGACCTGTAGGTGAAACTCATTTTCATTTGAATGGTTTCGCACGTAGACTCGTATTGAAACAGAAGCAAAGGGTAACTCGGAAATGGCTTATTGATGGTAGGGCCTGGTGGTCAGGCCCTAGGAATGTTGGCGCCCGAGTACTGCATTGGATTTGAAGCAAGCCTTTATGTGGGCGAGATTCACTTCTTCTAGAATAATGTGCTGCCCAGTTAAAGTTTGTAACTTGTTCAAGGAAGGCAATCAAGTATCCTGGGCGCCATATATGTGATATATGCAAATGTGATGCCGGAATCCAAGACTGCGTGTCACTTTTCATGGGTTCACCGCTCCTCGGCCTCCCAAATGAAAAAAAAAAAGAACCTCTGGCACCCAAGGTTAGAATTAACGCTGCAAGTGTTTAAAACAATCTTGGAAGTTCTAAAAAGAGCTCCAAATTTTGGCTTTTGCGCAGGCGCCAAGTAAAATGTTGTACATTTTTTTACATAGCAAAGTTTAGAGAAATTTAGGACCGTAGAGCCAAGAAAATCGATAACGGTTAAAAAGAACCTGTTTTTTGGAGAAATTTCAGCATATTAAGGGTTAAGAGAACAGGTCAAATTTCTTCCTAATGCGCTTTTTCATGTAATTGCAATTTATGAGGCAAAAGCAACCTGAATCGAGCGAAATTTCGCATGATATAGGGTTTTAGGTATTTTAGCTTAGCCCTTCAAATATGCTAAGTCCGGATTATTCCGGGATTTGGAGGAAAGGCCATTCAACCACTTATGACGTCACCAATTTACAAGTCAGCAGATTTGTGTGACGTGCAACGTATAGAGTTAGGATAGATTTTTCCACAGGAGTGTCCGTCTTGACTATTGACTGCATTCTGACAGAGCTAATCGAAAAAAAAACGTGATCAGTTTTTGGTTTAAAATTGGTGCTAAAACAGGCTAATATACCCGTACTTGATCATGGTCTCCTTTCCAGGGTTTTCCATTGATTAAGATCAAAACTTTTCAGGCCAGTAGAAGGGGTGCACAGAGTAAAAGATAGAGAGAATAAGAAAGTAGAGAAAAACGTACGAAAAGGAAAGGAGCAAGGAAAAAAAATCGGAACGGTTCAGCAAAAAAAAAAAAAGTCCAAATTTTGGCTTATGCGCATGCGCCAAGTAAAATGTTGTACATTTTTATATGGAAATTGCATCAAAAACCTACTGCAGTGTCAGAAAGTGCATTTCTAGCAAAGTTTAGAGAAATTTAGGACCGTAGAGTCAAGAAAACCGATTTACGGTTAAAAAAAACCCTGTTTTTTGGAGAAATTTCAGCATATTAACTGTTAAACATCAAAAATCAGTACTCCTTAACTCATTCGAAGAAGGAGACATTCACATTTTTTGACTGTGCACTGAATTTCCGTTTATTTGTCGAATAATATTGTAAAGTGCCAGTTATCTATAAGCCTCGGTGTATATATACACTTGGTAAGGGATTTTGGGTGGTCTCTTAAATGGGGGGAGCTTATATTTTGGGCGCTTATAAGTGTTAAAAGCTCTATTGAACAATGCCTCAAAGTGGTCAGACTATTACACATCCAAGTACAGTTCGGCAAGTCATAACAAGTGAGCAAAGGCAAGTTCCGTGATTTTGCTAGACTCTTCACTCTGCCTTAAGATGTCCTTCCAAAAAATCCGTTATTTTAGATCTGGATTTTCCTGGGCTAGTACATAAAACCAATTGTGATTTTTTTTATTCAACCGTTTTGATAGCATTTTAGAAAATATCATATCAAGTAGAAAAAAAATCAAGCATGTAGTACTCTAGCATGATTGAAGCCAACAAATATGATATACAAAAGGTTTTTTAATATATACAGTATGTGATATTTTGCATGTGTGTTTTAGAAATACAAAAGTTTATATTCTAAAAACATAAATTTAGATTTACTCTTTCTTACAAGTATTAAATATTTAAATTTTACATTTCCTTTCATAGATCTAAGGGACGGACCATTATTTTTTTGGAGGGTGGGGGGATGAAAAATATTGAAAAAAATTGTTTGCAGGGCCTGGAAAGACAAAATAAATTGTTTGCAAACACGATATGTATAACAAAAAATAGTAAGAATTTCGAAAAAAAAAAAATGTTTGCAGAGGTGCATAAACTAAAAAAAAAAGTTTGCAAAGAAAACTTTTTCATCCCCCCCTCCTCCAAGAAAATAATGGTCCGTCCCTAATGATCAACCCATTAAATATTGCATTTTTCTAATTAATTATCTGCTATTCATTAGCTGTGTGTAAATACATCAGCTTGTTACCTTGCCTTCCGTATATGCTTCTGTCTAACCCTAGAAACCATCTTTTTATGAAATGCGAACAAAATATGGTCATATATGCCATCTAGGTAGTGTGTCTTAACATAATTTATGTATGCCTCGGTATACTGAGTGTCTGTCTGCGCGATGGGCCTACAAGTACGAATTGCGTGAAGTACGTCAAAAATAGCAAAGAATAGCTATAGGTGATGTTAACTATTACAAGACGGAGTTGGTTTGTTAGTAAGTTAATTAGTAAGCCAGCCAGCCAGCTGCAGTCAATCAGTCAGTCAGTCAGTCAGTCAGTCAGTCAGTCAGTCAGTCAGTCAGTCAGTTAGTTAGTTAAGCGCGTTGCACGAGTAGTTTTATGTGACAATCTTTATGTGAAAATTTTATTTGCTCGTGTAGACGGGGAAATTGGGCATTTTTATGTGACAAATATAATTGCTGAGAAGCTGGCGTGTTAGCTTAAATGTGTGAAATGAAATTTGTCACATACGAAAAGTTGCTTGTTTAAACAACGCGTTAGTTAGTTAGCTAGTTGGTTAGTTAGTCTAGTTAGTTAGCTAGCTAGCTAGTTAGTTAGTTATTAAAGGTTGATTTATGACGAGCAAAACATGTTTTCGTGCAAACTTAATTAGTAGGCCGTACAGCGCGCGACACATGACTGCCCAAGCGTGACACATGACATGACCGACATGTCACGGCATGCCTTATAACAATCAGAATTTGTCGCCATTCGAACAATATTGATCATCTGTTAAGATATCAACTTATGATATATGATATCACCTCAGTTAATTATATAGACTCTATACCGACGTATAGGGCAGTAAGTAAGTAAGTAAGTAAGTATACCGACCGACCAAAATAAGGGGTGTCGAATGGTAAATGTGAGACTTTGCGAGACGGCGAGACTGATATCTTTTCCACGAGCCCGAGACCTTTATAATCTTGCAAAAGAAATCGAGACTGCGAGAAGGCGTCAAAGAAAAATTCGAGACGACGAGACCCCTAAAATTTGGCTAAAATTTTGCGAGACATGCAGTTATTGAAGGACCATTCACCACCCCTAAAATACTCCGTAATTGGACATTGTCCTCACTCAAATAAAACGCTGTCTTATAAAACGCTGTCTTATTCTATTTGAAGTCTTTTTCCTTCGTACTATTTTTAGATGTGTTTGCTGTATATAAGGTTTAATAACATACGAAGATATTGACTGGTCATAACATATGTTCCATTATCTGCATCGTCAACGATATTGGTGCAAAAATGCGCTAATTGTCCACTTTTTTAAGCTGTAAGATGATACGTTTTTCATGTTTCTTTTTAAGAAAGTTATTTTGAGTTCTTCTGTTACAACAAAACACTCACCTTTCTGTTTTGTTTGGCAAGCATTGTTGAGATTACAAAACGGTTGTTTACGTTTTACGACGCATAATCGTGCCAACGTATTTAACAGTTACGTATCTTTAAGACTACATCAACTTTTCGCGCGCAGGCAAAAGTTTCTTAGGAGCTATGTTTTTACTCAGGGATAGGGCTGTGAATTGATTCCCTGATACCCTTCATATACTTTTCTCTTTCCGTCATCTTCTGTACGTAAACTCCGTACACCGTAGCAACGGCGATGATGTTGTCGTTCTTGTAAATATATTCTGCAAAACCGTCTCTATCGATACCAATGGCATCCTCGTCCCATGCACAACCACTCTGTACGGCAGGCGCTGGTTTAAGCTTCTGTGTAACGTAACACGTGCAAATAAATTTGTACTTCTTCATGTCAAGCTCGACCACTTTATCGCGGAGGATGTTGACAAGTTCACGTGTTATTTTTGAGCATTCGCTTGCCACATATTTTCTCCCGGTGAGTTTACTCTCCAACACTTCTTGAATCATTTTGCTTACATTTTCCTTGACGAATCCACTTGGGATTTTCACTTTCTCGGGATCGACCGGAAGCGAACGGGATCGACTCCTCAGCGGGTAATCAGCGTGCGTCATTACGGCAATGCCACAGTCTTCGTCCCGCGGTTTGGGCCGCTCTTTCGCCTCGAACAGTGAGGTCTTTCTTTTCCTCACAGCAGTGTTCTTTGCAAGAGTAATTCCCTCGAGGTCATGAATTAACTTCTTTGCAGAAATCTCTGGCTCCATTTCAAAATAAAAGTTGCTCACAGCAAAGAGATACACGCCTCCCTCACGCCTTCTTTGTGGATCTTAGCTCGCTAGTCACCGATATGTACCTTTTTATAGTTTCAAATGTTAAGCTCCTATTTCCGTCCGTGCCTGCTAATCCCTTGGAAAAACTTGCTCACGTAAGCGACTTCTTTGTACAAATCACGACAGTTCGTGTGAAGGAACACGCAAACTTTCGATTGAATTGCATCAGTGGAAACAATTAGCTTTCAGCCACAGTACCAAACTTGTTTATGATCTTTCATGTGTAAACAAAATTCCTACAAGATCAACTGCGCCTAATGAGATATTTGGCCCCAGGGCACAAAAATAAACCACCGGCCGAATCCTGCCGTAACTTGTTGCGTTTTCACTAAAAAAATGTTTATTCGCCAGTTCGTTTTGTCTTCATCAGAAAATACTCAAATAAACTAATGAAATAACATATTCCACAATTTTGCATGGATATTAAATTCGCTTTGAGTGTTTTTATGTTCAGCCCATTAACTGCGGGCGGATGGATACAGTAATTAAAAAAAAAATATTTGTGGCCCATTTTCTACGGTCCGGAAAGCGCTTCTTGGGTCAATACACAACAGACATGACTTGCAGAACGTGCTGTTCTTCGTGAAAAAAAAAAAAAAAAAAAAAAAGATTTATTCCAGCTAAGCTCGTTCTGTTTGCAGAAAATATTAAGGTAACTATATGCAGTAACATTTTGAAAGTTCGTGGGAGACATTGTTAATCGCTTTTGTGTCCACCGGAAAACCATTCGTCAGAAGGAAAACAATGGCCATCAAAAACAATGCATTACCGTTATGATGGATGGCACTATGATTACAGCTCACGAAATACTTCAACTGTTTCAATGAAAGCAATTTCAATTGCATCACAAGCTCCAAAATCATTACTTTTAAATCTCTATAGAAACGTTGACATTTGGAAAGTAAATAACGAAACAACAGTACACACATTTTAAAACAGGATATTAAATGCAATACTTATTTCTTCTTTACTCGTCATGTTTGTATGAAAATTTAGGTATACAGTCGACTCTCTCTAAGACGGACACCGTCGGGACCGGCTCCAACTATCCGTGTTATAGGGAGTTTAGTTACTGTAAAATGACTGAAAAACGGCAGGGAAGGGACCAACAACAGGTGTCCGTCCAACAGAGGTGTCCGTCTTATAGAGGTGTCCGTTAAGAAAGAGTTGACTGTACACAATAACACTTTGGCTTTCGTGACCTTTCTTGTCCGCCGGAAGGCTTTTGTTCATAAAGAAAAAGAAAGAAAGAAAACAATAGCTACTGAAAATATTGCATGACCGTTATAATAAATAATGAAAAATGACCCTGAAATTACGCGTCACGAAAAATGTCAACTGTTTCAATGAAATAAATTTCAGTTGTAACACAAGCTCCAAAATCATTAATCCTGATGTTTTTCTTTTTTAATAAAAATTTTGACATTTGGTTCCTTTTTCATCGGAAAACACTGAAATCAAATAACGAAACAAAAGCAGAAACATTTTAAATACTAGTTATGCAACGCTTTCGAGTGGTATACTATGGAATATCCCACGAGTCACTTGTATTTTCTCGGTATACACACGAGCCTTTAGGCGAGTGTGTAACTATTTTATACCATGCCATAGAAAATACGCTTACTAAATTTCGTCGAGAATACAGTCGCAGCGCACTATGGGAAGGTTGGGTTGAATACCGTCGAATATACAACGTCTTTCCTGTATTCTGATTGGCTGTATTTTCTATGGCATGGTATAAAACGGGATATTACACGCGCGACCAGTTTTGATAGCAAGTTCTTCATCTTGAACTGCGAGCAGATGGATACAGCCGAATGATTAAAAATAAATTAGTAGTGGTCTCTTTTGTTCGGCTGAGTTTCAAGTGCACCCTCGGGCCAACATGCGATCGACATGAACAAGGACTTGCATTTTATTAGTTTTGTTCAGGAAAGAAAACGATTTTTTTCTTAACTAAGTTAAATTGAAAAATTTAAACTGGTATGCGCAGTGACATTTGACAGCTCTAGGATCATTCAGAAACAAACGTTGTTACTTTCGGATTTACAATAACTCTACCAAATCACTCATTGTTAATTTGGGGTTTATTGTTAATTCTTTTGGGTTTTTCTATCTTAGAGCACTATTATTTTGAGGCTTTCTTCTTTTGAAAGTAATTTTGTACTTTGGGAATTGAATAAAAATATTGTGACAATGTGTAACTTGTCTAAATTTTGAGCTGCTTGCATCTTGTATGGCGTAAATCTTTTAAGGTAGCTGGTATCGGTTTTCAGCATTTTAGAGCTCTTATATACTTTGACTGATCAGTACTTCAAATCTCTATTAAATTTTCGAAAATTTAAGGTGGCTCTCAAACCACTTCGTAAATTTTTTTTAAACTTTGCAGAAAGCTGTATCTTAACATGCTGATCAATGTTTAATAATAAAAAATGGGGGTCACCGAGCTCGTTTTTGAGTTTTACGCACTTAAAGCCAAAATTAAGGGTGTTTTGAACAGGTTATGCTGTTGCTATGGTAACCAGTGACGTCAATAAAATTACCAAAACTTATTTACCAATCATTGGGCATTTATTTGTTACCATTATTATAGCAGCAACTGATACAACGTTGTTGTACTAACCCGTTTAAGTATCAGAGCTGAAAAGTGCTGAAAAGCGATACCAGCCACCTTAAACTCATTTTTTTACGCCACTCTAACATAAAATTCATATCTTCTCGCCACCGAGTAATACGATCCTTTATATAAAATATGTTCACTGTTGCAATATATCAACTGGCGCCGCCCTATAACTGCAATCTACAGTTTGATGAAAGGGGCAATGTACATACTGAGTGTCCTGCGTATACCAGGGGAATTTTGAAGTTAGCAAAATGCCACGTTCTTATTTTTTCGACCTCGATTTAATGTGCGTGCACACATAGACTTGCCGCACGCGACATCGCATACAACGTGGACCTTCCTTGGCGCTTGTACGGTTAAGTTGCTGTTGGTAAGTTAAATTTTACTTTCTTTCCTTTCAATTTTGTCATAATGTTGTTGAAAATGATTTTCCAAAGTCTCACATAGGGAAGGTGTGTGCGACATCTGATGAGTACAATGAAATTGTCGTTTTGTTTTCAATGACTGATGTCTAAGCTAGTTTGGTGACTCAAACAAAGAGTGTCCTGATCACCCATTGTACTCAGCAGTCGTTAAAAAAAATGTAAAAATGTAAATACAATTTTAAAGTCCATATAGTCCAGGAGCAAATGTCGCTGAAAAAAGTTCCGTGGGAATTGCGTGAAGATTTTTGCCGAAAAGTGTAAAAGTGTTGTGGAGGGCCTAAGGGACCCGATAAATGTTGTTGGCACTTTTGTAACCCGTGCAGACAGTTTCTATGGGTCGTTTAAATGTGCCCTGTGTGGCTCAGCATGAAAACGAGGCTGAAGTTCTAAATTGCTTCGTGCAAGCTCTAAATTGGTTGAAATATTGTCGTTTTTTGTATTTTAGGACGAAATTTTCCTAGTCCTTAAACTTGTGAAATAAAAATACTATGTTTGCACTGATACTGGTCACAGGTCTTAGCCCTATTGAGACCCGGGGAGAGGGCTTTTTACGCCTGCGCTGACTTTAAACGCTTATAACTTTATCAGGGTTCAACCAAACGCTGCCAAACCTAGCGAGATTATCTAAAATTTATCCGAGGATAATTTCGTAGGATAGATTGTTGTTTCAGGAACTTGACATCACCACGGCAACGGCATTTTGACAGGCATGTTTTTCCAAATTTATAATTTTCGTGTTTCTGTTAATGAAAATTAACTTTAATGCAAATATTTTCACCTTTTTACGGTTCGTAAGCACAGTTTTATTGATTTTAAGTACTTTGCAGTACTTTTAGGTGGTTTTCTTGCGTTTAGGAAAATTTTTAAAATCCAAGATGGCGGATCCAATATGGCGGCTGTTTTGACATTGTGGTGTAATTGCACGTGATGCGACGTAGTCATCCCAGGTGACGTATACAAAAAGATAGACGTTCGGAAATATATACATCCTATTACCTTTATTGTGATTGCCGAAAGTTATTCTAGAAGCTACGTGGTGGTGGTGGATGGGGGGGGGGGGGGTTCTCTCGGTCCAAGAAGGTCCAAAAAAAGCCCGGTCTGAAGGGCCGAGCTAGGTTTTTTTCTTTTAAAAAAAAGCTGCCCTGAATGGCAAGCTTTGAAACAACTGATTACTTCCAATATAAAATTAAGATTCTTAGATATTAATTACTTTCGTATATTGTTTAAAACTGTTAAAATTTCGACATGTTAAGTTTAAAATTAACAATAACTGCAGCAACATAAACCTATTGGGTGTGAACTATAAGAGGTCTAAGATGCCCATTATTTTGCAAAATGTCCTAATAGAATGAAGTGCGAGTCTTTTGGCTTTGAACATGGACAAAGAGGAAAATCAATCATTTTTGAACTTTTGTTTCTTAGGTGTTTCAAAACTAGACTGCTTTTACGTCTACGTAGTGAAAACCGGGTGAAAATTAATGGTAGAAAAAAACCGTTGTTATTACTTAAAGAAGCCTTGAGGTCTATAGAAATTTTTTCATGGCAACAGGGAAGTGAACAAGAAACCGCGATAGGATGGGATACCACTCTCGATCATATCAACCGTTGCATGAAGGTTGCAGGAGGACTTATTGGGATCACTCTAAACCTAAGTGCTAGAGCAAAGTTTTTCCTAAGGCGAAGCAAATGGCTGGGATGTCTTCAGTGATGCAGCTTTTCATAACGCAAAAACAGTTATTGATTGGTTGTTGACCACAATGCGGAACTTTGCTACTCCGTTTAAAGAAAAGAGTAAAGAACTTAAAAATTGTAGTAACCAAAGTGGTCATGATCATGCCTGAAGCAATGAAGAGTGATTTTTGCCATAAAAGTGAGAGAGATAGGGTACTTTGTAAGATATTTGCTAAAGACAGAATCCACTTGAACATAGTGAACCGCTGGTCCCAGAACAAATAAACGCAAACTTCTTCCTTGGAAAGACAGCGGAAAGGTATCAAAGTATCCGTTGCAAGGATAAAGTGGTCACGACTAATGATAGTATGCAAGAGCCAGACGGGGCAATCTACTGTGGTGAATGAATGAATGAAAACTTTATTTAAGTGTCAAAGCCTTATAGCCTGGAAAATAATACCATACTAATTACGGGACACTGCTAAAAACTAAAAGCTACACTAATACTAAATATAAATACAATAAAAATATATATGAGTCATATAAAAATGTTATTATAATCTATGGTGTAAAAAATGTTAAAATCTAATAATAATGAATTGACTTGAGAGGCACTATGTGCAGTATAGGATGCATCCCTTACAGCCGCTGTCCATTAAGGGAGTTATATCTTTTTTGCGAATACGGCCGGTTTGTGAAAGCCTGCAGTGTCTTGGCTGATCTGTCAGCCGTAGAAAGTTTTCCCCATAGTTTGGGTCCTACATAACGCAAAGAGTGCTTTCCATAAGTAACAGTGTTGTATCTAGGAGTTGAAAAATCTGATTGCCTCAGGTTATACGTGGAATTATGCTCGTTAAAAATGTTACAGATGCTATTTGGACATAATCGATGTTTAACTTTATACATGAGAATACATATGTCCTGTAAACGCCTGTTCGCTAGCGTTGGTAACTTGGCTCTCTCCAGTAGATCAGTATAACTAGCATGCTTGTTCTTGTAAACGGCCCCACAAGCCCCTTTCCTGTAGTCGTTCAAGTTTGCGTGCATCGCTAGCTCTACAAAAGTGCCACACTAGGTGACAATAAGTAAGGTGTGGTAGTACAGCTGACTTGTATAACTGAAGTTTGGCCTTAGTGGGGATTAAGTTCCTTATCGCATTAGTACGCCGATTCTCTGACTTGCCTTTATGCAGGCTGAGCTAACGTGTTCCGAAAATTTCAGTTTGGAGTCAATAGTTACCCCTAAAAGCTTAAGAGTATCTGCGGTCCTAATTTTCTGATTGTTAGTATAGATAACTCCACTAGTGCCTGAGTCAGTTGTCTTGCTGCAGCCGATGTTTAACGTCTGATATTTCTTTAGGTTTCCGGCCAGCAAGTTTGACTCGTACCACTTTGTTGCCTGATCCGCACTTTCACTAAGCTTAGATGTAACCTCCACTAGATCATGACCACTGTGGTAAATTTGATGATCGTCAGCATACATAGATGGTCTGGTTGCTAAGCACAAGGGAAGGTCGTTCTGAAAAATGTTCCATAGTAACGGCCCCAGGGCAGAGCCCTGGGGACAGCCTCTATTCACCAACCTGTACGAACTGACTTGGTTGCCCATTTTGACACGATTGTATCTGTCACTAAGGTAGCTTTTCAGGAGTTGTATAAGTCCGTCCTGGAAACCGTATGCTTTAAGCTTACTCAACAACAATGGTGGGTGTAGGGAGTCAAATGCCTTTGACATGTCAGTGGAAAGAATGTTTACGACAAGACTCTCGTCCCTTGCCCTCTTCCATGCCTCGACCAGGGTGATCAAGGTAGTTTCACAGCTGTGATGTTTACGATATGCAGTTGAGTTTTCATACATATAGGAGTCAAAACCTGCGGCTATCTGATGACCCACCAGTTTTTCCAGAACTTTGTTTACACATGGAAGGATGGTAATTGGCCTGTAGTTCTCTTTAGAAAGCTTGTCCTCTTTTTAGAGACGAGTTGAAAAGGGTAGTGAGTGGTTTGGACAACTGCTGCGCTCCTATTTTCAGGGCTTAAGATGGAATACCGTCACTGCCAGTAGCTTTGTTTGTGTTCAGCGTTTCAAGAACAGCGAGGACCTGCCCTTGCGTAACAGGTTTTATTTCGATGTTTTGCGTCGAGATTCCGTACTCCTGTTGGATCTTTTGAACACTGGGGTGATCTTTGAAATCTTCCATTGAATTACGCTCAACTGCCGCACCTCCTATTCCGTCTGCTAACGTAGCAACATGTTCTACTAGTACTTCCACAACTTGTTTTTGGTCTTTTATCACATTTAAAATCTATGTTTGCACCAGACGGTATGATGCTCCATTGTTCCGCAAAGAGCTCGTTAATGATAATTCTTACAAGCATGGAGGTGAATCGCAGCAGAGAACGAACACGGCTACTCAGAATAACGAAGATGACATAATAAATGTGGATGCGGAGCCTTAACTATGCAGCACTATGTGTAGCCTGCGAATACAGGCGCCTCTCATTCGCTCCCGCTACTGTAGCGGGAGCGAATGAGAGGCGGCTTTATTCACAGGCTAACATAACTGGAAGTTTTTTCCTGATAGTCCTGCGTGCTGAAAAGCCTTTAAAGACACAGACAAGGACGTAATTAATGCTTTGGGATGTCTTGGAACGACGCTGTATCCAGAATAATAATAGATAATAATAGAGCAGTATGTTTGCCAGACTTTTTAGCTCAGAACAAGCATCTCGAATCATGATGATAAAGACCTCATGTGGTAGATGTGCAAAAAGAACAGGCTACCACCTACGCAGGGTGCACTTTATGAAGCAATTTTCTGTACCCAATACCAGATCATCGCTTTTAACAACGACAGAGTATGCAGTCCTAAGTTACCACAGCCAGATGATTACGGATGGAAAAAATAGGGAGGAGGAATGGACGACTGTAGCGATGCGTAGAAAGTTCATCCACAAAACTTGCTACAATCTGAGAGGGGGAATGGGAGGTTCTGTAGACATATTACATATATTGAAAAGACGTAGCGTCGCCAGACCATACAAAGCCTTTTAATTTCGTTAAATTGCCCAACGCCGGGATATTCATTGATTCCTACTGACATATCTTAAAAACTGTTTGGCGAGGGGACGGGAGGCAGTATGGTTCCAGGTCCGTTTCAGGCTCAATGAACCACAAGAAAATGCCGCCTCGATTTCATGGTCACGTGATCGAGACTATCCATATCAGTTAAGATATTCTTTTGGACAACTCAGACAATTGAAACTGCTAATAGTTATTCTAAAATACCAATAAATACCACATTTTTGTGAAATTCATCATTCAGCCTTGTTTTCATGCTAAGCCAAATAGGCGGTGTTTTTCAATTCCCCTTCTAAAGGCCTTTGCACGGGTTACAAGATTGCCAACAACATTTATTGTGTTCCTTAGGTCCCCCTTAACACTTCTAAACTAGTCGGCAAAAATCTTCACGAAAATCCCACGGGAATACCATTGCTCCCAGACTAATACGCGGGACGAGGTTACCCTCAGTGTCCGAGCCAGAGGCTCATGTATAAGACGTAGGACTATAAGCACCAGGCTAAACTTCAGAATACCCGTTGTGTCTTCTAACCTGCTACTGCAGTCACGAAGCAGTCATAATAAGATTCAGTAGCCGATTTGACGGTCCCGAAATCATCGACTGTAAGGTACTGCCACTGCAGTCCCGCAGTCCCGCAGTCCCACAGTCCCATAGTCCCATAAACGTTGCTGACTTTGTATTATATTATTTTCCTCCTTCGATAAATGTCAAACCAAAATTCTGCTCTTTATTTAACTTTGGGCTTTGCAGATAAGAATGAAACCCTTACAAAGAGCCAATTCGTATCAAAAACAACAAAAAGTGTGCTCACTTCGTTTATAATCAATTATTCGTTTAAAGGCCACCGACGCGAAACAGTTTTGACTTTGGCTCCAGACCTCTCGCTGTCGTACGATGACCAAGCGCAATCGTCGGAAAAGATACTACTGTTTTGCAGTCTACTGTTTTCCGCAAAGATAGTTATTTCCAACAAAAGCAGTCCCAGTCAACACCAGTGCCGTTTTCCGAGAGTCCTATAGCTGGTGTCATATCAGCGACTGATCAAAATCCTGGTACCACCAGTATCGATCGATATCCGTTTACTTGTGTCTTTGCAATTTTTCCTACTTTCTGCATTCCCACTTGAATAAGGCTGATCTATCCGCACATCTTGTCAAGCTCATGATCCTTCATCGCACATTGGATACAAACGTTCCTTTGCCTTCGTTTATCATGATCAACCAGTACATCAGCATCTCTTTATCCACCATAAGCCCACAACTTGGTAATCGTAAGGTTCCGCCACTTCTTGTAGCCTCTTGTTTTGGTTGTTACTGCCATAGCTTTCTGTTTGCGGTATTCCGCATTGCGTTGCATGCTCGTCTTTCTGAACTTTTGGAATGGTTTCACAAGGCGGATTCATTTGGCGAGGTCGTTTTGTTCCTATCGTAATTTTCCAACAAAATAAAATGCCTTTAGTAAATGCTACCTCGTCCCTCATTAGACTTCAGAAGAACACAACCCTTTTCAATTGTTACTAATCTCCCATCACAAAACATCCCACCACACATAATTTTTATTCACATAAGAAAACCTCGGCTGTAAAACAGTTCTGGCCATAATAATAGGTTTACAACAGTCTAAAACCTGTTTGGTTGTTAAAAGTCGCGGATTCGTTTTTTCATTCGAATACTGGGCCTTTGATTTGTCAGTTTTTGTGTTTTTTTAAATTTCCCGCGCGCTGCCATTTTGGATTTTATGACATCAGTGCGTTGCTGTTATTGTAAGGAAGCAGAGGTTCTTTTGTGTGAAACAATTGGACAACGCACTGACGTCATAAATTCCAAAATGGCGTCGCGCGGGAAATTTTAAAAGCCATAATCTTTTCCGTTTAAAAGTGTAATTAATTGCCTATTTCTCCCTTGCCCGGTAAAATTTGAAATTTAGGTATTATCTCAAACAACTCATTGTCAACTTGCCTCAAGAGCAGATCTAGAGGTTCCCTTTAACATATCAAATCGCGGTTTTTCAGTCTTTATTAATAGTAGTTGGCACGCAACACTTGCGTGCTCGGAAAGGCGAAAATAAACAAAGATTTTCACTGTCAGGGGTCTTTTCCCGAAAAGCCACAAGGCATAACCCTAATTTTTTCTCCTATTACACCTACAAATAATGTCAAAAATATATACCATTCAATGGCAACAAATTTTAGAATGTAGATACTTCTAATTTCCGAAACAAATCAAATAACAACGTTTTTTTTTTCACCTGTACACAAATAGTTATATGCATAAAACTGATTTCACAATAAACAGTTCTTTCATTGTCAAAGTTAACAACTTGGATTAGTGGATTAAACAATATCTTAGACAATGGATTTCTTCTACCTTTGTGTAAATGATCACAACTTCACACACGGTCAATTTTAAAGCATCGTCCCATTTCTTTGTAGTTGTTATTTTTTATGGATGTGACAAAGTGGCTGAGTATTCTGAAGTTGCACGAAGCAATGTTAACATGACCACGGCCAGTGGTCACAAATTACTTGCTTCCACTAGAGCCAAGTATACTCTAGTGCACTTGGAACCTAGAGTGTGAAGGGGTAAAACGACTTACTTGAACTTTTCTTGGTGACCATGGAAACTTCGAGCAAGAAGCGAAGTACGCCGCCAAGATGGTCACACCACCTGAGAACGCAGACCAATAGGAAATGGAAGCCAGAGCGCGCGTGCAGCGTGCCGGAACAACTGCCAGCTGAAATCAGAAGAAAAAAGGACGGGGTGCGAGGGAGGAGAAAGAAAGAAAGAAGCGATGTGACTCTATAATCCTATACTTCCTCAGACGCCCGGCCACTACGACGAACCAGACACGCAGCCACATCACCTGGCCACTCCGCGCCGCACACACCCGACCGACGCGACGGGAGGGTGACTGAACCCCGGAGATGAGACAGCACCCGAACTAGTCAGTGGAGCAGGAACGACAGAGTGTGAGGGGAACACTAGCTAGTGGAAGCCAAGTAATAAATCCGGCAGCTACCAAGTTGTTAATCTCGGCGGCAAGTGTGCCACAAAAGAAATCTATTGACACTGTAAGTTGAATTGTTTTCAGGCTAGGCGGCTATTGTGCCATTCCTGTCGTCATTCGATGAGCACCTGTCAAATCTGGTCTAGCTAAGCTCGCATGTCTATTGACCGACTTCTTCTGAAGTGAAACAGAATTGAGGGTGCAAGCTAAGGGATCACAACGAAACAACAACGAAGGCGTGCACGTGTTTTAACTACACTTTCATGGATCAGCCGTTCTTAAACCCAGATGCATTGGCACCACGTGCCCCGTCTGAAGAGGGTAGCATGTCCATCAAGACTATTGCAAATGCAAAGCTCTGGGCTCGCCGACGCCGTAGATCACTTTTCGACCCTCGTGGAAACGAAGACGATTATGGGAACTCATTTCTGTCGCACGCAGACTTTCCACAAGCCAGGGCGAAGTCGACGTTTACTACAAAAACAGCGCATAAAATAATGGAGCAAGTTTTAAACATGGAGTTATCGTTTAAGTCGTACGACGTTAAAGAATGCGCAAATGCATCGAACAACATTTCCAAGGTATTGAAAGAGAAACTTTGCAGCACTTTTGATCTGTCGGGTTGTAAACTTGTTTGCTTGTGCTATATCACAAAGCGGTCAAAGCCTTCACTGGCGATCGATAGTGGTAGTGCTTGGGATGACAGGAGAAGCACGGTCGACAAAGACGCGTTTGTAGATTGCGTGTACAAAAACCAGGACATTGTAGCTGTTGCTTCTGTGTTTCTGATTTACTTCCAAAGGTTGGACAACAAGAAGAGTGCCATGGACTCCTTACAAGCTCCAAGCACAACGTTACCTAAAGTAAGAAGCTCTACTTTCTCCTAGCTAGGGCGCAGAGGGCAGGAATTGTAAAGCAACATTTTTATGAATGTCTCATCGCCGAAGAAAAGGGGCGGAATGGCTGGGTAAAAACGTTTATCAAATCAATTGTCTTCGCCCGCGAGCCGAATGACCCTAAATTCCTCCTGTATTGTACTCAAATTTTAGCCAGTATGTACATGTTGTAAAACCATTCGGCATCTTTGTTAAAATAGATGCTAACTGCAACTAAAAAGAGAGAACGCTTTGGCAATAATGTGGCGCAGTAAAATGAAAAACAAATTTTGAGTGAGATTTGAATGCGCTAGTTTTGCTTGTGGTAAACCAATCATGGTATTAAGTCAAAACTACAGACAATAGGTTTTTTTTAGTCCCGAGGATTGAAAATGTACTAAACTTAACTTTTGGTTTTTCAATTGAGTAAAACTAACGTCTTTTACTTATGTGAAAACGTGTGTGTGCATTGCTTACGGCATGAACTGTATTTTATTCTTAAAATAATGAAAAGCGGTTTTGCCTTAGTAATCCCGCTGGGACAGAGAAGACTAAAGTAGAACAATCTTTTTCAAAACTGGTCTTAGGTTTAAATAATTTAATCTATTTAAAGTCACAAGCAGCACTAATTTTTATTCACGTTTGAAAACGCTATGCGTCATCCACTTGGCGCGTTATTAATAGTTGTTATTTTTTTCTTAATTGAAAAGCACATTTTTATATAAAACTAACTCATTTTTGTTATGCAGAGATTTTTTTGTCTCCCCCTCGAATAATCCTTTAGCAAACAGAGCTGTGTGTATAAATACTTAAATACTCGTTATGTATATACGTTTGGCAGATTAGCACCTTGAATAGAATAATCCCCTTTTTTGTAAAGGTAACCTTGACCTTTTTTAATTGAACGCAAGTTTTAATGCAATATTTTATTTAACAGGAGTTAATTAACAGATTTTCATTTGCCTTAACTTGGAGGAGCAAGAAATCGGTATTTTATTGCAGGTACATTGTACATACAAAAACAATGGTCATATATAGGCTGAAAACTACAGTCAAAACCTGGATTAAAACAAACTTTCACATAGACTTTTAAATAAATTATGAAACTTCTCAGCTTAAAAGTTGTGCTCTATAATTACTACAATGGCTATATTTTTATAATGGAGAAAACACATACTATTTTGCTAAATTCTAATTATATTAATTATTTATTGAGGAATCTAACGGCAATGTACAAACATCTTTGGAACGACCAAGTCCTGAATATCTTAGTTTAACAGATCATTTTGTCTTAATGCACAGTTATGAACATTGTAAATCAGTGTGAGACTACTGTGAACACATTAAAGATTGAATTAAACCACGTCATGTATTTTATTGGGATCAGAGGGATATTTTAATTCACTCACTAAGTGAATATAATTTTCGTCGTTATAATATGAGATCACACACCAGAGCTAAACTTTGAGCGAAGACCGATCAACATGCATGGGTAAACGCTTTTCATGCAAGTTATGAGCCCATGAGTAACTCAAAATAAGCGCCGCGCAATAATCCGTGCTTTGAGCCTACTTCGTCTTTCCCTGGCTTTTGCCAACTTTCTACCTTGCAGTCAGTGTACGTGATTACGCGGGAATTGGTGGTGACGAAATCTTGATCAGAAAAGTGCCCTTGCCCGGGCACGGTGCCCAGATTTTTGCTCAGCTTGTGCTCAGAATACTAATAAAAAAACCGATGCACGTGCTGAATACTAATGACAGAACCGATGCACGTGTTGCCAAGGGTACTAATACCTGGGGGGGGGGGGGTACTCCCTATAATGGCCTATACGGGGAGGCTCCGCCCGAAAGGGGTACCTTTTTCAGGCTCCAGGTATATAAAAGGGTAGGGATTTCATAAGTTCAGGTATATGAAAGGGTAGGGAAATCTGCCATAATGATATTTTAAGGCCTTAAAACATTTAAAATATTTCGAGCAGACGCAACTTTTGGCTGTATCGTCTTAATTTATTAAGCGCTACATAAAAAATGGGGTAAATGTGATGTCGTTTAGGTATACGAAAGGGGGGCCTTTTTGCATTAAAAGGTATACAAAAGGGGTACCTTTTCTTTAAAAATGGTATATAAAAGGGTAAGGGGTTGGATCTCCGGGCGGAGCCTCCCCGTACAAAACTTTTTCGAGTACCCCCCCGGGTACTAATAACAGAACCGATGCACGTGTTGCCAAGGGTACTAATAACAGAACCGATGCACGTGTTGAGTACTTATGACAGAACCGATGCACGTGCTGAATACTAAATGCTGAAGCAGCTAAAGGATTGTTCTCATATGATCGCACCGATCGTTTCTATCGCATCGATCGTTTGAAAATACTGAAACGATCGTAGGCGAACGAAGCCATTGGAAGCGATCGGGGGTTCCCATATGATCGTCCCGATCGCCTGGTATGAGCGAAGACTTCAGTAAACAATCATTTTAGCCCTATATCCAACACAGTGGCAGCCTTCAATGAAAGAGCAAAACTCGTGTCGACTCGTGGCCTCCTACCTTCTCAGTTATCACAGTTTTACGGCGAAGAAGGGAAAGAGAAGCTAGAAGGATAGAACACGGGCGATCCAAGCGATCGTGTTCGCCCCAATCGCCGTAGACGTTAGCGATCGTCTGTGTAATGTTCTTCCACGCCCCTAACCCTTCTTAGAGCAAGGAGGGCGCATCTTATCTTTACGTTCCCTCTTAATCTCATCTCATGCCCCTTTTGCAAGCTTTTTGAGCACTTCCTGAATTCGAGTCACAAGTAAATGATGGAAAATGGTAACAATGTCAGATGTTCGCCAGCTTTTTTTACCAACCGTACTGCTTTGTGGGGCAGATTTAATTTTTTTAATTACTATCATACCCATCATTTTGAGTTGATCATGGACTCATAAAAACTTTGTACGGAGCAACACGCCGGGACATGCATGAAAAGCGTTTACTCATGTTGATCGGTCTTAGCTCAAAACTAAACTCTGGTGAGACCACATTAACGAAAAAAATATATTCACTTGATGAGTGAAAAATTACCTCTGATCCCAATAAAATAAATCACTTGGTTTAGTTTCACTCACTTTAATCTTTAATGCGTTCTTAGTAGACTCACACCAATTTACAATGTTCCTTAGAGTGCAAATAAGACAAAATGATCTTTTAAACTAAGATATTCGGGAATTAGTCTTTCTAAAGATCTTTGTACATTACCACTCAATACCTTAAAATATTTTCTATAACAAAATACGTAAATATATTTACAATTAAGCAAAATAGTATGCGTTTTTCTCCATTACAAAATGTAGCTATTTTAGTAATTGTGGCGCTTAGCTTTTAAGCTGAGAATTTTTTACAATCTATGTAAAAGTCCATGTGAAAGTTTGTTTTAATCCAGGTTTTGACTGTAATTTTAAAGTCTATATATGACCAAAGAATGCGAAATACAGACCGGTTTTTCGTATGTAAAATGCGCCTACAGTGAAATCCCAATTTCTTGAACCGGTTAAACGGTTAATTAACTCAACTACTCCGACCAAGGCCACCTAACAGAATCCTTGTTAAATAGGGAATGAAAACCTTTTATGATATAAAAACACTTTCCACAAATTGTGGATCTGTACCAGCTGCTTGCTATAGAAGCAATAAATTTCTGACCATTTTCGAACATTTTGGTCAACTTGGAGTAGTCATACTGTAGCTGGCTAAGGTTACATTACCAAAACACTGACTATTCGGCTCTTCAAGGTCCTAATCTGTCAAAACGCATATACATAACAAAGTATATTTACACACAGCTCTGTTTGCTTAAGGCTTATTCGATGGGGAGACAAAAAAATCTCTGCATAACAAAAGTGAGTTTAGTTTTATAGAAATGAGTTATTCAATTAAGACAAAAATATCATCTATAACAACGTGTGCCAAGTGGCTGAAGCATATGGTTTTCAAAAATACATTAACGTGAATGAAAATTAGTGCAAAACTAAGATCACTTTGAAAAAGATTGTTCTACCTTTGTCTACTCTGTCCCATCGGGATAACTAATTGAACCTTAAGTGGCACTCGAAAACAAAACCGCTCTTCATTGTTCCGAGAATAAAACACAGTTAATGATAAGCAATGCACGTACACGCTTTAACACAAGTAAACAAGGTTTGGTATTACACAATTGAAAATTTCAAAGTCAAGTGCATTCTTCTTTCTAATGACAGACAAAATGACTTATACTCTTCATATAATATCACGTATACTGAGTAACGAAGAACAGCCGTGGTTCTTTCAAATTTTGCTGACCGAGCAAATTTTCCTTTTTTGTATTACGAGACTGAGCCCTTTAAGCGCCAAAGCGTTCTCTCTTTTTTTTGTACGGTTTGCATCTTACGCCAACAAAGCTGCCGAATGCTTCATTACCTCTCACAATGGTTTTACACCATATACATGCCTCAAATTTGATTACAATACAGGAAGAATTTATAGTGATTACTCGCGGGCGAAGGAAATTGATTTGATTAACGTTTTAGCCCAGTCCATCAATTTTCTTCGGCGGTGAGACATTCGTCAAAACGTAACTATACCTTTCCTGCCATCTGCTAGCTGGCTAGGAGAGAGAAGCGCTTCTTACTTTAGGTAACGTTGTGCTTGGGGCTTGTAAGGAGTCCATGGCACTCTTCTTGGCCAACTTTTGGTAGCAAATCACAAACACAGAAGCAACAGCCACAATGTCCGTGTTTTTATACACGCAATCTACAAACGCGTCTTTGTCGACCGTGCTTCTCATTTCATCCCAAGCACAGCCACTGTCAATCGACAGTGAAGGTTTTGCCCGCTTTGTGATATAGCACAAGCAAACAAGTTTACAACCCGACAGATCAAAAGTGCTGCAAAGTTTCTCTTTCAATACCTTGGCAATGTTGTTCGATGCATTAGCACATTCTTTGGCGTCGTACGACTTGAACGATAACTCCATGTTTAAAACTTGCTCCATTATTTTATGCGCCGTTTGTTTATCGAATGCTGCCTTATTGTCGTGGTTCTGAGCCAACAACGACTTCGCCCTGGCTTGCGGAAAGTCTGCGTGTGACAGAAACGAGTCTCCATAATCGTTTTCGCATCGATGAGGGTCGAAAAGTGATCTACGACGGCGGCGTGCCCAGAGCTTTGCGTTTGCAATAGCCTTGATGGACATACTGCCCTCTTCGGACGAGGCGGGTAATGGTGCCAATGCAGCAGGGTTTAAGAACGGCTGCTCCATAAAATTGTAGTCGAAACACGCCTTGTTCTTGATTCTTTGTGAACCCTTGCAACCTCAGTTCTGCTTCAGTGTAAACGAAGGCTCTCGGACAATTTGACCTGTTTGGGAAGTATAGCCCCAAGTGAATCCTGGTTATATCCAGTTTTGACAATTTTAATCGAGGACAATAAGGAAACGTTGACAAAAATAATTCATTTAGCTTACTAGGTTAAATAACTTTAGTTACCTTACTTCTTGCGTAAGCTCTTATTCAGAGTTATGTGCAAGTAATACTGATCTCCTTCTAAACTAAAGAAAGAAAACTTTTATCCACGCAAAGATGCGTAATTCCGGCGGCGGTAGAAGACGACCCAAAAATTGTAATTGAAGTTAATAAACATTTACGTGCAAAACTGACAATAAAAAGCCTTTTTGAAATGACTCGCTAAGCATGTGAGTTGACTTAAAAAGGTCTAAATAAAAGAAAGCTGCACACTTCATTTGGCCTCCAATTCCCATGTGCCCATTGTCATCAAAGAAAAAAGATCCTTTCAACGCGTTGCTTTTGAGAAGAAAGAAAAGATTTTTTGTTATGAATCAGCTCGAGGAGAACAGTTACCATGGAGACCGGTACCTGGAAGCTGAAAATAATTCTCCGTAATGATAATGATACCTCCCCTTAATTTTTAGTTCTGAGAATTCAAGTAGTGGCACATCAAGACGAAACTATGCCTTAGTTGATTAATTTGTAAACAACATCTGGTTTCATTGTAGGGACATTATCCATCGGAGTACTAACAGGCAAAGTTTACGGACGAATAACGCCATGATTTGTAAAAGGAATCAAAATATATACATTTAGTAGATACCACACAAGTGAATAGTGCTATTCACCTCCGAGCGGCTAAAGAGAAACAAACTGCCTTCGCATGTCGCTTTTCTTTACAGAAAGTGATGTTTCGGTACGCTAGTTATTCAACTTGTGTGGTATATACTAAAACAATTATTCACCGAAGTGGAGGTGAATGTGGCGGATATTTACCGATCCGCGGACACTATTTACCTCCACTTCGGTGAATATTTGTTAAATATATTATTAAACAAGAAGGTGTGCTATAAAAGGGATTGTGCTTCCCACTTCACAGATCTTCACACCTTCGGACGCGAAATGCAAATTTGTTCTTTTGCAATCATAAGTGTCTTAAACACTAAACATACATCAAACCCTCAAGAAAACAAATAACCTTGACAAAATTATGATATAACTTGCTAGTGATTAACAGAATATTATAAGCAAATATAAAACACATTTTATCAGTAACTGTTATGGAAAATACGCAAAGTCATGACGTTCATGAACGCATTGTGCTATTCTGCTCCATTTGCGTTTGAAAAAGTAAAACAAAACAATTTTGAGCTTCCGCTTGATAGTCGTGCCCTTTGCTAATTGCCCAAAAATATAAAATGAAAACAAAGAAGATTTTTTTCTCACAAAAAAAACAGCCTTCTAGCGCCTTGTAGTGTTGCTAAAAAAAAGCTTGTTTTCTTTTTTCTTTTCTTTACTTGAATCTTTCAGGAAATAAGCGTGGTTGGAATATAATATTCAAAATTTGTTTAAGAACAAGCAGATGGTCAGATCCCTTCTCTTCTCTACAGCCTCTTTTCGTACTGAGACCCACACGACAAAATGAAAATTCAAGAAAAATCTTTTACTGCCGAAATTGTAATGGTGTTTCTTACAGTGCTGTTAACACTTGTAACGATTATTGGTAACGGATTCTATCTCGCCATCTTTTCCCGCTTTAAAGTGTTTCGGCGTAATTTCACAAACATTCTCATTGCCAGTCTTGCTGTGGTCGATTGCCTCAATGTACTTTTCAACGTCCCGCTGTTTACTTTATTTTTTGTCGTGGAACCAAACTGGCTGAAAGGGAAAGCATGGGCTATAATCTCTTATCTGCTACGAAAAGAATTTGGTTTTCTTAACTTGATGTCCATGACTGCGCTCATGGCAGACAGGTTCTTTGCAGTGCACCTTCCCTTGAAGTACTTAACATGGAAGACAACCAAGAAAGCCAAAATAGCTGTATTCCTTATGTGGCTGGTATGTACCATAGTGGTGGTGTTACTTGCTGTGCCCTTGTTTAGCATGGACCTTGACGGCCTGCCAGTAGCTGCATCTCGGATAGTGATATTCGAGAAAGGGCGACTGATTGTGGGGCCAATTATTGTTTTATTCACGATTGCTTCAACTGTGCTTGGAATATTGACGTGCTGTTCGATTCACCAAAAGAAAAAAGAGGTAAGAGAACTTCGCGTATATTACATTCTTTTTCTGTATATGAATATAGCTGCGTTTTTCCGGCCCAAGCTGAATATTCTTATTTTTCAGCTTACGTTAGGCTGAAAACATTCTTGTGAACATATGTTTTGATTATACCGTACGACATTTCCGAAATGTGTTGTATACCATACATATGTATAATTACAAGTCTACCAAGCAGTCGTCACAACAAGTGATAAATCTGAATCGAACGTGGGGCTTACAGCAACAGAATTCAAATCGAGGTGGAGAAACCACCAGACGATATTCAAAAATGAACAAAGAAAAAACGACACAGAACTAAGCAAGTACGTCTGGGAACTAAAAAACAAAAGAGAAAATTTTGTTATCAAAGGGAAAATTCTGGCAAGAGCGAAAGCTTACACAAACATTGCGAAGCGTTGCAACATCTGTACAACCGAGAAATTTGTAATTATAACGAAGCCAAATTTAGCAACGCTAAATAAGCGAAATGAACTAGTGTCGACGTGCAGACACCGACGGAAGTTAATTTTAAAGTACAGCTTCCTATAGTTTAGTGTTTTATAACATAGAGGGCAAAATTACTGAATGCTGATTGGCTGAGACAGAGGGCATTTTTCCTATTGGTAATGCCCCGGGCAAATACTGATCCTGATTGGACAAACAGGATGCCCGAGCTGAGCGCTGCACTCGTGGCTCAAGACGGCGGGATTGAACAGAATTTTCAAACACAGCGCCGCGACACGATCGAGACCAGTCCGCAGAAGGAGAAAATGGAAGGAAACGGGGTGAAGCCGAAACGAAGATCCGAAAGCTGAAACAGAAGATTATTACAGTTAAACTGTACAAAAATGCAGACACTTGGAGTGTGCGACGATTCATTCTTAGCGGCCGGCTACTGACATCTCCGTTTCGCTCTGTATCTCAAGACCACACCAGCAACCCAGGATATAAAGGAGGAAATATTTTTGTGAAAGAATGTCACATTTACCGGACAAATTACTTCTACAAGTTGTTTGGGGTCGTCGTTTGCTGTTATTTATGTCAAGGACGACATGTGAAGCCGCTCGTAGAGAAAAGCTAGTGAAAAGTGAATAATTAGTTAGTTTTTGAGTTTCGCTTTTCAGTTGTTAATACATTTTTTTTTTCACGACTTTGATACCTTTCATTGCAAGAATGTCAGCGTTTTTCGAACGCAAGATTGCTATATGAGGAACTTTTCGTTTCGAAGCCATTAAAGCTTCGCGCGAAATATTTATTAGCATCGACATTTTAATTTTGCCCTTCATCCGTATCACATGTTCGTATTAGGATTTTTTGCAGGTGTAGATTGCCTCGTCGTCGGATGCTCCTAACACGCGTGATATTAATCCTTTTTTACTCGGCCCATGCGATTACCTATACTAACACAGCGCGTGCAAGTTTGTTTAGAATTTAACAAATTGACATCAGTTTTTTATGCGTCTGTCCTGTTATTGATGGTAAATTGCGTCATAACATTGTCAAAGTGTTGTAGTTCCGCGAGCCGATAGGCTCGGACAGACGCATAAAAAACTGATGTTATTTTTTACAATAACAAAAAGCCAAAACTGATTTTAAAACGAAGGAAAGAAATGCACGAGGAAGATGCGATTGCCGTACGGCCGCAGAATCTAATGTCGTCGCTGGAATTCGGAGAATCACATTCACAGGCTCGTAAATTAAAAGTTTGGTAAGAATACGGACAGAAATACAAGAGAAAATTCGAATGGTTCAACTAACCTTAAATCCAGTGAAAAGTGTTCACAAAATAATCGGCTAAAACGCGGTTCAGCTTCGTAATTTCATTGACAGCACACATTCCCGCTCAACGCCGATTTTCAGGTCTGAATCCTCAATGACATCCTCATCTTTTCGCTTTCCGGTTGCAATGGTTTCTTAAGTTTTAACCGATAAATTTTTGATGATTTTCTAATTAAAGATTTTTAGTCTCGCGGAATAATTCTCAATTCACCAAGAATACAGCGCTAAATCAGCGCTGAAAAGTTTGACAAACTCTTCGCTGATTGCGTCAGCAACGAGTTTCATGCGTCTGTCCTCTTATTGACAATGAAAATTAACCAATCAGCGCGCGTGAATTCGCTGAGTTATTGTAAAAAATTTTATTGCTCAGCACAAAGTGACCAAGCACGCGCATTTATAACGGTTTAATATTTACCGGTTTTTTCTACGCTCCGAAGTCGCGTACAACAACATTGATGTGTAACGTAGTTAACGTAACTTCAGTTATGGATATCAACTGATGAGTGGGCCGACTAACGTTGGCCTACGAAACAGAACTGTCTTAAGATCCATGTACTCAAGGTCTGAGTAGAGCACCAAATAATTATGTATAATTACATGTACAATTTATAAAAATGTCATTAGCATCGAACATTTTGTTAGGAAGGTTTTTTTCGTTTTTGTTGGCTAGTTTTGCCGTTTAGACCAAGGCTAAGAATTTTTACGGTGGTTTAGTTAAAACATATAATTGTATTGTATTTATAAGCTTTCAAGACACAAAAAATATATTACTTTCAAAATCTCAGCCTGCAGTTTATTTTTAAAATATTCTTAAAAATTAACAAATTTCAGCCTCGATATCTTATAGAATAAATTCTTATATAGAAACGCAGAATATAAAAAGGCGTGTACATGAACCCATATGTGAACTATAGTCCCATATGTGAGTTATAAACCCATATTTGAGCTTTACAGGTATTTGCCGCTGAGAAAGTTATGGTTTTCAAACAGTTTAGTCTGTGGTGGGCATAGAAATCAGAGAGTTTTGGTCTACAATAGAGTATCATTTGACCAGTGGTATGAAGAATTAAGTCCAGAATAGGAAAAGAAAGTTGGAAGAGAAAGAGGCTTTTTTTAATCGTAAATGAAATCAACTGCAGCAGAATTGTTTACAGATGGTTTTCCATTAAAAACTGAGAGGGCCATAATTTTTAGTGTTTGCGGCTATTGCATTGGCCAATTTTTAATATTTACTGTTTCCGAAGAAAAAGACTGTTAAGTGTTTGGAGGGTTTTCAGTGAGAAACCAATAGTCTTTTAGCATTGTAAATTCTGATCTGCTCTTCAAAAATCGGTAAAAAAATCACTCATGAACTTAGAGAAAATTTTCGGATTTATCCTCTGACACCTTCGGTAGTCTCCGGACATCTTCGGTAGTCTTAAGAAATGTTCGGCAGTCTTGGAGATTTTTCGGTGATTTTCGGAAGTCCTCCGAAATGATCGGAAATCGTCGGAAAATGGCCGAAGACATCTTGATATACTAAACAAAATAATATTAGCCTTTTTGGAGCCGTTTTTGTTTTTTATGGATAAAATGCACTGTTACAGTGAATCTTTATACAATGTACTGCTAGTGTTAAAATGCCTAAAATTTAACTGTTTCAATTGCAGAGCCAAAAAATTAACTGTTTATAGTGTTATCAGTGTACCCTCATTCCGACCCCCTAAAAACACTAATAATGGTACAGTTTTAAAAAAGCAAGTCTTGGCAGGGTAGCGATTTTTGGTGTCTTGTATAGTATAGGGTTGCAAAATCCGCTGAACATGTTCTAGTATAGGGTACGGGTTTCAGAGACCCAGCTGCACAACCCCACCAAAAAATGTATATAGAGGTATCCCCGCCTGGAGTTTATTAGCCTTTTCCCTGTCACTATTTTGATACGTGGGAGGCGAGGTGGTCTAATGATTAGTGTGCTGGGCTACGGATCGAGCGGTCTGGGTTCAAAGATGGCCGAGGTCATTGCAATATGTTTTGGGCAAGACAAATTTGTTTCATCCTTCCTCTCCTAACCCAAGTGTAAAAATGAATACCAGCGAAATGATGCTGAGGGGTAACCCTATGATGGACTAACATTCCATCCAGGGGAGGAAAGATATTCTCCTAGTATACAGTTTCAGTTTACGCCTTCAGTTGGCTTGCATAAATATAAGGAATACAACTTTAACAACGCAATTATTTTGGATCAGTCCCCATAAAAATTTCTCGTTTGACACAAATTCGCAGAATATAGACGTCTTTAGAGAACATTGTGGGAAACTTCTGTCTCGCTCGCTTTACTCGCAGTTCATTCGAACCACACAGTTAACACCGTACAACAAATTTTGCCTTGGGACTCCTTTCCCCCTCCCTATCCCCAAAGTTTGTACGGACGAACTGAAAGGAGGGCGTACGCTGACGTCATAACCAACCAGTTGTGTCTTTTGTTTCTCCTTAGAGAATGCTGCTCAATTTGCCTCCCCTTCGTGCCGAGGCAAGGCTTAAGATGGATATCAAAGCAACTAAAACTGTAGCCATGACGACTGGACTGTACTACATCTGTTACATTCCAGCAATTGTCTTCTCCATTTGGCGTCGCACCCGTGAGGAGAGAGAAATCTTCGTTTTCATGGTTACTTTTTGCGTGTTTCTCTCAAGCGCCCTCAATCCAATCATCTATGTAGCACGAAACAGAAGAGATCGGTCCGCTCTCAGACAACTTCTCAAAGATCCTTGTGGAACAAGCGCATATCGAGAGAATCCTGTCAGAAAAGAACAAGAAGCGAGGCAACGAGAAAGGAAACCGCAGATTGAAGGAGAAGAGTTAAAGGATGGCAGAGACACTGGGGCGTGCGTTAAGACCTGGCTCAGATCCTGAGTGCAAAAAAGAAATAAAAGCGAAGCAAGGAGAGATGGAACCGCAGATGGAAGGAGAAGATTTAAATGATGGCAGAAACACCGCAGCATCCTTAAGATCTGGTCCAAATTCTGAGAGCGGCACAAGACCACCGTCTTCATCAGCGAAACACCAGATGTACCAGTCGCGTAGCGCCGTAAAAGTAGCATGGGAAAAAAATGAAGAGGACAGTGACAGACTAGATGAACCGGTTGCCGTTGCTGGGAAGGCCAGACGGGGTGGCGTGAAAGTACAAGATAAAGATGTCAGGTCTTCTGGTTCGATGAGAGAAAGGAGCAAGTCTGGGAATGCAACAGGAGGAAACGAAATGGGAACTTCTCCTGGAGTAAAGGCCAGACCGCGTAGCTCTGGGGTCGACGTTCATCAGTACCTTGATGGCGATAAGTATTATCGGCGTTTAAAATCTTCCTTAGCGTAAAAACGAACGGTCCAGTTGGAAATTGCAGACAATAGTGTTGTTGAGACCTCTGAGCAAGCAAACTGTTTCAGTTATTCGAATTCTGTTATGGTTATTCCGTGCGGGCTTACAGTGTTAGGTTTGCAACTTATCTCCTTGCGACTTTGACGCTCTTATTTGAGTGATTTGCAACCACATGATATCCTTCTAAACTAAATAAAATGTCTGTCCAAGCAAAGCTACGTAAATCCAGGGATGGTAAAAGACAATCCAAACATTGCAACCGAAGTTGACAAACGTTTGCGTGCAAAATTAACAATAAAAACCCTTTTTGAAATGACTCACTTTATCTGTCATATGTTCTCCAATTCCCATGTGCAGTTTCCAGTTACTGTCATCAAATAAAAAAGACCCTTTCAACGCATTGCTGCTGAGAAGAAAGAAAAGAGTTTCCTTAACCCAATCAGTTCGATCAGTTACGGCATGGAGACCTGTAAGCTCAGGGTTGCCACCGGAACAAGGAAAGTTGATCACATCACCCCTACGTTAAAGCAACTCCATTGGTTGCCGGTTGCTTGGCAGCTTGAAGTCAGAGACGCTGTAATGGCTTATAAATGTTTGCACGGACAAGCCCCAGCATATCTGCGCAGCAAATTTATTGTTAGAGCTGACGTCCATTCTATCAATACAAGACACCGAAACAAGTTGGATGTCCCGCTATTCAAAACAGCTACAGGCCAGCAGTCATTTGTATTCAGAGCTACTCGGCTTTGGAACGAACTACCAAGGACCCTAACAGACGTTAATAGTTTGAGTATTTTTAAGGATGCTATAAAACGTCGCGCTTGGAAGAATTTTAGTGAAACATAGAACCCTTTTAAACGTACCCCTTTGTAATATTTAGAATGATTTTATTTTTAGCTATACATTTTTAACATTTTATTGTAATTTGCCCTGAAAAACCATTTTTGGAGAGGTAAATAAAATCTTATCTTATCTTATCTCAAAATATCAATTCTCCGTAATGATAACGATACCTCTCCTTTATTGTAGTTCTGTTAATTTGTTGGTACATCAAGACAATAATATGCCTTTGTTGAAGAATTTGTTTAAAGTGAAAACTTTCTTTAAACAACTTATAGTTTCATTGTAGGAACATCGGTTCAATAAATCCTTCGGAGTACTAATCAAAGATCACGGACGAACAATGCCATGTATAAGTTAAAGGGACGCTGTCACGGCTGTAATAAGTTTGTTTATTAAGTTTTGCCAAATACTCGCTATGAAAGTTAATTTTGAAAAGAAATTTTTCTTTTCAGTCTAAAAGACAAAATAATTTAAAGTTACAAGCAAACAAGATTAACTTTGAAAACTGTTCAACCAAACAATATTTCAAAAACTCATATCGCAATCCGTTTTAATCTACGTCACTTTTGCCATCCGTACCTCTTTTTATTTGCTTGTTTTGAAATGTTCCTTCACCGTTTTAAGCGGTTTTTTTATATTTCACTGATTTGATGCCATTTCCCATGATAAATTTAGTTAAAAACCGTGACACAGTTCCGTTAACGCCATGTTAAGTGGGGTATACAATTTTCGGTGAATGTTAAAGGGAATCGAAAAAATAGTTATTTAAAAAAGACGCTTTGCTTAAAAAGGGATTCAGTGCTTCCTACTTCACACCTTTCGGGGGCAAAATGCAAATTTGTACTTTTGCATTCAAAGCACGTTGCGTTTCAAGCCTTCAAACTGCACATGCTTTAATATCCCACGAAAACAAAAAAGCAATGACCAAATTATAATGTAACTTGCTCGTGTTTTAACAGTATATTCTAAGCAAAAATTAAACACATTTTATCAGTAACTGTTATGGAAAATACGCAGGGTTTTTTGTCAAATGTTGTACGCTTTTTAGTTGACTCAGTGACAACTAAACGTGAAAATGGCCAGGCAAAGAGTCTTTTCTACCGGTACTCCTTCTTTAAAGGTTGTTTCTTCCATTAAAACAAGGTACAGTCATGACGTTCAAGAACTCTCTCTAATATCCTGCTTCATTTGCTTGAAAAAAACAAAACAACTTTGATCTTACATTTGATAGTCATTTCCTTTTGCTGATTGCCCAAGAATTGTGATAACAAAAAAGAGGCGCCTTTTAGTGTTGCTACAAAAAAGGTTGTTTTCTTCTTTCTTTTTTTCACTTTAATCTTTCAGGAAATAAGCGTGGTTGGAATATAAAATTTAAAATTAGTTTGAGAACAAGCAGATGGTCGGATCCTTTCTCATCGCTGCAGCATCTTTTTTCTTCGACTAAAACGGCAAAATGAAAATTCAAGAAAAATCGTTTACTACCGAAGTTGCAATGGTGTTTCTTACAGTGCTATTAACATTTGTAACAGTTATTGGTAACGGATTCTATCTCGCCATCTTTGCCCGCTTTAAAGTGTTTCGGCGTAATTTCACAAACATTCTCATTGCCAGTCTTGCTGTGGTCGATTGCCTCCAAGCACTTTTCAACGTCCCGCTGTTTACCTTATTTTTTGTCGTAGAACCAAGTTGGCTGAAAGGAAAAGCATGGGCTATAATCTCTTATTCGCTAAGATTAGAATTTGGTTTCCTCAACCTGGTGTCCATGACTGCGCTAATGGTAGACAGGTTCTTTGCAGTGCACCTTCCTTTGAAGTACTTTACATGGAAGACAACGAAGAAAGCCAAAATAGCCGTATTCCTTATATGGCTGGTATGTACCATAGTGGTGGTGTTACTTGCTGTTCCCTTGTTTAACATGGACCTTGACGGTATGCCAGTAGGTACATCCCGAAAAGTGATATTCGAGAAAGGAGTACTGATTGTGGGACCAGGTGTAGTTTTATTCACGATTGCTTCAACTGTGCTTGGAATCTTGACGTGCTATTCGATTTGCCAGAAGAAAAAAGAGGTAAGAGACTTTTAAATCGTATTTATTACCCTCTTTTGTTGTTGTTGTTGTTGTGGCTTTTTTTTAGAAATATCTTTTTTCCGGCCCAAGCAGAATATTCTTATTTTTCTGATTATATGTTAGGCTCAAAATATTTCGCTTGTGAATATGTTTTTTGATTATACCGTATGACATTTCCGTTTGTGCTGTATACCATAAATATATATGGGTTATTGACCAAGCGTGAGGTCAAGATGGCAGGATATTGGCCAAGTTCTTTTTTAGCGTGTTTATGGACCGAGACGAAGTCGTGGTCTATAAACACGCAAAAAAGAACGAGGCCAATATCCTGCCATCTTGACCGAACAAGCTTGGCCAATAAAGGATTCATTATTTGACTTTTTCGAGTACTGAAAAGGAAGCCAGTTGCATGCACAATCAATGGCGCACGCATAAATCATTTCATTGGTTTAAAAGTTTAACGAGTGACTGTCAAATTCTTGAATGAATCGAGTTGAAGTAAAACGACGCGACAACAGCGAAATTCAACTCTTTTTAACTGTCAAAAGGATATTGAAATGGCTAAAATTGCGAATCAACGTTGCGTTTGAAGCCTTAAAACAAGAATGTCCATTCCATCTGGCCGCCAGCTTTTGATTATTGGACGTTTTGCAGAGTATTTGCTCGCTTCTGGCGCTTTTGTGGTGCAAACCTGCCCTGACACGAGCTGAATATTGAAATTGTGATTGTTGAAAGCGTTTGGGACTTACCACTTTACGGGAAAAGCTTGAACTTTCCTACATCGTTGATATAAATGTTCGATTCGACCTTATTTGACGTAAGCGTTAGAGGCTTCGGTGAAAAGATGTTTTAAAAGCTTTCAGTGCCTGGTTCGCCGTGCCGTCCGCTTTCTTCCATTTGGAAGATTTTACACAAACGACTCAGTAGTTTGCCGAAGTCTTTATTCTTCAGGTATGTCACTGACTTCTCTCCCTTTTCCGCCGAAAAAAAACCGATAACATGTCTTCAAGTCGCTTTGCGTTTTAATTTTTGTATTAGGTGGTTGTTGTGGCAAATAAAATTCACGAAACTCGTTAGCATTTGTTGATTAATTTGTTTGTTCTCATTATTTCACTTCAATACCTATTTCTTTGTTATCGGACTCCATTTCGCTAGAAACAGACAGAAAATACTTGTGTTGTTTCGGAAAATACTTTCATAGCTCAAATTTACGACTGAAAAGCTTTTTGAAGTAGCGACGACGGAACTGAAAAATTTTTTCGCTTGTGGGAACACAGCGGGCGATCCCGAGCGGTCAAGATGGCTCCATCTTGACCGCTCGGATAGCCAATCAGAGCACAGTAATCGTTTCATCTTGACCGCTCACGGAGCTAGTAAAATAATAAGTATTATTATACATTAGAATTACTTTGAAACATGTGATTGGTCGAGAGCTTTCAGTCAATATACAGTAGCATGTGAACTTGACATGATAACCCAATATCTGCAGCAGATATTGGGTTATCATGTCGAGTTCAAAGTCCGCCTAGTAGTTTCCAAGCCCCTCGTCCGGGTAGTGCTGTCAAACTTTTGAAAATATGGCTGAGCGATTCGCCTCCGTTTCCGAAGAGGAATTAAAAGTTTTGATCGAGAACAAAGATTCTAAAAACACCAAGAGAACAACAAACACAAGTGTAAAAATTCTGAATGATTGTTTGAGGGAGAAGAACCTGGAGGAACCACCGCTTTGGCCAATGTTCTGACGAAGTTTTACGCCGGCGCTAGAAAAAGTGATGGCAACTTGTTTGAAAACGTATAATAAAACAATTATTGCATTCGGTTTTCGCATGATATCTTGAATTATCAAAACCGAGGTCTGTGTTATCTGCCGAAGCCGAAGGCTGAGGCAGATAACACAGACCTCGGTTTTGATAATTCACGATATCATGCTCAACCGTATCCAATATAAATAAAACTAACTAACTAAATAAAATGGTCATGTTGCAGCTCTCGCAAAGTCTCACATGAATGGCTCACTTCCCTTCGAGAAAACAATAGAACAAACAACATAAACAATACCCCTAGCCCCAAACACAATAGCACCTTCTACGATACACTAGAGGACCAGTAGAATTACAAGCTTATGAGAGCAGCTACACTACTGAATAAAATATCTCTCTAAGCAAAGATGCTTGGATCCGGGGACGGTAGAAGACAACCCAAAAATTGAAACCAAAGTTGACAAACGTTTGCGTGCAAAATTAACAACAAAAAAACCTTTTTGAAATGACTCACTAAACACGAGTTACCACTGAAAAGCTTTAAATAAAAAAAATAGCTTTATCTGTCATATGTTCTCCAATTCCCATGTGCAGTTTCCAGTTACTGTCATCAAATAAAAAAGACCCTTTCAACGCATTGCTGCTGAGAAGAAAGAAAAGAGTTTCCTTAACCGAATCAGTTCGATCAGTTACGGAATGGAGACCTGAAAGCTCAAAATATCAATTCTCCGTAATGATAACGATACCTCTCCTTTATTGTGGTTCTGTGAATTTGGTGGTACAACAAGATAAAAATATGCCTTAGTTGATGGATTTGTTTTAAGTGAAAACTATCTTTAAACAACCTATGGTTTCATTGTAGGAACATCAGCTCAATTAAACCCGTCGGAGTACTAAGCAAAGTTCACGGACGAACAACACCATGTATAACTTAACGATATGTAATCGTAATGGAGTATACAATTTTCGGTGATTTTTAAAAGGAATAAAAAATATATAGACGTTTTGCTATAAAAGGGATCATGACTCCTACTTCACACTTTTCGTTCGCGAAATGCAAATTTGAACTTTTGCATTCAAGGCACGTTGCGAGTCAAGTGTCCAAACTGAACATGCTTTAATATCCCACGAAAACAAAATAACATCGACAAACATTTGATACAAGTTGCGAACATTTTAACGGAATATTTTAAGCAAAAATGAAACAGATTTTATCAGTAACTGTTATGGAAAATACGCAGGTTGTTTATCAGCAGTTGTACGCTTTAAAGTTGACTGACAACTAAGCGTGAGAATGGCCAGGCAAAGAGTCTTTTCGACTGGAACTGTTTCTTCCATTAAAACAAAGTACAGTCATGACGTTCAAGAACTCTTTGTAATATTCAGTCTGCTTCAATTGCCTTTGACAAATTGAAACAAAGCAACTTTGAGCTTACATTTGATAGTCGTTTCCCTTTGCTAATTGCCCAAAAATTATCAAAACAAAAAAGAAGATTTTTTTCTCACAAAAAAACGGCTATTGAAGTGTTGCTAAACAAAAAGGTTGATTTCTTCTTTCTTTTCTTTACTGAAATCATTCAGGCAATAAGCGTGGTTGGAATATCAAATTCAAAATTTGTTTGAGAACAAGCAGATGGTCAGATCCCTTCTCGTTGCTGCAATCTCTTTTCTTCAACACACACGGCAAAATGAAAATTCAAGAAAAATATTTTGCTACCGAAGTTGTAATGGTGTTTCTTACAGTGATATTAACACTTGTAACAATAATTGGTAACGGATTCTATCTCGCCATCTTTGCCCGCTTCAAAGTGTTTCGGCGTAATTGCACAAACATTCTCATTGCCAGTCTTGCTGTGGTCGATTGCCTCAATGTACTTTTCAACGTCCCACTGTTTACCTTATTTTTTGTCGTAGAAACAAACTGGCTGAAAGGAAAAGCTTGGGCCATAATCTCTTATTCGCTACGATTAGAATTTGGTTTTCTCAACCTGGTTTCCATGACTGCGCTAATGGCAGACAGGTTCTTTGCAGTGCACCTTCCCTTGAAGTACTTCACATGGAAGACGACCAAGAAAGCCAAAATAGCTGTATTCCTTATGTGGCTGGTATGTACCATAGTGGTGGTGTTACTTGCTGTTCCCTTGTTTAACATGGACCTTGACGGTATGCCAGTAGGTACATCCCGAAAAGTGATATACGAGAAAGAGCGACTGATTGTGGGGCCAATTATAGTTTTATTCACGATTGCTTCAACTGTGCTTGGAATCTTGACGTGCTATTCGATCTACCAGAAGAAAAAAGAGGTAAGAGAACATCGTTTTTATTATACTCTTTTTTTTATATAGAAATACTGTTTTTCCGGCCCAAGCTGAATATTTTTTCCCCTTATGTTTGGCTGAAAATATTCTTGTGAATATATTTTTTCATTATATAGAGGATAATACATGGTTGCGCGGAGATATGAAATTTATCTTCGAGTGTTCAAGTCGATAGCTCACGAGAGAGCGCAGCGAACGAGTGATATATCGGATTTGAACACGAGAAGATAAATTTCATATCTCCAAGCAACCATGTATTATTCTGTTTGTTATATAAACCTACTAATTACGATGTTTTTGACGATTTTCCGAAGATTTCCGACCATTTTCCGAAGATTTCCGAAAATTTTCAAAATGTTGTCCGAAGGTTGTACGAATGATTCCGAAAATTTCCGAAGTTTTCCGAAGATTGCCGAATATTGCCGAGGCAGATCCGAAGATGTTTCGACTTAATATCGATTTACTTTGGCTCATTGAGCATTGAAACATGGCAAACTCTGCAAGCTGTTGGTCAAAAATGATATGATATCATTTTTATCCACACGTGTGATACCATTTTTTTTTGAATTTTTTGCTTGTTTACAAGCAAAATGAAGGAGAATAGCAGTTATGTGGGGCAAAATGTAGAACCACATTCTTGTTAACTCTCGAGGGACTGTTTTAATTTCTCAAGGGAATATTTTAATTTCTCAAGGGTTTACTTTCCGCTGTGGGTGATCACTTGCGATCTCGTGGAAAAAACGTGACTTGTCACATTTACAAACGTTATATAACAAGTTTAAAAGTGACATGTCAGCTTTCTTATCTCAACGCACGTGTGTCTGAAAGGCGATCTATAAAAAAGCGTCGCAAAAACAATGGATTGCGTAACTAACGCTAAAACACGAATAAGTAATCACTAGCACTTACATAGTTTAAAAATTACAAACGTCAAAAATAAGCCATACCAAAAAAACTCGCTCTTTTCAAAGATATTATTGAAGTTAAAACAAATGCAAGAGATGGGGGCTTCTTTTAGCTTAGGAGGGGTTAAAAATTAGGCCAAATTTGGTCGCTACAAGCGCCATTCTATTTTGTCATCAGCCTAGGTCGTTAGGGACGTGACCTCGCGTTGACAGCAACGTTGCATGAATCGGCTTTACAACATGCGATCGTATCTACGCAGTTCGAGTGGAATTTCAGTCAAAGACAGCAAAATTCTTTCGTATTTCATCTTCAAATATAATTCGAAAGCATTCACTGTATATATGGCTTTTGTTTAATCCTTCTTAAGCCCACGAAGAAGCTGTCTTGATATCCGACCCTCGCAGAGCCCAGACAAAACGCAGCTTGAGTGTATCGAATGTTTTCTCCGACAGTAGTGTGAAATATCCGTATTTTTTTCGTGCTTTTTCGTGGAGAAATCGTAACGATACGGCCTTGAACACATTGAACAGCGGTCTACCTATAACAATTCAAATATGGCGTCGCAAAAACAAAGCGTCGAACGCATACTTTGCTGTTTCATTTGCTAATTTCGCTGTCGTAATTGACTGCCTCGAAAGGTCCTTGCAATTTTAAAGCATAGAATTGTCAGATCTCGGTGAAATTTGCACTGTTTATTTGTGTAATGTTGAGGAATATGTGTATAAATACCCGGCGCGGACGAGCCATTTTTGACAAAATTATATGGCTGCATTTCCTCCGCGAAGATAGGAAATTGTTAAACTAAACTACAAAGCAACTGTAATGATAAGTTCGAAGAACAATGCACAGGATAAACCTTCGACTCATACTTCATGCAAAAAAGTCGGTATCTCGAAGAGACTTTGATTCTCGATTTGCTACCACTCGCTAAAGCACTGCAGTTTATATAATAAAATAAGATATATACCGTATGACATTTCCGTTTGTGCTGTATACCATACATATGTATTATTATACATGTACCATTCATCAAAATGTCATTAGTATCGAACATTTAGCTAGTGCAAGTTTTTCGTTTTGTTGGCTAGTTTTGTCGTTTAGAGAAATGAAGAATTTTAAACAGTGGTTTAGTTAAAAACATATAACTGTATTGTATTAACAAATTTTCAACACTCAAAAATTATATTTGTTTCAACATCAGCCTGCAGTTTATTTTTTAAAAATATTCTTTAAAATTCACAAAATTCAGCCTCGATATTCTTATAGAATAAATTCTTACATAGAAAAGCAGAAACGCAGACTATTTATACCTAATCGTACCTTTTTGGTACGCTTCGGCGGCATATCAGGCGAGTTTGGTCGAGCCATGGTTCGTATTTTGGCGAGACGCAGTCGAGCCAAAATACCCATGGCGAGACCAAACGAGCCTGATATGCAGCCGAAGCGTACCAAAAAGGTACGATTAGGTATTTACCGTACCCAAATTCCGCTAACAACCCGGTTATATTTATCGCTCTGTTGAAGCCATGCTTGCAAGGTACGTACTGCAAATTGTGTGGACTTGGTCTTCAACACTTTTACCAAGTTCCTCTTCTGTCTTTTTTTTTTCCACTCGTTTGTTTAGAGTTTCATTTTCTAAATTTTCTAAATAAAACTTAAGCGAAAAGTTTGAAAATTCGACTCATTTTTTTCAGTCTGAATGTCTCAGTACTCGTCGGCAAACATCGCACAATTGGCGAGCGCGCTCAAGTTTATTTTTGGCGGGAAGGGGAAGTTTTTCTCTTTTTTACGACCGCTAAACCCCGCTAAATTTAAATTACGAAGTTCTGTTTTATTGGTAAAACCTCTTTTCAATTCATCGTACAGTAACACTACCTTACTTCGAAGTGACCGTGATATGGTGGCATATCAGGTCACTGACTTGATATCGTAGGATATCAGGACAGTAGATCGCGCTTCTGATTGGTTACTTGCGAATTTGGGTACGGTAATTATAAGAGTGTACATGAACCCAGTTTCTTCATTTCGACTGTTGCAGTGGTCAAATTCTCGGGGGTGGGGGGGGGGGGATGTGATCTAGAGTCTCATAAGTGAGCTAAATAGGTATGTACCGCTTTAAAAGTTATGGTTTTCAAGCAGTTGGTTTGGGGCGGGTATAGAAATCAGAGAGTTTTGGTCTAGAATAGGGTATCATTTGATCAGTGGTGTGAAGAATTAAATCCAGAACAGTAAAAGAAACTTGGAAAACAAAGAGGTTTTCTTAAACTTAAATAAAATCACCGCAGCAACCTTGCTTAGAGATGGTTTTCCATTAGTAATTTTTTACAACTGTACCATTATAGTGGTTTTTTTTTTTTGTGGTTTGTTTGGTTTTTTTATTTTTGAAGAAAACTTATAGTAGTACAGTTCTAAAAACGCTAATCTGGGATACGATAGAGATTTTCGGTGTCTTGTCTCGTATAGGGTTGCAAAATCAGCTGACATGTTCTGGTATAGGGTTCGGATTTTAGAGTCCCAGCGGCACACCCCCACCCAAAAATATACAGAATACCCCCCCCCCGGAATTTATTAGCTTTTTCACTGTCGCTACTTTGATACGTGGGAGGCACCGTGGTCTAATGGTTAGCGTGCTGGGCTCCGGATGAGGCGTTCTGAGTTCAAAGATGGCCGGAGTCATTGTATTATGTTCTTGGGCAAAACACTTTACTTTCATCGTCCCCGCTTCCCAAACAGGTGTAAAAATGGGTACCAGCGAAATAATGCTAGTGGGTAACCCGACGATGGACTAGCATTCCATCAAGGGGAGAATAGAAATTCTTCTACGTACGACCTAAACAATCTCCCCGTAAACGTTTCTCGTTTGTCACAACTTCGCAGAATATAGACGACATCAGTGGAGATTTTGCGAAGATTTTGACTCGCTCGCTTTCCTCGCAATTCATTCGACTCACACAGTGAACACCACGCAACAATTTTTCTTGGGACGCCTGCCCCCATACCAATCCCCCTCACCTAGAGTTTGTAAGGGCGAACTGACAGAGGACGTACGTTGACGTCATAACCAACCAGGCGATTCTTTTGTTTCTTTTCAGAGAATGTTGCTCAATTTGCCTCCTCTTTGTGCCGAGGCTAGGCTTAAGAAGGATATCAAAGCAGCTAAAACCGTATCCATGACAATTGCACTGTACTATATCTGCTACATTCCATTAGTTGTCTTCTCCATTTGGCGTCGCAACGACGAGACAAAAATTATCAACGCGTGGTCCGCATTCACGGTTTCTTTTCTCGTGTTTCTCTCAAGCACCCTCAACCCAATCATCTATGTATTACGATACCGAAGAACTCGGTCCGCCTTCAGACAATTTCTGAAAGATCCTTGTGGAACAAGCGCATATCGAGAGAATCCTGTCAGAAAAGCGAGGCGACGAGAAAAGAAGCCGCAGATTGAAGGAGAAGAGTTAAAGGATGGCAGAGACACCCGGGCATCCGTAAGACCTGGCTCAAATCCAGAGAACACAAAAGAAAACAAAGCGATGCAACGAGAGATGGAACCGCAGATGGAAGGAGAAGAGGATGGAAGAAAAACCGCAGCTTCCTTAACACCTGGTCCAAATCCTCAGAGCGACACAAGACCACCGGCTTCATCAGCCAAACACCAGATTTACCAGTCGTGCGGCGTCGTAAAAGTAGCATGGAAGGAAAATGAAGAGGACAGAAGCAGGCTAGACGAACAAGTTGCCGTTGCTAGGCAGGCCAGACGGGATAGCGAGAAAGTACAAGATGAATGTGTCAGGTCTTCCGGTTCTATGAGAGAAAGGAGCAACTCTGTGAATGCAGCAGAAGGAAAAGAAATGGAAACTTCTTCTGAAGTAGAGGTCAGACCCCGACGTACATCTGTACCTTAATGGTACACTAATAAGTAGTATTGGCGTTTAAAATCTGTCTCAGCGTAAAAAAACGAACGGTCCAGTTGGAAATTACAAACAGGATTTCACGTACAACTTTAAGTTTGTTAAAATTCATATATAACAAGTGTCATAGGCTTATTTTTATCTTCAAAAGGATTTCTGATCAGCTTATTTTCTTGTACAAGACTTATTTTCTGAAGGAGTTTTGCGTTTCAAAATGGCTTTTCTCGTAACAAATGAATTTCAGATCAAAATGATTTAAAACCATTTGCATTTTCGTTGTTTGGGATTTATGATAATAAATCAAGAGCAAGGTCAAATGCAAATCAAACTAGTTTTAAATCATTTTTACCTGAAGTTCATTTTTAACTAGTATACAACACATTTATACAATAACTGAGAAAATTCTCGCGCCGGCATTGGACAAGAGAAATGGTCAGGGGAGGACTCGGACTGTAGACCAAGAAAACGCAAAAATAAGGCAAATTTCGGGAATAAGTTAGAAATATTGTCCCCTGTTTTCCAAAACCAAAATTTGCCAAGTTTTGAAACGTTAAGTGGAATATTTGGGGTGATTTTCCCACACATTCCACGTCTTTATGTATAGCTATTTTCTTAAATCTTCTTTTAAGCGATTCAGTGGAATTCAGTGGAACTTCGAGATTTGTTTTCGATGTTCGGTGTTGTTAGAAACGATTTTTTTGACAAGATATATGAAACAGTAACACAGAAGTTTGCAATAAGATGTAAATAATTTTGGTACATAATTTTTTTCTAATTAATACACGAAGTCCTGGCGGATTCCGTCTTAAATGAAAAACAAAACAAGTCGTTAGGTGTTAAAAATATTAGAGCGACATAAAATGAGAAACGTTAAGCACTAAAGGAAAAGACTTGCAATTTCAAGATATTATGTTTTTCTTTCGAGATAAATCAGATTTGGGAGCTCGAGGGTAATTTCAGTAGGAGGAGGCTTTATTTTCAGAATCTTACCATATGTAGTCTTATTTGTTTCTTTTTTGTGGTTTCTTTCTCAAACAGTGTACAACTTTAGAAGAATGTTACCCTAAAAGAGGTTCGGTTGCAATGACTCGGGTATTTTTTCAAATATTATCTTATCACAGTAATTTACAACTTGATCAAGGGACCGTTGGCAGTTTTTTCGCCAATTTGAAGAACTCGTTTTATTCTTTCCTTTTTTGCAACATTTTAAAATTTTAAACATAAGGCATCAGTTTTAAAAGTGCGGTATTTCAGAAGTAGAATAATAGTTGACCATGGACACGTGCATGTCACATCAGGAAAATGAACACCAAAGTATAAGTAGATTTTTTTGTGTAATACCCTATTTGATATTTCTGTTAAGTGCTCATAACTAATAAGATTTCACGAGAAAAACTAAAGTCAATGTTAGGATTTGAGTCAGTAAGCAAGAGACTCGAGCCAGAAAGCAAGCTAGGATTCAAACCAGGACTCGAGAGACTTGAGTTAAGACTCGAGTCAGAATTGGAGCAGGATATGTTTAATTTCTGAACAGTATGAAACTGTAAAATTCCCTGTTACTATGATATTCGTGTAATTTCAAACTATAACTAGTATTGAAATTCACAGAGTATTGCCTTAAAATTCTTATAAGATTAAATTTAGAAATACAGTTAACAATAAATAAAGCGAAATTGAACGACGTTTCGGTGACATCCTAGCACCATTTTCAAGTTAAAATTCATATGGTAAATGGTGCCAGGAGTCACCGAACGTCGTTCATTATTTTCGCTTGTATTTATTGTTAACTGTATTGCCTTAAAACCAACAAATAGATAAAGCTGACCGCAAGCAAATCCTCAAATTCCGCTCTCAGTAAACAATTGTAACCTTTTAAGGTTACATTTGTTTACTAATTGTTTAGCCGGCTTCTGTTTATTTCAAACTGGAAAGTAATTTGGATTATACTGGATTCCCAGTTCAGGTACGTAAAATTTCGAAATAAGCCCTGGGTTATATTTGCTCAACGCCTCTTTCAGATGGGCTTATTTTCGGGGAGGGCATATCTACAAGGGGGGCTTATTTGTGGATTGAAATTTATGTTTCAAAAGTTTTTGAGATTTTATTTAGACGGGCTACTCAGTGACTGAAATTTTTGGGTGCTTTCAAGAAAATCACATACTAAAATTCTCTTAACATAATTATATGACACCCAAACAAGTCCTACTGCAGCTCTGAGCATTCTCAAACAACGTAAAATACAAAATGAGCCCTACAATAGGGGCTTATAATCGGAAAAGTTATATCTTTAGTTAAAAGCTATAACTAATAGAATCCATGGGCTTATATAAGTAAGGGCTCATTTTAGAAAGGATTTTTTCGTCTGATTATGGTACGGAGGGGGGTTATTTTTGAAGAGGCTTATTTTTTTTTTTTTTTGGGGGGGGGGGGGGCAGATGACTTAAGTAAACTTAATGTAACGCATTGTTATTGCTGTTGTTAAACCCGTAATTAACGTTAAAGGAATTCTTTTCAAGTTGTCTTTCGTATTCATATGTTATTCATATTCAGATTACTGTAAAATGCAAAGATGGCAGCTTCGTTACTATAACACCATTATCTTTTACTCACATCTTGTGCAATATCCTGGAACTTATCTTGAACAGAAAGATTTAAAGGGGCTATGTCACGGTATTTTGGGTGATTTTTTCTGATTTCTTGCAAATTAAAGGGCCCCTCAAAATATTAGTTTTCTAACATTGAAATACACCAACAGAGTGATAAGAAACCGAAAATAATCGAGGATGGTTTTGACTAACGAAGAATAAGACGGATTAGAAATAACAAACTTAAAAAAAAATTGCTAATTTTTTCAAGTTGTGTTGTCCGTGACGTAGTCCGTATAAGTGTTACAGTCTGTAAGCAGTTTCCTTTTCTTAGATCGGTATCGCTGGAATTAAATTTAGTTGCTTATTTTGCAGTTTTAACTGCCATTAATTATCGTACTGTAAGCGTATATAAGCAGCCGTGTACTTTACAAAATTCGATTTACCCAAGTTACCTACTCAACGTGTAATAAAAAAAGACATGAGAATTCCAAATGTTTTCTTGTTCTTGCTGTTATGCTTTTCGACTGTCAAGAAACAACGATCCTGTACCTCTGGCACTGGGTAATGAGTGCCCTACAGCGAGCATGTGCTCTAGAAGCCTACCCCCCCCCCCCTCCCCAGTTATCGTCATCAAAGAAAAAATGACCCTTCCAACGCATTGCTTTTGAGAAGAAAAAAAGAGGTGTTCTTTCTGACTCAGTTCGATCAGTTACCATAGAGACCTGGAAGCTCAAAATAACAATTCTCCGTAATGATAACGATACCTCTCCTTTATGGTGGTTCTGTGAATTTGGTGGTACAACAAGACAAAAATATGCCTTAGTTGATGGATGTGTTAAAAGTGAAAACTACCTTAAAACAACTTATGATTTCATTGTAGGAACATCAGCTCAATAAATCCGTCGAAATACTGAGCAAAGTTCAAGGACGAACAACACCATGTATTACTTAACGAGGAGCATTGAATACACTTGTTAAACGCAGGATATTTCACCACTGGGTCTTCGTTTTTGAGTACTTAAATGGCATCGTAGATTTTAATTTTGATACAAAAAGAAACTATGACATTCATTCTCACAAATCCATTTTATTTACCAAATTAGACGTTATTAGGCAAGCAACGCCTTTTATACCAACGACTTGCAGAATGGAATAACCTTAAAAAATCAATACGAGACATTATGTCAATTTTTCTTTTATACAGCAGGGAAGAATGCAGTTTTAAAGACACTTTTTATCTGTGTACCTTGCATACTATTTTTTCCAATTTTTAATTTGATTTTTTAACTATGATTTTGCAGGGCCTCCCCGAATAACACGTACCTTTAGTAATGTGAGCAAACTGCATAAATAACATTATTACATGAATTGTGGGGTGAACAGTTTTTGATGATTCGTTAAAGGAATCGAAAAACAATTTTATTATTTAAACAAGAATGTCTGCCATTGAAGGGATTGTGACGTCTACTTCACACCTTTCGGGCGCAAAATGCAAATTTGTACTTTTGCATTCATAGCAGGTTGGGAGTCAAGCTCCCGAACTGAACATGCTTCAAAATCTCATGAAAACAAAATAACATTGATCAAAAATATCAAGCAATTTGCTAATGTTTTAACAGTAGAGTCTAAGCAAAAATTGGACACATTTTATCAATATCTGTTATGAAAAATACGCAGGTTGATTGTCAGCAGCTGTACACTTTTTAGTTGACTGACAACTAAGCGTGAGAATTAAAGGTTGCTTCTTCCATTAAAACAAGGTACATTTATGACGTTCATGAACTCTTTGTAATATTCTGCTCGATTTCCGCTTGGTAAATTGAAACAAAACAACTTTTGGCTTCTACGTGATAGTCGTTTCCCTCTGCTAATTACCCAAGAATTGTAAAAAACAAAAAAGAAGGTTTTTTCACACAAAAGACAGTCTTGTAGCGCCTTGTAGTGCTAAAATTGATTGAATTTCTTTTTATTTTCTTTATTTAAATTTAAAAATGGTTAAACTTTTAAAATTTGTTTCACAACAAGCAGATGGTCGGATCCCTTCTCATTGCTGCAGCACATTTTTTTCGTCGACACAAACGGCAAAATGGAAATTCAAGAAAAATCTTTCGCTACCCAAGCTGTAATGCTATCCCTGATAGTGCTGTTAACATTTGTAGCAATTATTAGTAACGGATCCTATCTCGCCATCTTTACCCGCTTTACAGCGTTTCGGCGTAATTTTACGAACATTCTTCTTGCCAGTCTTGCTGTGGTCGATTGCTTCAACGCACTTTTTAACTTCCCGCTGTTTGCCATATACTTTGTTGTGGAACTTTATTGGCTGAAAGGGAAAACTTGGGCCTTAATTTCCAGCTCGCTACACTTGGAATTTTTTCTTCTGAACCTGGTTTCCATGACTGCGCTAATGGTAGACAGGTTCTTTGCAGTGCACCTTGGGTTGAAGTACTTCACATGGAAGACGACCAAGAAAGCCAAAATAGCTGTATTCCTTATGTGGCTGGTATGTACCATAGTGATGGTGTTACTTGCTGTTCCCTTGTTTAACATGGACCTTGACGGTATGCCAGTAGCTACATCTCGAAAAGTGATATTCGAAAAAAGGGGACTGATTGTCGCATCAGTTATAGTTTTATTCACGATTGCTTCATCCGTGCTTGGAATTTTGACGTGCTGTTCGATTTACCAGAAGAAAAAAGAGGTGAGAGAACTTTAAATCGTATTTATTACATTCTTTTTGCATAAGAACATTGTTTTTCTGGACCAGGCTGAATATTCATATTTTTTGCTTATGTTAGGCTGAAAATGTTATTGTGAACTTTCTTTGATTATGGCAAATGACAATTCCGTTTGTGCTGATTATCTAATAATAATACATATATGTATTATTTCCATCGAAATGTCATTAGCATGAAACATTTGGCTGGAGCAGGTTTTCCGATTTTTTTGCTAGTTTTGCCGCTTAAAGAAAGGAAGAATTTTATACAGTTTAGTTAAAAACATATAACATATAGTATTTAAAATTTTCAACACACAAAATTATATTGTTTTCAAAATATCAGCCTCGAGTTTCTTTTTACCATATTCTTAAAATTTCGCAAATTTTAGCCTCGATTTTCTTATAAAATACATTCTTATATAAAAAACGAGTGTATAAATCTAGTTTCTTCATATGGATTGTTGCAGTGGTCAACGAGTGTCGTTTGACACCGTTAAAGGGCTATGTCATGCAATTTGAGGCAATTTCGGCAATGACCAACTGGTCATAGAATTAACTGAAACTGTATCAAAATAACGGCTTTAAACTGTAGAAAAACTCAAAAGAAACACAGAAAGGCCAAAAAGGGGCATGGATGGGCAAAATTCGCGAAGATTAAAACGGATTGCATTCGGGTAAACTTAAAAAACGCCTGCCCGACTTTTTACAAGTTTATCTCAATCATTGAATGAAAGTGTTATTTGCAATGCTCGAAAATCATCCTTGTTTGTTATGTGGCCGTGATTTTGCCAATAAAAGGTTTCTGCTCTGCCAATTTAAAGTTTAGAGCTCTTAAATAACAAAAATAAATAAAATTACTTAAAATACCGTGACATAGCCCCTTTAAGTTCCGTAAGTAACAACCCTGGTTTTTTCGGATTTTTTGCCTTTTTTAGGGGGTGAATGGGTTCGCAGTAATTCATCTCTACGAGTTATTTAATGTAAAAAGATGCTTCGTGAATTTGTTTTTTTTTTTAAGTTTGTAATTTACAGCACAAACTAGCTCGCACTAGATTTTGTAATCTTAATTTTCCAAACTAGTTTAGTATAAATAAAGTTCATTTTGGTCAATATTTTTTTTTTTTGCTCAAGACTTCTAACACTTCACTTGTATGTTAATTTTCTTAGTCTGATGATGGTATAGCTTATACTGAAATATTACAATTTATTTATCAAGATCTTACAATACAATACATACAATACATACTTTATTGACTTTCCCCCTAGAGGCTTTTCAAAGACAATGAAATAAATACAATAATAATTTAAAACTACTTAAAAACTCTAAGATGATATTCATACTTAAAATTAATTAACTAGGATTTTTGGTCTGAATTGTTGGACACAGTGAACTTATTCGGATTATCCTTCGTCCTTTATATAACTATAATATTTTTTTTCTCTGAGAAAATTTTCAGCTTTAAGTAAAAATACGTTACCGCTACCGCTAACGTCATAACCAACCAGGTGATTCTTTTGTTTCTTCTCAGAGAATGCTACTCAATTTGCCTCCTCTTTGTGCCGAGGCAAGGCTTAAGATGGATATCAAAGCAACTAAAACTGTGGCCATGACCGTTGCACTGTACTACATCTGCTACATTCCAACAATTGTCTTCTCCATTTGGCGTCACAACGAGGAGGATAGAGTCTTCAACGCGTGGTTCGCTTTCATAGTTACTTTTTGCACGTTTCTCTCAAGCGCCCTCAATCCAATCATCTATGTAGCACGAAACAGAAGAAATCGGTCCGCTCTCAGACAACTTCTTAAAAATCCTTGTGGAACAAGCGCATATCGAGAGAATCCTGTCAGAAAAGAACAAGAAGCGGGGCAACGAGCGAAGAAACCGCAGATTGAAGGAGGAGGGTTAAAGGATGGCAGAGACACTGGGGCATCCGTAAGACCTGGCTCGAATCCTGAGAACAGAAAAGAAAAAGAAGCGAAGCAACGAGAGATGGAACCGCAAATGGAAGGAGAAGAGTTAAAGGATGGCAGAGACGCTGGGGCATCCGTAAGACCTGGCTCGAATCCTGAGAACAGAAAAGAAAAAGAAGCGAAGCAACGAGAGATGGAACAGCAGATGGAAGGAGAAGAGTTAAAGGATGGCAGAGACACCGCAGCATCCTTAAGACCTGGTCCAAATCCTGAGAGCGACACAAGACAACCGACTGTAGCCAAACACCAGATTTACCAGTCGCGGCGCGTCGTAAAAATAGCATGGGAGAAAAATCATCAAGAGGACAGTGGGAGGCCGAATGAACAAGTTGCCGTTTCTAGGCAGGACAGACGGGATGTCAGGTCTTCTGGTTCGGTGAGAGATAATAGAAAAAAGATGAAGATGAGAAGAGCAAGAAGAAAGGGAATTATAGGAACTTCTCCTGAAGCAAAGGTCAGTCCTTGTAGTTTATCGCCACCTTGATCGCCTTAAGTAATATGGCGCTTAAAATCTGCCTTAGCGTAGAAAGTTTTATTTTAACTTCTCTGCGTAACCCTATCACTTCCATGGGAAATATCACATTTTCATAAAACGGCAACTATGGCTCCAAAGACCACATTAAAAATATTATTTGCAGGGTATTGATTGCATGTGGCATGTCATAAATCATAGTAACAGACGTAGAGGAAGTCACTGTTTCATTTCAAAAGCATCCAAAATGAAAAAACAAAAAAGTCGAAAAATATCTTATTCCTCCCTATTTTGGGTGTACCCCTGAACTAAATTGCAGCTCTTAATGTTTATATGGGTTGTTGTCAGATAAGTTGGAAGGTTGTAGGGCTGGTTAATCAGGTCTCACATAAGGGGGATTAGGATTTTATAAAGACAAATATGTTCAAGACCAGTTTACTGTTGAAATGTCATACAAATTGAACAAGTAATGCCATCTTGTGTCACATGGCACTCTTGGGAGTGAAAGGGTTAAAAGTCTTTCGTTTAGCTTATTTCCAGGGAGAAGGCTTATTTTATTAAGTAATTTTGCGTTTCAAAATGGTTGGTCTTATATATTAGGGAAAAAATTTCTATGAACAATTTGGAGCACATGGTGTAATTTAAAGTGAAATGACACGTCGAAATGATTTCAAACTAGTTCAATTTGAATTTTCTTTGTTTAAAGACTATGGTAATGAATCGGGAACAAAGAAAATACAAATCAAAATCGCTTGAAATTATTTTGTTCTGGAAATCATTTTTAACTGCAACAACCTTAAAATCAAAACATACAAACAAACAACAAGACTTTATTGAGCAAAATTATATTATTTACAATGTCTTTCACCTCCTGCAATTAGCTTAGGTATTCGAGGCGGGAGGTGAAAAGAAAAATGAAAAAAAAAAAGAAAAAGAAAGTGACAAAATGGTAATAACTCATATACATTAAAGAGAAAAAAAGAATAATAGTAGTAAGAAAGATAATAGTGTCTGAATAACAATAGTAAAAAATAGCCATCCCATAACAATAGTAATACATAGTTATCCCCAGCTGAAAGTAAATTAAACATTGAGTCACGAATTGTTTTCCGGAAAACTGTCTTAGGTTTGTCTCGTATGGTCGGTGCATTGTTATTACAGCCTAAAGTTAGGATAAGATAAGATAAAATTTCGAAACGAGAAAAGGAACGCTTTTAAATTCCTAGCTTTACATCTTTTTGAAAGAAGTTACCTTTTTCTCCAGATCTTGTATTGTATCAGTGAGCTTCGTTTGATTTTATGAATAATGCTCGAAATGGTAAAGGTGCAGATCCATGAGATATGTCGTGCATAAGGTTTGCGATGGTTTCAAAATAAGTCATAGTTACGGGTAGAATCGTTGGTTTGACAAAAAGTGGAATGGCATGCTCATCTCTAGAGGTAAAAAATGTAAGACGAAAAACTCGTTTTTGGAGGGTAAGAAGCTTGTTGATAAGAAATTTGGAAGCCTGACCCCATACACATATCCCATAAGTTAGGTAGGGTCAGATCAAGGAACGATAGATCATTAGGAGAAAAAGTTGCCATCAATGAGAACACCACGATCTAAACAAAGATATTGCCCAGTGTTGGAGTCATAAACATTGATAGCAATTTCACTTTCACGGTCAATCTTCTTTTGGGGCGGATGGAAAATTATATAATTTGATTTTTGAATATTTAGGCTCAGTCTGGTGACAGTTAGCCATTCGCACACCATTTTTAACTCAGAGTTCACAACTTTTTCAAGTGTTTGAAGACTTTTGTGTGAATACAAGAGATTAGTATCATCAGCAAAGAAAAGCAAATCAAGTATTTCGGAAAAATTCTGAATATCGTTTATATAGACCAAGAATAAGTGAGGGCCAAGAACAGATCCTTAACGAACACCACAGGGATTGTAATTACCTTTTCTGAGGTATATTCACTAATTTGAGTTACCTGTGATCGCCCGTCGAGGTAAGAAGAGAACCAGTCGTTAACAATGCCCCTAATTTCATAATGATATTTTTTTTCAGAAAGAAAGATATTGCCCAGTGTTAGAGTGTTTGTTGTGAGAAACATTGATAGCAATTTCAAAAACATTCTCAAATATTTCAATGAAACTCAAAAAAGTTTAAAGGTGGTAAAATGACATGAAAGGTTTCTGAACATATCGACATAGAATACAACACAATAAGCTAAAAGTAAAGGCTTATAATTTCAATATATTATCTTGTCGTTTACTAGGTAAGTGATATTTTGGACCCAGTTACGGGGGAGCGTTATTATTAGAATCTTACGATATGTAGTCCCTGGTTGTTGTTGTTGTTGTTGTTGTTAATTTCTTTTGGGTTTCTTCCTTAAATAGTGTACTACCTCAGAAGAAAATAACCATAAAAGAGGGTCAGTTCCAATGACTCGGGTATGTTTAATTTTTTGAAAATTACCGTAATACACGAAATTTTCACAACCACTTAATTTTAGAGAAGTGAAAATTTGTGACAGTTTTGTTTTGCCAGCTTCAGCTTAAAGAATTTGTGCAACCTTTCCTTTTTTCGTAACGTTTAATTTTTGTGAAAAATTAGAAAATGTGATGTCGCAAAAAATTCGTGTATAAAGTAAGGTATTTTTGAAATGCAATTAAAAAAACAAATGATAATTTTCCATGGCCAAACGTGCATGTATAACCACAAGCAAACCGGAGTGAAGGATAACCACAAACAAGTCGAGGTGAAAGCTTACCAGCTCGATTCCAGGCTCAAATCCTAGCTCGAAGTCCTTGCTCGAGTCCTGGCGCGAGACCTAACTCGGTATTAAGGTATCCTCGGGGGGAGGGAGGAACTCCCATATGAAAAGGGCGGGGATGCTCGTCGTCTTGCTTAGGAGTATAAATTTCGGATTTTTTTGGCTCGTTTAGGGAGTTTTTGGCAAAATGCCGGTATTTTTAGCTGTCAGGGTCTCGTTTAGGGATGCACACGAAGCAATATACAAATATAAATTCTATTGCCAGAATTTGGTATCTTTAAGGTGTCCAAAAAAGCTTCAGCTACGCCCAGATTAGGCTCTTTAAGGAGTTCTTTTCAACATTCCCGACGAACATCCCCGCTCCTTTTGTATGGGACTCCCCCAGGTTTTCATGGAGTGTAGAAATGCAATGTGCTCTGTCACGGTGTTTGGACAGCTGGCTTCTGTTGATTTGAAACTAAGCAGCCTCATGGGCTTACATTCAGGAGGGATTTTTTAGGATAAGTTGTTGATAGGGATGTCCCATAGATGCTCGAAGTTTCTTAAAAAGGTTGCTCAAAAGTTGCTCCAAAAGCTCTAAAACGTTGCATTGCTTTTAAAGAAAAAATCTTCAGATATTTGCAAATTTCCCTTTGAAGGTAAGATTTCTAAGCATTTTCATGAAATCCAACTGCAACAGAAACATCCAAATAACGTTTCAAGACCAAAATTTGTTGAATCAATCGTGAAGATACCGATAAAGTCAAGTTTGCTGACGAGTTTTTAATGCTGAATGATCCGAAAGTTGATGCGTCTTCTAAACCTCTCGGAAATCATCTGTAAATTTCGTTAATCTTCGGAGAAGTTCGAAAAATGCTCGGAAACTTTCGTATGGACTTCAAGCAACATCTTCGGAAATCGTCGGTCTTGAAATTGCAAAAATTTGCTCGAAAGTAGCTCGAAAAGAAAAAAGTTGCTCGAAAGATGGAAAGTTGCCCAAAATGTGCCGAGCATCTTTGGGACAACCCTTTTTGACCCTGTGGGGGGGGGGGGGGGGGCTTATTTTTGAAGGGGCTTATTTCCGGAATTTTATGAAATCGTAAAAGAATATTGCAAGATTCTGTAACGCATTATTATTGTTGTTGTTAATTAACGTTAAATGAATACTCTTCAAGTCTTTTAGGAAAAGCTGATGGTTGTTTTCGTTAAGGTAATTTATTCATATTCAGATTGTTGTAACATGCAAAGTTGGCAGCTTCGTAATTATAATACTATTATTTACCTAAATCTTGTACAATGTCCTGGAACTTATCCTTGAACGGAAGGTTTCATTGTTGAACAATAAACTTTCCATAGATCGGTATCGATGGCAATTTGGTTGTTGATTTTGCTGTAAATCACAATCAAACGTTTAATTTCAACTACCATTTATTATCGTACCATATACTTTAGACTTGTCCCAAGTCGCTCGTTTTTCTTTGTATCTATAGTTGCTTGAATGAATAAAATCGCTTTGAAATCAAGCGCGAAAGAACACAGTGTACTTGAGAAAAATCGCCTTGGAAATCTCGCGAGAAAGATCGCGCGGGATTCATTTGTGTGAACGCGCGAGCGAAGGAAAACAAATGGCATTAATCGAGGAATAATATGATTGACATAATCTCAATGGCGTCACCGGCGGAAAATCCACCGGTGACGCCATATTTCAGAATTGGCGCGCTGCAGGTGAGATAAGTCGCTTGTTCCGCCACGATCCTTCGCCATTTTGTTTTTCATGCCCGCGCGCGCCCTCCGTTTCCGTATCCAGCGGTATACTGCGAATCAAACGAGCGACTTGGAGCAAGTCTACATATACGTATACACCTGATTGAAGAATCTGTGACCCGTGTAAAGCAAATATAAATCATGAACGATGCGACCCAAATGTTTATTGGGAAATCGGAAAAATAATCGTCGTCGTCTGTGACTGAACATAAGTGGTAAGAAGACAAGTTGCATAAATCATGCTCTTAAAGGCTCTCAAAGGAAGAAAATGTCTTGATTATCGATGTCCATAATGTTCGCTTGATAAAATGTATGCTATTTACAAGGCTAAAAGGTTTAGTCTTGATTATCAATAGGAACATTATAATTACTAAGCTTACCAATGCTGTCTACCCAGAATACCACTAGGTCATATAGTTCATCCACATTTATCCACATTTATCATTACACGTTTTATCCACATTTATCATTTAGACATATTTGAGCCTGCAGTTGGCAGGACATGTGTCACACATAAGAACCTAGTATATGACCTCGCTCACCACGAGTCTCCCATAGCTCAGTGGTTAGAGCGTCCAACCGGTATTTCTCGAAGGTCATGGGTTCGACTCCCGTTGGGGGAACTCGGAAAATCTTTTTTCCGAGTATTCAAACTTGAGAACGCTTCTTCATTTACTTTCACTTTTATCCAAGTTGCCATTGCACTTTACATATAGTTCATGGTTTAATGCTTTTCACAGGGTCAACGTTTCTTCAATTAGGTGTATAAGCAGCCATGTACTTTACAACATTCGACTTACCTGAGTTACCTACTATACAAGGTTTAATCAACGTGTAATAAAGAAGTCAAAAGAAATCCAGATCTGTGAGAGTTCTTGCTGCAAGAAACCGTACCTCTGCAACTAAGTAACGAGTGCCGTGCAGCGAGCCTATGCTCTGCCGAACTTCTCGCTCCCCATACCCCCCCCTCCACCCCCCCCCCCCCAAAATCACGTCCTTCCGAACGTTTATCCGTCCGTTTAACAGCGCCTATGTTGAGCAGAGTAGACTGAGTTATTATTTATTCGATTTTGGTTCGACTTATTCGATATTTCTGTTCCCTAAAATATGCTTTCGTCCCCGTGTTCCCAGTCTTATTCTCATTTTGTTCCCATGTTACCAAAAAGTTAATAGCCACGTTCTCTGTTCCCTGAAACCCCTTGGTGAGCCTTCCGTTTGAGTTTCTTTTTGAGTTACCTATTTATTTCCCTTTAAAGTTCCTTTTAAATTCCCTATTGAGTTTCCTCTTTAGTTCCCTTTTGCGTTCAATTCAGAGTTTTCTATTAAGTTCCCCATTCCTTTTCTTTTTAATGTATTGTCCTTTTTCGTTGACTTTGAGGTCCCTTTCGAGTCCTCTTTTGAGTTTCCCACTGCGTTTCTCTTTTGCGTTCCGATCGGCGTTCATTTTTGCGTTAATTTTGCGTTCCGTTCGCCAATTCCCTTTGCGTTCCGTTTTGCTTTCTTGTTTGCGTTCTGTTTTGCGTGTTCATGTTGCGTTCCTTTTTGGGTTCCTTCTGCGTTCGCCTCCTTTACGCACTGTTTTGGTTTTTTTTTTTGCGTTTTGTTTTGCCTGTTCCTTTTGCGTTTCCGGCTGCCCACTCGCTAAACTCGTGAGGTCGACTTGTTGGAAGTCTACGATTTGATGTGTAGCGTACATTTCTTGAATAACGATTTGTGTGCATTTGGGGGAAAATGTGAAATGGCGGGTGCTTGGCTGAGAAGAAAAAAAAAAGAGTTTGCTTTCTGAATCAGTTCGATCAGTTACCAAGGAGACCTAGAAGCTCAAAATATCAATTCTCCGTAATGATAACGATACCTCTCCTTTATTGTGGTTCTGTGAATTTGGTGGTACAACAAGACCAAAATATGACTTAGATGATAGATTTGTTAAAAGTAAAAACTAACTTCAATTATGTAATGTTTAATAAATGAGCAGCAGTGTTTTATCAAGTTTAAAATTACGAGGCGCAGCCGAGTGTTTTAGACTTGATAAAACACGAACTGCGAATTTATTGAACGGCTTTAAAATCTTCTGATGTAGATCAACTCATTCTTGCACTAATATTTAGATTTGGGGTTATTTTGGCCTAGAAAATTCAATGCAAAGTTGAGCCGTGTCTTTAGCAGATATAAAGACACTCATTAAACATTAATTTCTTTTGTATTTTCTTTATGAACAAGAAGCTTTAGAAGCTTGAGAAGCTTAAAATCGGGCGCTTAATAATTAGCTATCTGTTTTGACTTGAACGGCAGGGTACAGTACAGTAAAAGTCACTGGAAAAACAGTCACTTAAACCTATTCAGGCCGGAGGGGGGGGGGGAGGGGCTTTTGAGGCCCGCGCTGACTTTGGACGCTTATAACTTTTTCAAGATTCAACCAAACGCTGCCAAACTTTGCGCGTTTATCTAAAATTTATCTTGCAATAATTTGGTAGGACAAGTTATTGGTGCCAGTAACTTGAAATCACCATGGCAACGTCATTTTGACAGGCTTGTTTTCCCAAATTTGTAATTTTCGTGTTTCTATTTAATAATGAAAATCTCGAATGTTTTCAAGATTGCATTATTACTTAATGACATAATGGTCTCAATTTATAAAAATATATTTCGCACAATACAAATAAACGATTGAACTAGACGTCTAGATAATATAAATTTGTAACACTTAGCAAAGTGCAGCCTTTTCACAATACTTAATAAAGGCGGGGTTTTTACCTGAAGACCAATTTTTCCAACGCTTTAGGTGGCTGACGCATTTCAGTATTTTCCAGCCCTTACACTTTAATGGAACAGTATACAACTCCTAATCAGGTTACTATTGTCAAGAAAATGATCACAACTTATTGACCAATGATTAGGTATTTGTTTCATACCATTACTGTAATAGCAACTGGTGAAGAATAGTAGTACTGACCCAAAGTATAAGGGCTGGAAAACACTGAAAACCATTTCAGCCGCGTTTCAAGGAATCCAAAAAAGCTTTACTTATCCCATATATATTTGTTTTGCAGTATTTTGTTAATTTTTGGACGATTTTGGGTGATGTCTGAGAGGCGATAGTTTTTCTCAAAGGATTAGTAAAATTTAGACAAATAAGAAATATTGGAGATTTAATGTGATTTTAAAATTTGAATTTGAAGTTAAAAATTGGTGGACGGACACCAAACAGTCTCCTGACAACCCGGAGTGCTCTTGCGAGGGGGTCAACTGTTTGGTGGTGTTTCCATTCTTTTCTTCAATCCCTTCTTTAAATCTCTTAAAGTTCCATTCAAATTCAGGTAGAACCCCACCTCAAGTTTTGTTCTTGTGAGAAAACAACAGAAGTCAAAGGTTGCGTGATATAACCAAGCATGGATTTTAATTCTCCCTCCCTTTCCATCTCCTTAGCCTTTCACTCCCACCTGTCCCTCCCTTTCTACTCTCATTCAATTTAATGTTTGTTTACATTTCCTAACCAATTCAGTATCGTACTAATCTGTGCCAAGCAATCAGATAATAACAGAAATTTGCCTTACTTTTGATCTCCCATACCAAGACCTTAGAGTATAAACCGCTAATAAAACAAAACACACTTGATAATAATTCTCTGAGGTTATACACCTTGCAGTATTAACGTACTAACGAACTTGATAACAAACCCCATGTCGTACTAAGGATTTTACTGATCAACATAGAAAATAAGTTCACAATGGTTTGTTCCCAAAACGTTTTTTACTGTACAGAGGGTCTGTATATTGACCTGTAACTTGTATACCGTTTTGAAAAATTCAGAACGAACCGACTTCTGCCCGCTACCATGATATCATGTTGAAAATTAGCTCGTTCGAAACCGTAGCAAAATCGTTAGAGACAGACAAGATACAGCCGTTTACTGGCAGTCTTTGAAAATCCTGAATTTCGTCAAAATGAGCCAAAATAAAGTTTTAAAATTTCCTTTTTCAATATGGTTCTTATCTTTTTATTCAATTCTATGCACTGCTTTTATGCAGTACTGTCCAACAAAGATTTCAATTTCCCCAAAGTTTCGGGACAAATGGATACAAAATATTTCGTGCAGAATGTAATTTGATTAAGCGAATGTTTTCAGGTCTTTTAATACTTCAAGCAGTGAATGAAAAACCGTTTTGTTTTCATCGATGAGAACCACTTTCAAATAGTTAATGCATAAAAAATAACAATCAGATCAGAATACAATAATTATTAATGCAAGGTCTCGCTATTATGTCTCTGCAGAGATACTTCTTTTTTGCAAGTTCAAATGTATGCAAATTTCGTGTGAAATGTAATTCGATTCCATTGTCTTGTTTACAAACTCTTTCTCAAGAAAGTTGTATTTTCGTGAATAAAACCCATTGGCCTGTTTTGTTTTCATGATCATGTTTGTCTGCGATTTTTACAAAACATGTGGTCTTTTTTTCGGAACTTTAAGTTGTACAAAAATTCCTATTTTGAACACAGATGTCACTTCCGGAATTTCTCATCTAAAATTCAATTGGTATTTAATTATAATTATTCGAAGTTTTCATTTTCAAGTCATCTTTTCATTCGATAGCTTTACTGATCTCGTAAAAAATTCCATTCAAGTTCACACCAATACTGTACATTGCCAATATTTTGCTGACGTCTTGAGAAGTGTCTTACTAACGTCACTCGTCAAATCTAAAAATATATCCAAAACATGTTGTGCAAACATTCTACTCTTTGTGACGGGCGACTTTGACGCCCAACTGTGCGGAAATGAAAATCGACATACTTCTTGCTAAATATATAAAAAATAGTTTTAAAGTGGAGTCCGCCTCAAAAAATGTACCGCCAGATCACACTGCTATTTGTAAAAACCAGCAAAGCGTCTAGTTTCAAAGTTTCCCACAAAAACATTGCGTGACATGAATGACGTTACCCCTTTTATTTACAAAAATAGCTTCAACTTGTCAAAGCAACTACAGTTTCACAATGGTGATTATTAGTACTTTACCCCTTAAGCTTTTTTCTCTGTCCTCCCGCCGAAGCAAAGAAGAGAACCAGATTGCAGATTAGCCCAAAAATCGACCCAGTGTTCCTACAACGATTTACTGTCAAAACTGAAATGAAACCGATTGGCCCAGGCTATCCCCGTCATTTTTAGCCGACAGGAGACTATCGTCTAGGACGACCAAAGGGTAAACTATAAATCGGCCACGCCCGATTAATTATTAATGAGTTTTTGAAACAACTTTTAAAAAACTCATTAATAATTCATAAAGAAAATACAAAAGAAATTAATGTTTAATGAGTGTCTTTATATCTGCTAAAGACACGGCTCAACTTTGCATCGAATTTTCTAGGCCAAAATAACCCCAAATCTAAATATTAGTGCAAGAATGAGTTGATCTACATCAGAAGATTTTAAAGCCGTTCAATAAATTCGCAGTTCGTGTTTTATCAAGTCTAAAACACTCGGCTGCGCCTCGTGTTTTAAACTTGATAAAACACTGCTGCTCATTTATTAAACATTACATAATTATGATTTCATTGTAGGAACATCGCCTCAATAAATCCGTCGGAATACTAAGCGAAGTTCACAGACGAACAGCACCATGTATTACTTAACGAGGAGCATTGAATACACTTGTTAAACGCAGGATATTTCACCACTGGGTCTTCGTTTTTAAGTACTTAAATGGCATCGCAGATTTAATTTTGATACAAAAAGAAACTGTGACATTCATTCTCACAAATAGCAACTCCAATTTTATTTACCAAATTAGACGTTATTAGGCAAGCAACGCCTTTTATACCAAGGACTTGCAGATGGAATAACCTTAACAAGTCAATACGAGACATTTAGTCAATTTTACTTTTTAAAAAGCAAGGAAGAATGCAGTTTTATAGACAAATTTTTATCCTGTGTAACTTTTATACTATTTTTCCAATTTTTAATTCGAATTTTTAACTATGATTTTGCAGGGCCTCACTGAATAACACGTACCTTTAGTAATATGAGCTCACTGTATAAATATCATTATTACATGAATTTTGGGGTGAACAGTTTTTAATGATTCGTAAAAGGAATCGAAAAACAATTTTATCACTTAAACAAGAAGGTCTGCCATTGAAGGGATTATGATTCCCACTTCACTCCTTTCGGGCGCAAAATGCAAATTTGCAACCTCGTTCCCAGGGTCTCTCTCTCTCCTCGCTCTTGGGGGCGGGGAGAGAGACACCCTGGGAACCAGGTTGGCAAATTTATACTTTTGCATTCATAGCAGGTTGGGAGTCAAGCTCCCGAACTTAACATGCTTCAATCGATCAAAAATATGACACAATTTGCAATTTTTTTAACAGAATACTTTAAGCAAAAAGAAACACATGTTATCAGTATTTGTTATGGAAAATACGCAGGTTGTTTGTCAGCAGCTGTACACTTTTTAGTTGACTGACAACTAAGCGTGACAATGGCCAGGCAAGTAGTCTTTTCTACTGGTACTTCTTGTTTAAAGGTTGTTTTCTTCCATTAAAACAAGGTACATTTATGACGTTCATGAATTCTTTGTAATATTCTGCTCCATTTCCGTTTGGCAATTTGAAACAAAACAACTTTTGGCTTCTACGTGATAGTCGTTTCCCTCCGCTAATTGCTCAAGAATTGTAAAAACAAAGAAGGAGATTTTTTCACACAAAAGACAGTCTTGTAGCGCCTTGTTGTGCTATAAAATAAGGTTGAATTTCTCTTTATTTTATTTATTTAAATTTTGAAAATGGTTAAAATTTTGAAATTTGTTTGACAACAAGCAGATGGTCAGATCATCTCTCGTCGCTGCAGCACTTTTTTTTTCGACTCAAACGGTAAAATGAAAATTCAAGAAAAATCTCTCGCTACCCAAGCTGTAATGCTATCCCTGACAGTGCTATTGACATTTGTAGCAATTATTAGTAACGGATCCTATCTCGCCATCTTTACCCGCTTTAAAGCGCTTCGACGTAATTTTACGAACATTTTTCTTGCCAGTCTTGCTGTGGTCGACTGCCTCAACACGCTCTTCAACATCCCGCTGTTCGCCATATACACTGTCTTGGAACCCAATTGGCTTAAAGGAAAGACTTGGGCCATAATTTCCAGTTCGCTACACTTGGAATTTTTTCTTCTCAACCTGGTGTCCATGACTGCGCTAATGGTAGACAGGTTCCTTGCAGTGCACTTTGGTTTGAAGTACTTTACATGGAAGACAACCAAGAAAGCCAAAATAGCTGTATTTCTTATGTGGCTGGTATGTACCATAGTGGTGGTGATACTTGCTGTTCCCTTGTTTAACATGGACCTTGATGGCCTGCCAGTAGGTACATCCCGAGAAATGATATTCGAAGAAAGAAAAGTGATTGTGGCATCAGTTATAGTTTTATTCACGACTGTTTTAACTGTGATTGGAATCTTGACGTGCTATTCGATTTACCAGAAGAAAAAAGAGGTAAGAGAACTTTAAATCGTATTTATTACATTCTTTTTTATATAAGAACATTGTTTTTTCGGCCCAGGCTGAATATTCGTATTTTCTGCTTACGTTAGGCTGAAAACATTATTGTGAACATTCTTTGATTATAGCGTATGAAAATTCCGTTTTTACTGATTATGTAATAATACATATACCGTATGTATTATTACATAATCCGTCCATCGAAATCTCAATAGCATGGAAGATTTAGCTGGAGCAGGTTTTTCGATTTTGGGGCTAGTTTTGCCGCTTAGAGAAAGGAAGAATTTTATACGGTTTAGTTTAAAACACATAAAATATATAGTATTTAAAATTTTCAACACACAAAATATCAGCCTCGAGTTTCTTTTTACCATATTCTTAAAATTTTGCAAACTTTTAGCCTAGAAATTCTTATAAAATAAATTCTAATATTTAAAAAACGAGTTTATAAATCCAGTTTCTTCATATGGATTGTTGCAGTGGTCAACGAGTGTCTTTTAACACCGTTAAGTTCCGTAAGTAACAACCCTGGTTTTTTCGAATCTATGAGCTTTTTTGAGGGTGTGAATGGGTTCGCAGTAATTCATCTCTACGAGTTATTTAATGTAAGAAGATGGTTGGTGAATTTGTTTTTATTTAAAGAAAACAGCAAGTTTGTAATTTACGGCGCACACAAGCTCGCACTAGATGGCGTAATATTGATTTTCCAAACTAGTTTAGTATAAATAAAGTTAATTTTGGTCAAGATTTTTTTGCTCAAGACTTCTAAAACTTCACTACGATACTTGAATTACTATAATATTATTTTCTCTGAGAAAATTTTCAGCTTAAAGTAAAAATAGGCTACTGCTACCGCTAACGTCATAACCAACCAGGTGATTCTTTTGTTTCTTCTTAGAGAATGCTGCTGAATTTGCCTCCCCTTTGTGCCGAGGCAAGGCTTAAGATGGATATCAAAGCAACTAAAACTGTAGCCATGACGACTGGACTGTACTACATCTGCTACATTCCAACATTTGTATTCTCCATTTGGCGTCACAAAGAGGGCCAGGAGGAAAGAGTCTTCTACGCGTGGTTCGCTTTCATGGTTACCTTTTGCACGTTTCTCTCAAGCGCCCTCAACCCAATAATCTATGTAGCACGAAACAGAAGAAATCGGTCCGCCCTCAGGCAGCTTCTGAAAGATCCTTGTGGAACATGGGCATATCAAGAAAATCCTGGCAGAAAAGAAAAACAAGCAAAGCAACGAGAGATGGAACCGCAGATGGGAGTAGAAGAGTTAAAGGATAGCAGAGAAACTGGGGCATCCGTAAGACCTGGCTTGGATCCTGAGAGCAGAACAGAAAAAGAAGCGAGGCAACGAGAGAAGGGACGACAGATGGAAGGAGGAGAGTTAAAGGATGGCAGGGACACTGGGGCATCCGTAAGTCCTGGCTCGAATTCTGAGAACAGAAAAGAAAAAAAAGCGAAGCAACGAGAGATGGAACTGCAGATTGACGAAAAGTTAAAGGATGGCAGAAACACCGCAGCATCTGCAAGACCTAGCCCAAATCCTGGGAGCGACACAAGACCACCGACTTCAGCCAAACACCAGATTTACCAGTCGCGCGGCGTCATAAAAGTAGCGTGGGAGGAAAATGAAGAGGACAGTGGCAGGCTGGATGAACAAGTTGCCGTTGCTAGCCAGGCCAGACGGGATGGCGAGAAATTTCAAGACGAAAATGTCAAGTATTCTGGTTCGGTGAGAGGTAAAAGAAAAAAGATGAGCAGAGCAAAAAGAAATGGAATTGTAGGAACCTATCCTGGAGCAAAGGTCAGACCTTGTACTTCATCACCACTTTGAACGCCGTAAGTAATATTGACGTTTACAATCTGCCTTAGCGTAGAAAACAACGACCAGTTGGTAATTGCAGTCGTCATCTCAAAGTATACCTTAACGATCCATATTGTTTTTCTCTGCGTGACCCTTTTACTTAGTTTAGTTTAGTTTTCTCTTTGTCGCACAGATTTACATTTACGAGAAAAAAAAAAAAAAATTGTACCAAGAACTGAAAAGAAACAAAAAACCGTGCGACAGGAGGCAAAAACAGGACAAAGCCCCAATTGACATCGACCCCCTGAGACAAGTATCAAAAAGATATAAAAATATTTCATACTATAAGAAGATTCAAAGAATAAAACGTTGAAAAAATTATGGCGGCTGATATAGACTAAGCTTATCAAGATAATACTTATTAATGAGATTCTTAAATTGAGTGATTGTAGAGCTATTCTTAATTACACTGGGGAGATTATGCCAATTTTTAACAGTCCTAGGAAAATATGAGTTCGAAAAATATGACTGGTGGTGGGATGCATAGAGACGGAAATTAACTGGCTCAAAGAAGTAAGAAGAAGAGAAGTAGTAAAACACTCCGGTGCTTCCCAGCCAGCAGCTCCAATGCTGGATCTAGCTCGGAAGTCGTCAGGAGGAACCATGGCAGACAGTTTCGGCCCCTACTCCTCAACTGTCTTCTGCCATGGCTGGGCCCCTCCCTAAGGAGGCTTCACAAGAGCTGGTGCTGGCTGGGACATCATGAGTTAAAAAAAAAATAATAAAAAGCTAGCCTAGCCACACTTTTTCGTCACGTTTCAACCAGATAAAGTATGACGCTTTCTCTGCTGCCTGTTACAGTTACAGGTTGTAAGAAATTTTCATAAAACGGCAACTATGGCCCCAAAGACCACACACATATACAGTCAACTTTCTCTAAGACGGACACCGTCGGGACCGGCCCCAACTGTCCGTCTTAGAGAGGTGTCCGCCTTATAGGGAGTCGAGGTAACGTAACACCAGAAATTTTGAGAAGTTAAAGCTAAACGGCTATGCACAACGAATACACGTCTGTTTTAAGTCGCTTACTTTAGCAAAACCCATAACGTGGAACAAAAATAATATCAGAAATTCGACTTGTTTGTTCATTACATGTACAAACGGTAATACTGTAAGTAGAAAACTACCTCTTTGGTGCCATTTACTTAAGTAGAGAAGTAATACGTCATAGCGGATTGTTTTGGTAAGTCTTGTATTCTAAAGGTGCTGACTTACTATGCTTTATGTTGATACCAAGTTTCGACTGAAGTATTATTTACTAAAAAAAAATAACTTTTTGTGCGTGTCCGTTAATGATTTCAAAGTGTCCGTTGTCCGTCTTAGAGAGGTGTCCGTCTTACAGAGAGTTTTGTTACAGTAAAATGACTGAAAAACGGCAGGGACCATCACCAGGTGTCCGTCTTATGGAGGTGTCTGTCTTATAGTCTTATAGAGGTGTCCGTTAAGAGAGAGTTGACTGTATAACAATTGTAGGTACCTATTGTGGTATTTCATAAATCGTATAGTAACAGACGTAGAGGAAGTCACTGTTTCATTCAAAAGCATCCAAAATGAAACAACAAAAAAGTTTAAAAATATCTTTTTCCTCCTGTATTTTGGGTGTACCTCTGAACTAAATTGCAGCTCTTAATGTAGGGGTTGTTGTCAGATATTAACTTGACCTTAAAAGTGAAAGAGGAAAAAGTTGGAAGGCGGAAGGGGTGGTTAATCAGGTCTCACATAAGGGGGATTAGAATTTTATGAAGACAAATATGTGCAAGACCAGTTTGCTGTCGAAATGTCATATAAATCGAGCAAATAGTGAGAAAATACGGCACTCTTGAAAAACATAAAGTGAAAGGGTTAAAAGTCTTTCCGGTGAGCTTTTTTCCAGGGAGAAGGCTTATTTTATGAAACAATATTGCGTTTCAAAATGGTTGGTTTTGTATATCAGAAAGAGTTTTTCCTATGAACAATTTGGAGGATATGGTGTTATTTAAATTGAAATGTCACGTCCAAATGATTTCAAACTAGTTCAATTTGAATTGTCTTTGTTTAAAGACTATGGTTATGAATCGGGAACAAAGGAAATACAAATCAAAGTCGCTTAAAAGTATTTTGTCCTGGTATTATTTTAAACTATACAAACAAACAACATCTATTCGAGGTGGGAGGTGAAGAAAAAAAGAAGAAAAAATAAATAAATAAATAAATAAATAAATAAATAAATAAATACAAAATGGTAATAACTCATATAAATTAAAGAAAAGAAAATAATATAGTAGTAAGAAAGATAATAGTGGATAACAATAGTAATAAATAACAATAACAATAAGTATAAAACTAAATTAAGCTAAAGATTTTAAGTAGTCTTCCATTGCGTTCATTTCAACATAGTCATTCCAACGTTAAAGTAAATTAGACATTGAGTCACGAATTATTTTTCGGAAAACTGTCTTAGATTTGTCTCGTAAAGCCGGTGCAATGTTATTCCAGCCTAAAGTTCCGAAACGAGAAAAGGAACGCTTTTGAATTTCAAGCTTAACGTCTCAGTTTTGAAAGAAGTTACCTTCTGCTGCAGATCTTGCATTGTGTCAGTGAAGTTCGTTTGGTTTTATGAATAATGCTCGAAGAGGTAAAGGCGCAGATCCATGAGATATGACATGCATAAGGTTTGCAATGGTTTCAAAATAAATCATGGTTACGGGTAGAATCGTTGGTTTGACAAAAATTGGAATGACATGCTCATTTCTAGGGGTAAAAAATATGAAACGAAGAACTCGTTTTTGGAGGATAAGAGAGGATAAGAAGCTTGTTGAGAAGAAATTTGAAAGCGTGACCCCATACACATATCCTAGGAGTAAGGTCGGGTAAGATCAAGGAACGATAGTTCATCAGGAGAAAAAGTTGCCATCAATGAGAACACCAAGGAATTTGACATAATTTTTAAGATCTTAAGTGTTGTTGTCATAAACATTGATAGCAATTTCAAGGTCAGTCTTCTTTTGGGGAGGATGAAAAGTTATATAATTTGATTTTTGAATATTTCGGATCAGTCTGTTGACATTTAGCCTTTCGCACACCTTTTTCAACTCAGAGTTTACAACTTTTTCAAGCGTTTGAAGACTTTTGTCATCAGCAAAGAGAAGCAAATCAAGTATTTCCGAGGAATTCTGAATATCGTTTATATAGAGCAATAATAAGAAAGGGCCTAAAACAGATCCTTGAGGAACACCACAGGGATTATTACCTTTTCTGAGATATATTCACCAATTTGAGTTACCTGTGATCGTCCGTCGAGGTAAGAAGAGAGCAAGTCGTTAACAATGCCCCTAACTTCATAACGATATAATTTTGTCACAAAGAAAGATATTGCCCAGTGTTGTTGTCATAAACATTGATAGGAATTTCAAAAACACTCCCAAATATTTAAAATGAAACTCAAAAAAAGTTCACAGCTGCAGTGGGGTAAATGAACATCAAAAGTTTCTGATATCAATATGTTATCTTGTCGTTTTCTAGTTAAGTGATATTTTGAACCCAGTTAAGGTGGGGTGGGGACGTTATTATTAGAATCTTACGATATGTATGTTTTGGTTTCTTCCTTATGTACTGCACTACTTCAGAAGAAAATAACCACAAAATAGGGCCGGTTGCAATGACTCTGGTTTGTTTTCCAAAAATTGCCAAATTACACGAAATTTTTGCGACCACTTGATTTTAGAGGAGTGATATTTTGCGAGTATTTTTTCGTCAGTTTGGAGAATTAATGTAATCTTTCCTTTTTTCGCAACGTTAAATTTTTGTGAAAAATGCGAAAATGTGATGTTGTGAAAATTTCGTGTACTAAAGTAAGGTATTTTGGAAATGCAGTGTTTAAATTTTTGGAATGCAGTATTTTCCATGGCCAAAGCCGCATTTACAGCAAGGCGCCCAAATGTGTGACCACTTTTAATTTATTCACATTCTTTCGTGCAGATTTAATCCAATCAAAAGCCGTGGATAGCTTGCAGTTGACTTCTGATTGGATTAAATCTGCACGAAAGAATGTGAATAAATTAAAAGTGGTCACACATTTGGGCGCCTTGCTGTAACATGAGGAAAATACCCACCAAAGTATATTTATCAGTTTCCTATGTAATATTTGCTATGTTGCCTGTACTGTGTTAAAGATTGTTGTCAGTTTCGTGAGATAAACTCGAGTAAATGCCAGTATTCTTGCCAGGGTTCGAACAAGGGTTCGAGTCAGGACTATATTTAGTTTTTGCACAGAGTGAAACTTTTTAAGTTCTTGTACTGTAAATATGATATTCGTGTAATTTTTAAATTGCATTTATAACATAGCTAGCAAAGCCGCGCAATCAAATTCGGTATACTTAAACGTGCACCGTAATCCAATAGTGCACGCTGATAGCGTGAGCACATCCTTTCACCAGAAGTTATTTTTCTCGCTACATTTCCACAGGCAAAGTTTGGAGAGCACCCAAGGAGCTAGAGTTACTCTAGGCTATCGCCTCACGCAACTCTTAAGCTTTCGTGCTTTCCAAACTTCCCGCGTCACACCAATTGTTAAATAAAAAGTATTGCTCTAACCATCAAATAAAAGCTAATCACAACCGGAGTGGAAGATAATCGCGAACAAGTCGGAGTAAAAGCTAACCAGCTCGATTTCTGGTTTAAATCCTGGCTCGAAGTCTTTGCTCGGTTCCTGGCGCGAGTCCTGACTCGGTATTAAGGTATCCTCCAGTTCTGCTCTAAGCAAACAATTGTAAACTTAGTGTTATCTTTCATCCCGGGGGGGACTCCCATGTGAAAGGGGCGGGGATGCTCGTCGTCTCGCTTAGGGGTACAAATTTTAGATTTTTGGTCTCATTTAGGGAGTTTTGGGCAAAATCAAATGCCAATATTTTTAGCCGTCGGGGTCTTGTTTAGGGTTGCACACGAAGAAATATACAAATATAAATTCTACTGTCAGAATTTAATATCTTTAAGGTGTCCAAAAAAGCTTCAGCCACGCCCAGATATCGATTGGGCTCTTTTAGGGGTTCTTTTCAAAATTTTCGACGAGCATTTTCGCCCCTTTTATATGGGAGTCCCCCCGGGTTTTATGAAGTGTAGAAGTGCAATGTGGTATGTCAGTGTTTGGACAGCCGGCTGTTGTTGATTTGAAACTAGATAGCCTCGTGGGCTTACATTCAGGAGGGCTTTTTAGGAGGTTTTTTTTATAGGGATGTCCCATAGATGCTAGAAATGACTTAAAAATGTTGCTCAAAAGTTGCTCCAAAAGCTCTAAAACGTTGTTATAAAAGAAACTTCTTCAGATATTTGCTAGGTTGTCTTTGAAGGTAAGATTTCTAAGCATTTTATGCATTTTAAGGGCAGCAGAAATAGCCAAATAACATTTTTAGGCCAAAATTTGTTGAATTACAAAAATCTTGAAGATACCGATGACGTCAAATTTGCTGACGAGTGAATAATCCGGACGTTGAAGCATTTCCTGAACTTTCTCGGAAATCTTCGACAAATTTTGTTAATCTTCGGAGAAGTTTGAAAAATGCTCGGAAGCTTTGGTATGGCCTTCGAACAACACTCGGGAAATCTTTTGGAAATTTTCGGTCTTGAAACTGCAAAAAGTCGGACGTTAAAGCATCTTCTGAACTTTTTCGAAAATCTTCGGCAAATTTTGTTAATCTTCGGAGAAGTTTGAAAAATGCTCGGAAACTTTGGTATGGCCTTCGAACAACACTCGGGAAATCTTCAGAAATTTTCGGTCTTGAAACTGCAAAAAGTCGCTCGAATGTTGCTGGAAAAGAAAAATGATGCTCGAAATATGAAAAGTTGCCCAAAAGTTGCCGAGCATCTTTGGGACAGCCTTAATTTTTGACCCTGAATTTGGTGGGGGGAGGGGGGTGGGGTTTTTTATGAAGGGGCTTATTTTCGGAATTTTACGAATTAGAAAAAAAAATTTGCAAGAGTCTGTAACGCATTATTATTGTTGTTGTTGTTAAACTTGTAATAAACGTTAAAGGAATTCTCTTCAAGAATTATAGGAATAGCTTGTATTTCGTTCAGTAAAGGCAATTAATTCATATTCAGATTATTGTAACATGCAAAGTTTGGACCTTCGCAATTATAACACTATTAGTTAACTGCATCTTGTGTAATATCCAAGAGCCTATCTTTGAACTTAAGGTTTAAGTGTTCAACAATTTCTTCTCCATAGATCGATATCGATGGAAGTCAATTTAGTTTTCACCTTCCATTAATCAACTTTCGATTTACCTGCGTTAACTGAATTACCTACTACTACAAAAATTTAATCAACGTGCAATAAAGAAAAGAAGAGAATTCCAGTTCCGTAAGAGTCCTTACCGTTATGTTGTCCGACTGTTAAGAAAAAAACGCTCCTATACCTCTGGAAATGTGTAACGAGTTCCGTGCAGCGAGCCTGTGCTCTGCCTTTGAGTTCCCTATTGAGTTTTCGTAAAGAGTTCCCTATTTAGTTACTTTTTGGCATGGGTTACCACTTTTGAGTTTCATTTTGAGTTACCTTTTGAGTTTCATTTTGAGATCCCTTTGAGTTCCTTTTTGAGTTCCCTACTGCGTGCCTATTGAGTTCTCTTTTTGCATTGCCTATTGAGTTTTGAGATCCCTACTTAGTTTCTTAATTATAAGTAAAGAATTCACTATTTAGTTTCTTTTTGGGTTACCATTTGAGTTCCCTTTTCGCTTTCCTAATTGAATTCCCTTTTGAGTTCCCTATAGAGTTTCCTTTTGAGTTCCCTGTTCCCTTTTGAGGGCCTTCTGGAGGGATCCATATTCCCAACAAAATTTCCTTGCGTTACCGTGTTCCCTAAAATTATTTCTTCGATAACAGGTATTCTTTGTTCACATTTTCCCAAAAATTTAAAGGTCATGCTCCATGTTCCCTGAAACCCTTGGAGAGCCTCTCTTTTGAGTTCTCCATTGATTTCCATTTGGAGTTGCCTTTTCAATTCCCCATTGAATTTCCATTTGAGTTCCATTTAGAGTTCGTTTTTGGTTTCCTTTTGAGTTCAATTCTGAGTTCTCTATTAAGTTCCCTATTGCTTTTCTTTTTTATTTATTGTCCCTTTTGCATTGCCTTTGAGGCCCCTTTCAAGTCCTCTTTTGAGTTTCCCATTGCGTTTCGTTTTTGTGGTCCGATCTGCGTTCATTTTTGCACTAGTTTTGCATACCGTTCGCCATTACCCTTTGCGGTCCGTTTTTTTTTTTGGCTTTCTCTTTTGCGTTCTGTTTTGCGTGTTCCTGTTGCGTTCCCTTTGGGGTTCCTTCTGCGTTCGCCGTTTTAAACCCGCATAATTAGCCCATGCGCCTACTTTTGCGTACCGTTTTGGTTTTCGTTTTTGCGTTTTGTTTTGTGTGTTCATATTGCGTTTTCGGCTGTGTTTCTTCTGCTTTGCCTTTTGCTTTTTTGCCCATGCGGCTTCTTTTGCATACCGTTGTGATGTGCATTGACACAACTCGTGAATTAGGGTTTGTGCGCATTTTGACGGAAATGTGAAGGGATGGGTGGTTGGAGTTTTTTCTGGCAGTCCGTTCCTGTGATCCTCTTTGGTATTTTTTTCATTTCGACAGTTTGTGATCATAAGAAATTCAACTTTTGGTGAATTTGAATCTTCAGACATTTATTCATCATGCTTACTATACAGTTACATGTTTTAAGCACACCTCGGAGCTCGTATATGAATAACTGTCTTTATGTTCCGAATTTCCGTTATTCGAATTATACCAAAAACATCGGCAATAAACAAAAAACAAAATGATCAGAAGTGAGCGGTTTTAGTAGTTAGGTAAACAGACTTCTCTGTTCGCCAGGCTCGCGAGTTCAATTCGTTGCCGTCTCTCACGTGAAGGATGACGTCACCCCCGCAAGAAAGGGGAGGCTAGCATTTCGTTTAACTTGAACTGCGCTGCGAAATTAGTTAGTCACAGATTCGATATTGTTTTGGCGCTCAGAGAGAAGCCCGTACATTGTCTTTTAAAATATGTTAGGGAGGAATTATTTTTTGGGGGGGGGGGGGGTTTTTTAATAACCTTACTAAAAAGCTCTAAATGCTAGTAGGTTCTAGCTTCAATTCATATAGAATCGTTTCAAAAATCATATATGATTTAAATTTTTCCCTTATTATGCTTTGAATTATTACAATAAAGTTTACCTGTTAAGGCTAATTTACCATGTAGCGTCACTTTAGAACAGGTTGAAAGCTTTAGAGTCAACAAAATCTCAAAAAATATTGTTCAATATAAATGCTAATTATTCTGCATAAATCAACTTCTTATTCAATGGACCACCATACGTTACCTGTTATACAAATCATTCTTCAAATCCCTTTGACATAATGTCGTCTACGAGTTTTGAATGATCTTCTGAGACCTGAGATCTGCAAAATTTACGGATAGCTGAGAAATGGGCTGAATTCGAAGTTTAATCTGATAGCTGACAAACGGCCTTAAATTTAAGTGATAACTAATATAAGATTTCAACACCCCCAACAAAACCAGAACTAAGTTGTTTCAGAACGCTACAAGAAATAAACTCAGTATTTAACAAATTTCTATTTTTCTCGTCTCCTCCAGAAAACAAATTTAACATACTGTAAATTATAAATATACTGGTTTAATTCATTTCGCACTGACGGGGGAGGGGAGGGGGGTGAACTGTGATATACAGTGTATTAGCGGCAGGAAACAGCGATAAATATCATTCAGTAAGTTGTAAACATTCCACGAAAGTTTTTCAGAACTAAAGCCGTTTGTACAAGTTTTCCTTGTTTTTTTTTTTTTTTGTAATAAACTTCTCATTTTCACTTTGTTACGTTAACCCGTAGGTTTTCCAAGTCGAGAAACATTTCTGGCACTTTTTCATTATCTAGATTCCCGGCAAAGTTTTCCCGAAAGTGCGTTTATAAGTAGGAGATGACAATTACCTTCCCCTCCTCCGCCCCCTAACTTTTATTGTCAGTTTGTCAATGTCTGAAACACGAGGCTCTTAAGCCTCTAGTTTTTGTTTTGTTATATCGATAATAAGTAAGCTAACCATCCATAAAAACAATGCAATGGATATCTAACTGAGTTTTAGTAATCTCCAAGAGGGCTAAGCGGTGTTTAACACTTTTTTCAATCGGTTTAACGAAGAAAATTTTAAATAAGAAATGTTACTATATTTTAACATTAATTTTTAACGATCACTAGACAGCACAACTTTAATTTTAAAACATGTTTTAAAATAATGATAAAACATCAGGAAAATACAGTGTAAATTTGATTTCAAAAGGACTCCAAACCTATAAGACAATTTAAATTTATTTCACGGACAAACAGTTACATAAAAGCCGTCGAAGGGCGACGAGAGAAACAAACGTCGATCTATTTAAAAAAAGCTGAGCTCATAACAAAACTTGACGAAAGAAAACCGCAAAGTGAGTGGTATTAAGTGTTCAAAATCATTAACAAAGGAGTTTTCACGCACATATGAACAAGCAACGGCGCGTAAAGCTAATTTATTGCCCAAATTTGTTTCGGCGCCTGAAATACAACAGAAGTACTCATTAGCTAAACAGTCTTTTCAGCATGAAGTATACACTTTTAAATAAATTATTGACCTTAAAAGTCTTCTTACAAAAAGTGCAATTTTTGCATGGCTTTAACATATCTCCCACAGAGTCTTTCAAAGTTGACATAATACCGCAAAACAATAACAACATTAATTAACACGTGCTCTTTAGACCATTATGTCCGCAGAGCAGGTCCCTCGAAGAAAGATCTATTATGCGGTCTGAGTCAATATGCCAAGTTTAAATTTTTTCAACAATGAATTATGATTATGATGCCGCGAGAGGGAAAAATGCAGTTCAAAGTCTGTTTTTAGGGAAAGAAAAACATTTGATAACAAATCAGTTTTTTTGGTTAATTATTTCAGTGTTGTAGTATATCGCTGCACATTTTTACTCTTTATTTTTATTGTATTTGTTTTAGGCCCAAGGCTCGCTAAATACTGCAAGACTCGTGGAAATCTACAGCTATGCTACACACTTAAGTGTCTAAGAACGGATATGTATATCTACCTACAGTATTTTAAAAATGCGCACGTTAGCGAGCAAAAAGTACTTTGTTTATGCAATGCTCCAATGTCACTTTCCATAAATTATAATTTGTATGTACCACAAGATGCAAATCTTAAATTCACTCTTCCAAGCACAACTAAGTCCCTTTCCTAGGTTGTGATAAGTTAAATATTATGGTACGGCAGTATCTTTAAGAGTGTATACCGGACTAAGAATATTTCAAAAGAAATTTTGCAGAGATTTTCAATAAAGACTGGCGAAGTTTTCAGGGATTGAGTTGGTCCGCCTTGAATGAAATGAAGTTTGTTATCTTATAGTGAAATGATCATTTGGTTTTTCCTTAAACCGCTTTAAAACGCCTATAGGATTAATCAAAAAAAGATAGGTTACTGAAATCTAATCAAAGAAATGAAAAACAAAGTTTATCATACACCTTTCACAGGTCCCGTGAGCATTAAAACATGCCCGCGTGCTAACCGGAAATGTCTTAGATAAAGCCGAACGTTCGCGACACACGTGAACCATTCATTTCGCGCGCGCGCGAATTCAGTATGTTTTGTATACTTGCCAAAACCTTTTCTTGTTCAATCTTATTTCCAGCTAAATAAAGCTCAAGAAAACGGCCATATGATAAAGACCCTATTGACTGATCCGTCACGCGCTACGGAAAAATATTTCGCTCGCGTCCCTTTCTTAAAGCACTTGAGACTGACTCGCATGATCGTGAGAGAGCAAAGATTTTCGTTTCCGGTTCTCAGCAGTCAGTACCCGTTGATCATTTGTGTATTTCCTTAGCTACGGGTAGATTAGTTTTGAACCAAGTAGGCGGCATTTTGCCAAAGATAATCGAGGCGTTATATTAGATGCTCTTATATATATTGAAGATTCTATACCGCGTTTATCATTTAACCATAATCGTTCATATATTGAATACACGGGCATTTAACGAATTTTCCGAGATAACGATGCGAAAAAAGACCGTTAAAATCACTCACTTGTGAATTTTTCCGCCCAAATGTTGCTTCATTCGTTTAAGCTGACAAAAGGGTTGTTTCAAGTTTTAGTATATTCAATATCCGAGAGAGTTGCTTGAAAGAAAATGATGTTATTAAATATCAGCTGTCTTCGGCGACGGCCCGAATGCAAATTTAAGGTAATTGTTATCTTTGAGCAAACAATTTTGTCACTTGTGCCTTACGGCAGTAAATTGTCTTCAGTTCTTTGAGCGGGTAAATTCAATTGGAAGTTTTTATAATTTCTCCTTTCCTCTAGGGGTAATTAAATTTGACGACGCGACTTTCTTAAAGAAAGCTTTCATAACACTTAATAAAATATTAAAAAGAGATTTCGCATTAAAACGAAAAAGCTGAGAGCTGAGACGGTTTCATGTTCTGTACTTACAATGAATTTCCGAACAAAAACATAATGGAATATCGAGAGGGGGCCGTCATTAAGATATATACAGGCTCAATGAGACAGGGCTTTTATTGATAATAAATCAGAAACTTTATTGAAAACAGAAAAGAAAGCAATTCGAAAATAGCGCTTAAACCTTGCACATTGCTGGTAACAGCTCATTTAAATATTTCATCTTTTCTCTTCGCTCTAAATGAAAAAGCGAAAGCTTGAACGGTGTTTTTTGGAAGCATTCTCTAATGACGATTTTCCTTTTATTTATTTCGCATTTGTGGTCACTTCAACGGAGAAACAAAGCGATTAGACAGAGTTTAAACAATGCGGTATTGAGTTCAAAGACAGTGAAATTTATTCGAAAGCAGCTCTTTGTAAGCGCTTAATTAGCATATGCAACACCTGTCGTTTTCAATGTTTATTTCTCATCCACGCTAAACGCTTAAGCTCTCTATCTTTTCATGTTGTTTTGAGCGATCGCCTAGAAAGATCGCAGTATCGACACAGCAAAATCCGCTCAAAAAAATACTCGTTTAATTTCCTTAATGAAAGAGCGATGCATTGGAGCAAGGTTTATTTTAATTTTTTTTCCTTCTCTTCGCAGCCGGCTTTCGAAAGTGAAGTAAAAACAAAGCTAATATCTGCAATTTGAAACGCAAACCTAAATGGACAGCATGGGCAATGTTTACAAAAAAACCGCGACTTTCATTAGCGCTTGTGAGCCTTTTTGGTGTGGATGTGTAACCTAAATGTGTATAAACCACAACCTTTACAAAATGCTCAGTAAACGACAAATTAACAATGAAATTAAAACCTTCATATTGCTTTATAAGGTAGTAGCAAATTTTTCAGTTAGAAATGATGGTTTTTTACGTCTCTTTGGGTAAACTTTTACACTAATGAACCGAGCTGTGATCATTTTTAAGACTATTTTTAACATGCCTGTTTCCTGCTAGCCTCCACGTGCGACCGTTGTTTTGTCTCGCAAAATGAATTCATAATGACACTTTTTAGATCATCCTTAAAAACAATTACAGATGAAATCGGGCTGATGTTTGACAGCGCTTATTCAACAACCAATCAAATCGACGTAAAATGAACCCGTTCTCGTTTTAAAACGATGACTTATGAAATACATGCCGAGCCACTTTGAAACCGCGTTGCGAACCATTAGCTGATTGGTTAACATTAATGACCGTTTTCAATAGAAACAATTGGACCACATGTTTCATGCTCGTTCTTAAAGCAATCTTTCAATGTGCCTTTCAAACTTATTCACACTCAAGATGATAAAGTGTCAAGACTGCATTTCAAAAGCGCGCGGCCAGCTGCTCCGGTTTGATTCGCGACTATAATTGAAGCTCCGTGCTCGCATTAAGTTGGAACATCTACCGTTCAGGTGCCGGCGGTCTATTGTTGGCGTCAAAAACCCGTACACTTCATTCACAAAGTTAATCACCTCGATCAGAACAACTGAGAATTTTTCGCTCTCCGTGCCGCAGTGACAGAGGAAAGCTCGGATTAAATTCGTTAATACAGCCTCTAAAAACTGCACGCGACGTTTCAGAATATTGACCCACGAGACGAAGAGTTAACAATGGGAGACGAGATGCTTAACGTGTTTTATAGTGGAGATATTTTTTCCAGCCATGGCAAGATTAGCGCTCGGGAAGTGGCAAGCCTCAAGGCAACCTTCGATGAAAAAAGCGAATTTCGCCTGTTCAGGGACTATTTTGGACTGATACGGCTTGTTCAGAATGCTGAGTTAGAAGGCACGGGCCCCGGCGCGTTTGACAGTTTGTACGATTTCACGTACACCAAGAGATCTCGTGTAGACAGCGTGGGATCAGATCATTCTCTAACGAGCTCTAGCTCGGGTGGAAATCCAGATATCGAACTGTGCATCGAGACATCCAAAGCACCGGGAACGTCGCTCGCGCCTGGCGCGCCAACGCGAAACGTCTCGAAGCGTAACGTTGAAAACAACAGCGACGTAGCAAATCGGAACCGTAAGAATCGCGAGAGCAAGAAGAATAGAAATGCGAACGTATGCGTTTTTTGCAGGAATAACGGCGAAAGCAAAAAGGTGTATAGCAGCCACGTTCTGAAAGATGCTGAGGGTAACACAACATGTCCAATCCTCCGAGCGTACACATGCCCGTTGTGCAAGGCCTCTGGCGATCAGTCACATACCATCAAATACTGTCCGAAGAATAAGAGCGCTTCAAAACAGCAGCAACAGCAACCCAGTCAAACGGTATAAAGTACTAAAGAACTTCTTCTATCTGCAAGAGTTTACACAAGATTACACCAAGCCTCAATTCACTCACCATGCAGAAACGATTAAGGAACTGGACTGGTCAATCGAGAGAGACGGTGAAATTTGTAACCGCCAAACCACCGAACAGAAAAGGCTAATGCTCAAAAAATCGAGCCTCTAAAATATGGTAAACTAATCTTGATATATAAATTATACAACGAGATATTAAATCGTCCGTATTTAAATATTGTAAGTTGCTTAGGTTTTTCTAAGGCTAGGTCTACCAGTAAGGTTTTCGCTATAGGTCTGTCTATTCTAGAACTGTAGATTTTCTAGACGTTTTGTAACATTTCAGAATATTTGATAAATTGTTACTAAAATGGGATAACACCTTAAAGGGCGAATTGTTCAAGAACATATTCACATAAGTTCGCTGATTTTGTCAGCAATTTTGAGGGTAAATATTCCCTCGTTTAAAGTATGACCAAATTTAACAAGAATTTGAAATACGACACATTATTGTATACAAAATTTGCCTAGTATATTCGGCATGTCGAAATTTAAACTCATATAAAATTAATATGTGTACAGGGAAACGAAAAAAATAATACTTTAACTTTGGGCCAACGAATTAGTTAATATTGCGGAAAAATTTTATCGATACAAATGCTATTATTTTCCAGGCGGAAGAATTAAACGATTTTTTTCTGGGAAATATTTCCTAGTACAAGATTCTGTTTCTGTTTGATTTTAAAGCTTAGCGTCTCTCAAAGTTTTGTACAGCGTGAGTTGAGCTATAAAATAGCAGATTGAAGTTATAATCCGCAAATAATCAAATTATCAAATGCCCTATCGAACAAAATAAGTCTAGCTTTCCCTTCGAGGGTCGTAGCGGGAACTCGAGGCATGAAAGTGTTGTACATTTAAGATATTCTTTGCAATCCAGGTACTGTGGGAAATTGTAAATTTGACAGCGATGTAAGAAAGGTGAATTGACAAAACTGTGTTCTAATGTCATTAAGCAGCAGTGCCCCCAACATTATTCATGCAATAAAATTGAATTGTTTTGGAATAGCTGTCTTGTTGACTCGAACAACTCAAATTCATTTAAATTCTACTTTAATCTCTCTAGAATACAAAACTCCTTTTTCTTTGAAGCAACCTCTCATAAACTCACCTCAAATTAAAACGAAAATGCCCTTGAGCCATTGTTTTTAGTTTTTAAGAGATTATCCGACAATGTATTAAAAACAAGATGGTTTTTTGAATCGTTTATTATCAAAGTTAAAACTGAGAGAAGCGATTCTTTTTACAATAGCCTTTTATTTCAAAAACACTCTCTCGAAGTTTCGCAACCACATTTCACCCAAAATTAAGTAAATAGTATTATTTTATGTAATTGTATACTAACATAAGACCAGGGGCTTTCGAATCCATCCATCTTGCATTAAAAAAATTGACAGCAGTGAATTTGAAATGAACGATGGATTGACAGTAATATTTTAAAAAGGTTTCGCACCAAATTCAAGGTTAAAAATGACACACGGATAGATAGTTTCGTTTCGCACCGATCGAAAGATTTATCAATAAAAGGCGCAAGAAAGACCGGGTCGCGATATAAAAACACATTAATCCCCGCGATCCGCTCCGCAAAGGCGTGCAAGCTGCCACTTTTGAAATCGAAACAAAAAGCCACGAGTTATTGCTAAACAACAACAGCGCTGTCACGAAACGGAAAATTATGCTAAAAAAGCTTTTGTACCGTGTATTATTGTCAAGTATATTCTCGAAAGCTGAAGGAATTAAAAAAGTTGAAAGCGTTTTTCTTTGAAGATCTTTGTTTTATAATTCAAAAGCAAAAGATCTTGGCCTAGCGTGCGCTTCATAATGTAGTCATTATATATCGTTATACCCTTGGCCGACAGAGAGGTACCGTTTCTTTATTAAAATTGAATAATCTCAGCTTGGTGTTTCATTGAGGCACGAAAGTGCACAGTGGGGTTGAGAAAACGGACCACATCTATCAGTTTTATTCCTTAAATGAGCGCCAAAGTGTACTCACAGAGAAGAAAAAATACTGTGTAAAAGTCGAAGATTTCGCTTCGATCTCAACAAAAGAAAACTATGAATATATTACGAGAGAGAAAATTAAATGAATTTTAAGCGACGCCCTGTTCTCGAGACAGAAGAACTTCAGATTGATTTACTGCCGAACGTTTTTGCGCGCTCGAAACGGAACTGTCACTTAATTCAAAATTTACTTTTGGAGTTTTAAACTGCATGTTTTTAATGGTTTAAGCGAAGTTGTGAAAGCTACACCGTTAGATTTTTCAACCTTATGCGCGTTATTTTACCAGGACAAAATTTGTTTGGATGGAATTTGCTTTATGAAATTTCGCCATTATATTTGCATATGTATAGCTCGAAAATTCGCCCAAACATGGAAATTTGCTGAAAAACAAACCGAACTAAATGCATGTAGTGATATTTTTCTAGAGTTTTTAGGAAACCAGCAGCATTGAGCACTTAAGGGCGACAAAATCAATAAGCTCTTTGTAAGCGCAGTTGGTTGCTTTGTTTATAATCAGAGTTTTGACAAAACATTTTGGCCCAAAACATAGGAAGGAAGGGAGAGAAAATCGCCTATCGTTAAACTGATTGGTAATTTATTTATCGCGGGTTCAAACTATGAAAAAGAAAACCTTTCGAGAGCTCGGTTTAAAAGTGAGGGGGCGGGCCTATGCTACGAAGTTTTTACTTGATGGAGTGGCTGCCGAGCTTGTATCTTGAACTTGTTTTGCTTTATTTCAGCCAAAGTTTGTTCAACTTCACGTCAAATTTTATTCGTACACATTGAAAATTACAATATTTGCACCCTTTGTCAGTTGACAACTAGCAGGGTGTCATAAAGCACAAATTGTCAGTTAAAAGTGTCAGTAGATTTTTTTGTCCGACACAAGTTTGTCAGCTGCCAGTTCATCTCTTATAGACAAAATACAACTTTAACTTCCACATGAAAAAGCTCGTTCTGGAAAGAAAAAATCCCCTATATATCTATTATCTTGCCGACAAAAGTAAATCAATGTTAAAGATAAGAATCTTTCCGCACAGAACATATTTAATTTCCTTGTTCGCCGGTGTTGTCTTCCGACATTTTTACAAAATGTACAATAGATATTATCAAACTTTGTTCGCACACGGAATTATCATTTTGCAAAAATAAGCCAAATAAAAATCGATAAATTTGTCATCTTTCGCCCACTGAAATACTAGTTGTTAAACATTATTTTTTTTTTGGAAAACAAAAAAATAAAGAACGCTTAGGAAATACTGTTGTGATTGTCGGACGTAAAGCAGGAAACAAATGTTCTCTGGCCCGAAGGGAAAGTTCTCACTTTTGTTTTCTATTGAAAAAGCGAAACAAAGACTCAAAATAGACCTTAAACACAATAAGTTAACGGATTTAATTTAAACTGCAAATAATACAGAAATTTTCTTTGAGTTTCAAGTGTTTTTAGTTATTTTATTTTATTTTTTCGAGTTAAAAAGACACTCTGGTTTGGGCTAGCTTCAAGACGTGAAGCTACAAACGAACTAATTGCCGAAAACAAACAAATGAAAAATTCAGCTGAGGCAGGTGAAAGCTGCAGTATAATGTTTACATCAATAATTCCCACCTAGACCTGATCAAACTAACAGCCTTTTGTCAAATACCGGGTTAAAATACAAAAACGTAACAATTATCGCTTTCTAAGGGACTTAAAAATAAAACCGACAAGCATTAAAAAGCCTGCAGTCGTATATTTGGTCGTGCCTTTTTCCTTAAACATACAATACATTCATGGGTTAAACCAATTTTTTTAGGCCATTATCTCTGCAAGAGGTCTAGATAACTTTCGATAGACATTTTTAAGACGAGTTAATGATGTCAACAAACTTAGCGACTGGGAATGTTTTGCATTTATTTTGTCAGAAAAAGATAATTTAAACACGGATTCATGCATTAATTTGACGCGTGAGAATTAGCTGAAATAAACAATGCCTTTTACGATATTTTCGAATTTTATCTTGATGTTAAGCCTGGTTCTCATATGATCGTCCCGATCGTCTCTGTCGCTTCTGTCGCTTCAAAAAGTTTGATTGCTCTAATCACCTCAGACTTTGCAAACCACAGAAGCGACAGAGACGATCGGGGCGATCATATGAGAACCAGCCTTTAGTTTCTACAGCGCGCCGAAAACTTGGAGGATTTGTGATTAAATAAAATTATGATTCGTTTGTAAGGGTACAGTTCCGGGAAAAAACATATTTTATATTATGTGCAAAAAGAAAATCAGACAGAACACATCTAACAAAAAGGTCAAAAACTTTAAAATTTGAAATTTCTGTTTGGATATATCGCAAGATCTTGGACATAGCTGTCGGTTTTAATTGGCAAAATTAATGAAAAAAAAACTTTTTTCGAGTTTTTTAATATGTTTTCATGGATCAGCTTTTCATGAATCTTCGTGAAAATAAAAACAAAATTGAAAGGTTTTCTAATTTTGTCTATACCACGCGCGTAGGTAAAGCTATATCTAGCTAAGCGATAATAGCAAAAGTACATACAGAGATAATTTATTACCGCGAAAATAAGCGGCCTAGCTTTGAGAATTGAAATTATTTTGTATCAAAATTTACACCAGCTGAAACCTGCAAGCTTGAATTGTATGCCTTCAGGAAGTTTAAATTTTGTGCAAAAGCAGATTCGTATTTTTGTTTTCTAAATCCTTTAAATATTAGACAAGTATTGTATTAAGTGACTCTAAGAACACTCCACATTAAAATGTATGTAACAAACAGATAAAGTTTCCTGATCTTCAAGTGAGGAGCTAAGTGGGTATCAGATTTTTTAATATTTTGTATTGCTGGAAATTTAAACACAATGTGGTAAATTCATCTACATATCAAGACGTTAAATCCAAGGGGATGCGATAAAATTTTTTCAAACATTTTTAATTAACCTTTGTAATGATATCATCGACTGAGGTTCCTTAGACCTTGTCAAGGTCTACGGCGCCATCTTGGGTAGGCAACGCCGTCAGCAATTACAGTGTTTGTATGGGAATCAACTTTTTCAAAAATTGAATTGAATATGAATCGTAAAATTAAGGTACTACGTTAAGGATTGTATTCTTCAAATTTGACAGATGTGGCTGTGCTAGAAAGTATCCAGTTAAGTTTTAAATTTTAATTTCCATATTTTGTATATAATTTTTCCGCAGATTTACGTTCCGGTTTGGCGGGATAACGTGGTTCGATTCGAGGAAAAAATAATAGATAAATTTATGGAAAATAAAAAACGAAAGAGAATCTTACAGAGAATCTTTTACCAATCTTTTTTTCCAAATATTTTCTTATCAAAAAAAATATATAAATAAATTTTGAAAAAATTGTTCCAAAAATATTTCCCCAAAATTTTGTTCCAAAAACCTTTTTTGCCATAGTCCGGTCCAGACAGGGCTTTGGCCATTGTGCTCCAAAAAGTGACATATCGTAAAATTCCGGTTATAAGCCCCCGCTTATAAGCCCTCCTGGTTATAGGCCCATCTATTTGGAAACAAAAAATACATCCGGTTATAAGCCCCCTTGGATATAAGCCCCCCTCTGCTGGATGACAGTACTGAACAAGGTTAAATGTTGTGTTATTAGGACTTTAAAACTTAAAAACGTATTTCGATCAACACTCCCCTGGCTCGTATCGAAACGTTTTTTTTTTATTATTTATTCCGCTTATAAGCCCTCCCGGATTTAAGCCCCTCCGTTTATAAGCCCACCCAACACCCTTATTAAGCCCAGGGCTTACAACCGGAATTTTACGGTATTTTGCTGCTAGCGCTGTTCCCAATGTTGTCGAATTATATAAAAAAAGGTACGCCAGAGTTCCCAAATTATACTTCTAGATTCCAATATTATACTCAATTAATGACTTTTCTGTGCAAATAGAGCGGTTTTCACTTGAGTGTCGAAAATGAATTGCGTTTGCTTTGGTTTTGCATTACTACGCTCAGTGATTGGCTTAAAAATCTCGCGCCACTTTATCAGCCAATCAGAACTTAAACCAAAACCAATCGTGACTCGCTCGCGCACGTTTTCCCGCGCTTCGTGCCAGCTACATGTATTTGCTTCGAGTTTTGATTGGTTCACTTTATTGTCTGTGTCCTTTGTGATTGGCCGGAGTAATTACTTTGGTTTTGGTTTTACGACACTCAATTGAAAACTGCTCTAACAGCGAAAAGATAACTCATATGTAATTCATATTAAACTGAGAGAAAGAGTTCTAGTAACTAGGCAAGGTAATTCAGTGAGCGACAGTGGGCAAGTCAAAATACTTCCGGAATTGGTAGTTCCCAGATCTTCTGAATAATTAAACACAACTTACAAATATTCTGAGGCACTGAAAAGTAAGATAGAAATTGTTATTTCCTTTTATACTTCAGAAAGTGCAAAAAAATCTAATTATGTTCAAGCAATGTTTGTTTGTTCGTTTGTTTTTATTTAAAAAAAAAATTGCTTGCTTACTCTTATTGTGTTAGCATTGTGCTAACACAATGGGCCGGGCCCTTAAGATCCAAAAATATTTTCCCAAACATCCCGGCTTTTAAAGTTTTATATATGTAATCAGTGGCGTTTTATCCATATTTTGTCGATGTTCCTGTCCTGATGGTCATGTCAAGAATAAAGAAAAATACCCTTGTTAAATAAACACCGACCTTCAAATATACGCCGGATTTAAACAAACGCGAGTCTGCAAGGTCGACTTCAAAATAAACGCTCGCGGCATAAGATAGAGACATTAAGGTTCGTGCGTTTTCCCGTGTTTCACAGCCAATGGTTGCATGTGTCTACTTCGAGTTTTCAGTGATTGGTTCAGCTGGTCAGGGGGCACCCAACAAACTTTTTCTGTGAATATCTGTTCGGAAGACCTATAACCGCCTACGATTTTCGGATTAATAAAAGTGTGATGAGAGACAGCACTGGTGTTTTCTTTAGCTCAAACTTTCGTGACATGGCGAAGAAATGCCTGTTGTTTTCGGAGAGAAAAAATGTCGTTTTGGGTACGAAAAAAGGGCAAGCTACGATTTTCGAGAAAGCAACAGCGGCTCTTAAATTCGGGTAATAATACTTTGTTCCCTTTAACTTTCTAAAGTTTAAAAGATCAGCTAGAGTATTCGAAAAGATACATTTTTCTCGGCGTTTCAAAATAAGGCTCTATTAAAGTCGCACAAAAAAGACACTTATAATATAAAAACGGTGTTCCGACACCTATAGTAAAAATTTCGTTGGGTACCCCTAGCCTGTTCCAGGCGCCGTTCTTCACGCCGCTTCCCAACTAACCGAAGGCCTGGAACAGGCTAGGTGCCCCTGACGTTTGTAATCGTGGAAGCAGGTGTTTAGTTTCGATTTGGTGTTACCAAACTGCCATAATCTGCATTATAAATCATCTCTGTGTTAATTATCTTTAATCAAAGTGCTCAGTAGTATACTCGTTGTTATCAAAACTCTAATATAAATAAAATTTTGAATCAAGCTAGGGAAATAAAATTTACAAAAAGAAACAAATGCTAGATCTTTGAGCGAGTTATTGAACTCATAATATAGTTCTGGGATAAAAGCAAAATCTACATAAGATATACATTGTATCTTACATAAAAAGTGTTAACGATATAACAAGAGAACCGAAACTTTTTATCCAATTACTAACTTATCGTCTAACTTCGGTGAAATTGGGCTTATTAAGTTTCACATAATATTAGCTATACAATACTATTTACATGTATCTTTTGAATCATAATGCTCTACGTCTAAGCAACAAAAGCGTTTAAATGTGGTGAATATATATAAAGTCCAAGAGTGAAGCTGTCTATTCCTTGTACACTCCAAAGAGCAATGCAACAGCAAAAATATCGCCTTTACTGTAAGTAGTCGACGCAAAATTATCAACAGTGTGATCCCACAAGCACTGGCTTGCCACTCGCATACCTTGCCCACTTATAGACCCAATATGCACCAGACATATCAACTTGCAGCGCTCAAAATTTAACCATTTGACTCGTTGTTTGATATCCTCGCAAAGTTGGGTAGTAAGCGCACGGCACTTTACGGAGTCATAGCCGTTAAGCCCGTCCAAACTCTCCTCAAAAGCTTCGTCCATAATTTTCTTGACAATTTGCGGCCGGAATTTTCTGTCGGCTTGCGGCGCCATTCTGTAGGTCGGTAGCACTTCGGCTGGTTTGTGTCTTGAAGCTGCTGTGTCTGTGTGGTCGAACCTCGGAGAGACGTTGCTAGAGACTTTGCGGCTGGAAGAGTACAGGAAAGGTGTCGAGGTGCTGGATGGCTTCCTCCGATCGCTCCTGTCAGGAGAGATAGCATTGACACCGGAGTGTTGTGAAGCATTAGTAGATGACCTTCGCCTTCGCTCCGTATCCCCTTGTGCCGAAGAAACCGATAGCGAAGGTGGACGATGTTCTACAGTGCTAACACGATGCGACTGTGAATCCATACTCGTTTATTCCGCGATAATAACGACGTTAAAAATATAAATAAAGAACGAAATATGTGGGCGCTTGTACTAATCAAGCCGTAAATGACATCTCTTCGATTTTATAAAATTCAAGCGACTTTGTTTGAAGAGTTCGATGATACGACTACAGTTTTCGCTCGCTGTGAAACTTAGCAACTTCCTTGCTTTGTAAAAGTTAATCCTCGACAAAGAACTATCTTAAAAAAACTTTTCTTCAGCGCGTTGATCTTTGATCGGCTTTTAAAACTTTGATAAGATAATCCGCGTTATCTGCAAGTAAACTCAACGGTTGCCAAGCAATACTAAATGATGAGTCAACTTTTCCTTTTTCTAAATGAATGTTTACTTAGCTTGTGCAAACGATCAAGCGAATATTGTGCATCGAGAATATACATACTAAATATGGTGGCAAATATGCAGATCTTCTAGCCTCGACTACTTAATTTCCTGTCCAAAAAAACTGTTAAATTTACTCAGAGCACAACTAAACTAACATTGTTTATAAAGCTAATTTCCAAAATGCTCCATGCTGTTATAATCTGTTCTATCTATTGAACTAAAATTTTCCAGAATAAAATATTCAAAAGAAGTATGAACAGTGTTTACTTAGCGTGGGTGAAGGGAGGCTGTCAGAACAAAAGGCGACTTGAATAACGGGTACCACTACAAAACAATGAGCATCAATTCAAAAGATTTTAGTGAATACTTTAATTAAATGGAAATTGACAAAAAGGTCTTAAGGCTGGGACGGCAATTAATTTAGCAAAGAAATTTTAACATCTTATTGTATGTTTGCTAATTACGAACTAGCTACTTTTTCTCAGAACAAAAACATTTGGTCTGCAGACGTTTTTTACAACGAATTGTAAACTGCAGTTCCCAAAATGACAGCTTTTTCTGTCGCCAAAGTGCTCTCATCTGAACGGTTTTTCTGCAATAAAAACTGACAGTTTTTTTGTCAGCTTTATAATACGATCTTTTAATTAACAACAACTTCTAATTACATTCTACGCATTATTTCTATGTTTTAAGATATTCGGTTAATGCAATGCTGTTTAAAGAAAGAACAATAATATACGATTATTGAATACGTTTTTGTGATAAGAATAATCAAGGTTGAGGCACGTTTAAATTCAAGTTTTATCCTTCGCTGTACATGTAACAAAACCCAAATCTATATATTGTTTTATCATATACTGTTGCAATAGAAAGTCTCGAATAGTATAATTATCTTACATTCAGTTGCGAGAAAATTATTTAAAATGTGTAGTTTATAAAGCTCACGGAAACTACGTTCGCTTTCTTATTCAATCGTATTCTTCAGAGCCTTTTCAAATACTTCCTCAGCTGACTTATGAAGAGATCTTAAGGCTCTCTCTAATTTTAAAGTCCACCGTTTTATATGTTTCTTAGTCTCAAAAACGAGGTTGGCTCGAAGTAACCTTTGAAGCTATCAGAAGCTATCGCGACCAGAAGTGTTGCTCCCGCTCCGCCTTCCTCCCCCGTCTCCTGCCCCCCCCCCCCCCCCCCGCCCCGTGGATTGGACGCTAGTTTATCGCAGTTTACCCCCCAGCATTACGTCGGGTTGGGCAAAGAATGCTCCCGTGACCAATTACATGCATATAAACCTTTGTAATGGGAGGCTCTGCTAGTACAGCTTCTTTATTTTATCCAATGCAACCTCGTCTAAAAAAACACTACTGAATTATCATGCCTCTACACCTGATTTGGTCAAAGTTTTAACTGTTAGCTAAGAAATGGCTGAGATCTGCAACATTTACTGATAGCTAACAAATCACCTAAAATTTAACTGATAACGGAGGTTCCAGCAACCCCATCCACGAACTTATTTGTTCTATTAAAGTTGTATGCCGTGTTTGATGATTGTAATTAGGGCTCTTCGATGCTATGATTTAAAATTTACAACGAATAAAGATCCCAAAAAGAAGTTCCCTGTGAAAATATAATTTCAAGTCTAAAAAAGATAGCTTTGTTTTCTGTTTCTTTGGTGTCTGGTGCAAATTACAGCACTTAGAAATAAGTGCCAAATTTTTGTTCATGAAGAAGCGTTTCTGGTAGCGTCATAAGTTAGTCACAGTTTAGTCATGGTCAATTTAAGGGCTCTTTGGGTTATCTGTATTTGACAAACATCAGTGCATCGAGATCATTACAGAGAAACTTAGAATCTGGTGAACTTAAGCTGATTTTGAAGACAAAACAAGATTGGGAACACCAGCTGCCCTGCTTCAACAAACGAGGTAATTATTATCAAACAGCTACTGAGCAAAGGCCCGGCAATCTGGTGCTAAAACGACAGTCTTGCGATACATAAGGAAAAATGGATCTTACTCTTGGAGAGCAGTATATTTTCTGTTTGTAAAATCTGACGGGGAAAGGGGGCACGAGCTTTTGAAACACTTTGTAATAGGCGTATATCGTGCATGAGGCAAGCTACATTTAAGATAAATGTAAGTTCGGAATGCTATTCGACAGTTGTTTATCAGTGAAGGCCCAATCCTCGCCTCTACAAACCTGTTTCTTTTGCATTCACATGACCAGTTATGTTACCATGGTTATGTTATAACCAGCCACGCGGACCTACACATTTGATGCAACTGGTTGACTATTCAAAGTACCAATCAATTCCAGACAAGCATTCATTTTCTTATAAAACCAATTGTAAAAAATCTTTCAGAACACAAAGCCGTGTACGCAATTAACTTCGAGAGCTTTCCCGGTGGATTAACTTTATATAGCTCTTTATTCGAAAGCGCTTTTCTAAGCTTTGTTATCGAATTGAATAGTTGAAGGTTTTGTGCCGAAAAGTGTTTGACGCAAGTAGCGGAAAACAATAACAATAACGCTACCGATTTCTAAACAAAATGTGAAGTTACTAAGGCGCGCAGATTGAAGTTACTAAGGCAGCACGAAAAACCACTTGAAAGTGTTTGAAAAATGTCAGCTTCGGGAGCTAAACGAGGGGCTGTTACGCTTTCAGGAAGAATTTCACACAAGCTTAAAGTAGGAATTTCTTCTAAACTGGACACGAAAGAGGTTTTGCAGCTAAAATCGGCCACAAATCGCAGCGATGTCCACATATTAACCGACCAACTTGACGATGCTTCTATTGTGGACAGCGAGTTTTCAGCAGGCAAGGTGTTTTACGAAAACACATACAAGCTTTTCCCAGATGCTAAAATGCCGACGAAAACGATTGAAACGGCAATTGAAAATGTCTTAAGAGAGCACTTCGCGAACGAAGTTTACGAGACTGCCAAATGCAAGAAAAACTGTCAGAATATTTGTGAGCTCATCAAAGAAAAAGTCAAGGGAATAATGATTTCGCGGTATAAACTTGTGGTTCTTGTCCACGTTGGCGAGAAAAAGGGCCAAGGAGTACAGATTACAAGTAGATGTGCGTGGAATGAGAGCTTTGATAATTTCGTTACTGTTAACTTCACAAATTTGTCCCTCTTTGTTCAAGCAACAGTTTATGCTTTGTATGTGGAATGACAACAGTCCATGCTGTGATTTTGAGTGGTTTGTGCCTGAACTGTGTATGGATATATAAAGAATTTCTTCAAACCTGTGTGATCGTGGAAAAGTTGCGTGTGGAATTTCAGCTGGAGTTTTGCTCACCGGTCTTCATTTGAACATTGCTTACTATAGCTATAAGCTATACTTTAAGTAGCCTGCGTTTTAGTTCGTCTGCAACGCAGGCTATCCTTTAACAGTTAGAGAGAAAAGGGTTTTAAGTGTGTAAATAATTAAAAAGACGAATGAGACAAATAGCTGAAAAGAGAAAAGAAACAAGGTCGCGATATATCCATGTAAGTCTTTTTTTATTGATGTGCAAAATTCCCTTTAAACCTAAAGAAACCTCAAAATGATAGTTTCTAGTTCCTTGATGATAGATAAGATTCGGGAAGATTGAACAGAGAATTACAAACAACGAACTTGAATTGAAAAGCACTTTAAACTCTGCGTAAGAGACTCATAGCCAGTAACTCATGTTCTCTAAATGTTTTTCACATAATTTCATCATCTTTTTCATGGGAGAGTCAGTATTTTAGCAGGAATGGTTTTTTTCTTGAATAATTAGCTCCCTCATTCTCTTTGGTTTGTATCAGTAATGCAGTGATGATGACCTTGAAAATAGAAAATCCTCGCTGCTTCGATTACACAGTAGCAGTTCGGGTTCTTTTTGTCCTAAAAAACGTGAAACTTTGAAATGAAGCGTTACAAAGGCTGTTTACCATTTACACGGGGAAACCGATTGGTTCTCGGTTTGGGAAAATGGTAAGTAATAGCCCCGAACGGAAATTGGGTATGAAATTTGGCGTGTTCCATTTAGAATTAACTCGGAGTTGTTGGAACTGAATTGAGCCGCGTATTCCGGTCAAGACTTGCGATCTGGAACTGGTAGATAAAGATCCATTTGAGAATTTTGGACGACCTTTTAATTTCAAGAATTTAAGACGTTCCGTTCTTTTTTCTTTTCTTTTTTTTGCTTCTTTTTTGTAAGTTTTTTTGGTAAACAACCGAGATCGCTGTATTTTACTGTAAAGCTACACGTTTCATTGTTTTGTTTAGTAGTAGCAAAATTAGTTGAGTTTAAGCTGATTAACTTGTTCAAAGATGTACATATAGTTAATTAAAGTGAAAAATATGTTTATTTCAAATTTGCAACATTTTAAGTCTTTTAAAATATTCTTACTCTATATAAAAGTCGGTCTTCGCCTAATTTGGGAATTAAAAAGTTTTTTATAGGAGAAAATGTGGCCAGAGTGTATTTGTAGTTATAGCAGGAACCCTTGGGCTCTCAAGAACGTATTATACATTTGACACTAATTTGAATTATTAACAGGGTTTTGTCTTGATCGTGGTAGTGTGAGTTGCCTGGTGAGTTCACTTGGCTGGATGAACAGGCTGCTTGGTGTTGTAGACAATGTCGAGTGTCTCTTCTTCGCTTTTCTTGTGTTGTATCGTTTCTGTACATTTTACCCTCGTCTCTTTGTTGTGGGCTTATTTCCTGGTACGCTGCCTGTCTATATAAATTCACAGCCTGGCCATGATTTCCTTTCTCGTTATACCTTTGTTGTGGCGCAGCTCGAATTAGCCTGTTTTCCGCTGAAAAGTCAGGGTAATATTCGTCATCTGAAAAACTCTCCCTGCCCAGTAGTCTTCGGTAACTATGAACCGACATTTAGGTTCCACATTAATTCTCTTCTCTTCTTGAAAATTTGGCAGAGCTCCAACATGGACGGAGGATCTTTACGCGCTTGCATCTTGGCAGTAATGACAGCTTCACAACTGATCATTTAACCAAACGAAGGCTACGTATGAAGTAATCAATGAAACTGTAAGTTCCAACACGCCCTTCTTTACGTTAATAACCACACTGATGTCGGCTTCCTTTGTGGACTTTGCGCCCACGATGCGAAATACTCGCGTATCGCAAAAATCATTAATGCGAGCAGAATTAGTTTTATTAAGTTTTATTCAAAATTTTATTTCAAAAAAGTACTTGTATCTGGATGAAAATCATAATTATTTTTTAGTCTTTCTTCTTGAATCCATTTCCTATTTATATCTTTACAATAGAAAAACAAAAGGTGATGCACTCCTGAACATGAAAGCCTGGCGGTAAAAAGAGAATGGACTGGGTATAGTTTAAGAGATTTGTTAACCAATGAAATGGCTTGTATCTCGCTGTTATCAAAAGAGGCGTATGTTGTTTTTAACAGTGCAAACAGTTAGCGATAGTGTGAGTTCGGGCACGCCCCTATTATGTGGGCGTCCTTTGTAGATCATGCTGCCCATATTTTAGGAAAGTACTCATTTGAGGAGTTGCATGTGAAATAAATAAGGTTTGCAGTATTGTACAGAGAGCCGGTTTATGGTAAAAATAATTGGTTCTTTGAACAACAAAGGAGAACAAAGTAGAATTACGCTGGAGACAATTCATTATCAGAGGACTGCCTCAATCGGTAATTATCGGTAAATACACCTAACTGCGGAAAACTTAATTAACTTAATCAGTTGCTTTTCGAATAATCAATTAATTAATTAATTAATTAATTGTAGGAAAGATAGATTAAGTTAATGAGCGTAAAACAATTGTTTACCAATCAAAAGGCGCGAATGTTGTTAATATTACGATATTGTTATGTTCATGAGAGTAAACTAAAACCATTCTCAATTACAGTGTGACTACTCCAACAAGGCCAGCCAACCAAATTCTTCTCAAGTTCACCAATAGTGTTTACATGTTAAAAATAAAAATGGTCACAAATTTATTGCTTCTGTGGCGTGCAGCTGAGGTAGATCCACAATTTGTAGGAATTCTAGTGCAGTGGAACCCCGATATAACGATATGCCAAGGGAGCAGTAAAATTATATCGTTATATCGAGGAATCGTTATATCGAAACTCCCAATATAACGATATGGCCGTAAAATAACCGAAAATATCGTTACTAGTCGGGGTAAACCTTACGAGTACTTTTTATATTAAAGGAGGATAAAGAGGCTTAGAATACATTTTCGTATATCATCGTATAAAGCTGTTTACAGAAACGTTAGCGATTATTTGATAACATTGTGATGTTATTGCATTAAATTCATTGTTTTTCTTAAATTGTGACTGTGAACTGATTATATCGTTATATCGAGGAATATTTTACGTTCGGTCCGCTAAATTCTCATCGTTATATCGAGAATATCGTTATATCGAAGATCGTTATATCGGGGTTCTGTCCCATTACATTTTACTGTAACTTTTGCCGGGACATAGAATAGTCATCGTTATACCGGGAATATCGTTATATCGAGGATCGTTATATCAGGGTTCCGCTTTGTTTACATGTAAGGTTTTCATACCTTATTTTGCACAGATTTTGTTAGGTTGCCTTGGTTGGAGTACTCACACAGTAATCATCAAAAAAAAAGCTGAAAATCAAAGTTTAAAACTACAATAAAACCACATCCAGACCCTTGGTAGAAACGGCCCGCCTCTTCAGTACAGGAAAGCGCAGCGTTTGGTGAAAGAGGCAGGGCAATAATTGGAACTCAGAAATTCGACATGTTATATCTTAAAAATTGTCCTTTTACAATCCTTCTTTTTACATCCAAGCAAGTTTCTTTAGGCCGTGGTTGTGTGCTTAACAACTTATTACACGCGTAACTTATATGTTCCTTTAAACTGCGGTCTTGTGTGAAAATTTGACCACAGAATTCGCACAAAAAATTGCGAGGGGACCACCTACTTAATTATTTTGTTTTTGTTTTTGCAGAAAAAGCTGTAACGGCCGCTGAAGGCGCTCAGCTCTCAACATCTTCTGGAATTGGAGCATAATACATTTGAAGCACTTAGTTATCGTATCGCAGCTCGTCCAAGTCGTGTCAGTGAAAAGCGCAGCACAATTAACCGCTCTCAGCGAAAATTAGACATTTGGTCGGTTGGCTTAATGTCATAGTTCAGAACAAGTAGACACAAACTTTGAATTGAAAAAGGCAGATATGAGGATGAGATTCATTTTCTTTTTCATTGTCCAATATATTTAGCAATAAGATACGAATTTGTCAGTAGAGCGGTTTTCACTTGAGTGTCGAAAGTTAATTGCGTTTGCTTTGGTTTTGCATTACTACGCTTAGTGATTGGCTTAAAAATCTCGCGCCACTTTCTCAGCCAATCAGGAGTAAAACCAAAACCAATCGTGACTAGCTCGCGCACGTTTTCCCGCGCTTCGTGCCAGCTACATGTATTTGCTTCGAGTTTTGATTGGTTCACTGGATTGTCTGTGTTCTTTGTGATTGGCCAGAGTAATTACTTTGGTTTTGGTTTTACGACACTCAATTGAAAACTGCTCTAACCTAGATAAGTAAATCACAAATTCCAAGCAATTATCCATTTTCAACATTAATTATGGAATTAATGAACTCCACTGATCATTATGTTAACAAGCAATTAGTGCAGTACGTATCGTTCTGCATTGATATGCGAGAGGAATTATTGTAAAACCCTTGATTGAGGGTCTTATTGGGGGTAGCTGGATAACAATAAATACTTAATTTTTTGGCCCTATAACATGAAACAGTTAATTTTTAGGCATTTAAACATTAATAGTAAAAAATTCACTGTGACAGTAAATTTTATCCAGAAGTAAATATCAACCGCTCCAAAAAGGCCAATATTATTTTGTTTTGTATATCAAGAAGTTTTCAGCCATTTTCCGACGACTACCGAAGTTTTCCGAAGAGTACAGAAGATATCCGGAGACTACCGAAGATGTCCGAAGACTACCGAAGATTTCCGAGGAGAAAACCGAAGATTTTCTCTTAGTTCATGAGTGATTTTATTACCACTTTTCGAAGAGCAGATAAGAATTTACAATGCTAAAAGACAATAGGTTTTTCAGGAAAAACCACCAAACACTTAACAGTATTGTCTCCGGAAACAGTAAACATTAAACAATTGACCAATGTAACACCAAACGCTAAACTAAAAATTATGGGCAAATAACACTAAACACTTAACCCCAATCAGACCCTCAGGGTCAGACCCTCTTGATTATTGATTGTTATTTGTTTTGTTTTCTCTTTTTGTGTTGTTTGTGTTCGTATAACATTTTTTCATTACATAATGCTCTTGCAATGCTGTATAAACGTTTTATAGCCATGCAAATAAAGCTCGAGTGTTGTTGTTGTCAGTTATTCTTCCTCATCTTCTTCGATCACTGGCGTTGAGGTCAGAGCCCTTGGTAGTCCACTCAGCAAGTTTCCACTAGCTGAAAGAAATGAATCACTGTTGTGCCTCGCGAAGCGTCGAGGTCTTGCGGATTTAATTCGGCTCGGCGTGCTCCGTCCGGGAAGCGATGCAGATAGGTCTGGGTTAAGCTTCACTAGATTAGGCGATACAGATACTGTCTTTGTTTCTGATCTCTTTGCAGTCTTGGAATTTGTAAATAATTCTTCAGGGGTTGACTGCACTGAGCTTCGTCTTGTTTTTATGGCGGGCTTTTCAAACATTGCAAGGTTGTCTGGATTTAACGCTTTGAAATCTGCTCGAGAATATATCGAAGAAAATCTTCCTAGAGCAATCAGAGATGTTTCAGCGGTTGACCATCTTCTGGCCGCATTACTTGAGAAAAATTGTCTTTGCAATGTTATTGAGTTTCTTCTAGGAATTCTTCTCTTAGTCGATTCTTTTCCGCCACGTGATTTCCCTTTGTCATGGGGGTCCCCTGAGGTTCTTTTCTTTGCTGACGAACGAAACGAATGGGTTGATTGTTGCGTCATCAAGGTAAAAAGCTTAGGTAACTGGCTTTGACTGCAGGGTGATTTCCCTCCGTTGTTTTCACAGGTTTTTATTTGAGAAGACATTTTCTGTTGCTCTATAGCAGGTGAAGGTAATGCCTCTTTCGTATCCAGCCAATCACCTTCCTCCAATTTGATTGACGTCTGTTGTTTATCACAAGGTGCTGCTGTCGTTGCCATGGCACTTCCATTTTCTTCGGAACTTTCATCGGCATTCAATGTCCTGTTTGCAAAACAAACTTTCTTTTTTTGCGGAAAACCCGAGTTTACGGCATTTCTGGGCTCAAAACTGAACGTCACAGATCTGGACAGAAATTTAGGCTTGTCGTTTTTTGCCAAAGAGGCAGATTTTGTTCTTCTTCGAAGAAAATTCTCATTGGGTTTAATCTCCTTGGAATCTGGTGTTAAAGTTACAGAGTTTCTTTCTGCGTCAGCCATGTTGTTCAAGTCTTTTCTGTAATGAATTATAGATGAAGTTCTTGACCTTTCAAAGTGATTTTTACTTTGCTGACGGTTTAATAAGCCATCCTTTGCGAAATTGGCTTTTCGAATTTCCCCCTTCGCATCTTCACTCTTTGCTTTGTCTTTATTTTCTTTCTCTTCTTTTTCCTTCAAGTACAAATCCCATTCTCTAGCATTCAGTTTCAAATCAAAGTCTCGAGCGTTTGGCGATGCTTTACCGTCACTTAACAACACTTCTATACAATCACTTTGCTTGAGTTTCATGGCTCTAATCAGAGGTGTTTCGCCTTTCTTGTTCGGTTTATCTGCTGCCCGAACATCATAGATATTCATTGCTTCAGTTAGAGCTTTCGTAATGCGAGAATTTCCAGCGTCAACTGAGTAAATTAACGCAGTGTTCCCTGTAACATCAACAGCACCAAAATCGCATTCGTCGCTCTGAATCAACAACTTTGCAAGTTTTTCCTTCCCGAGTTTACAAGCTTGCATAAGAGGGCTCATTCCTTGTGCATCTTGCAAACAAACGTCCGCTCCACGATGTAGAAGCTTCTTGGTGATACGACAAGCTAAGTTTTCGTCTTCTATGAAACAAACCGCCAAAAGTGGAGTTTTTCCTGAGAGTTGTTCCTGTTGGTTAACATCGTCGCCAAGTTGTAAGAGTATTTTTGCTTGTTTGAATCGCTTTTGTTCGATAGCTTTCACTAGAGCTGCCATATCTGTCCTTCAGTGAGGAATATCTCAATACTCTAACGCTGTCTCAAACTGACTAAATTCTCTTAGCGATGCAAACTGTTTTTAAAACCTCCTTCTGAGCATAGTTCACCAGAAATTTCGAAAGTTGATTTATAATGAAAAACATTCCTTGCCGGACAAAACCTTCGCTTTCCTTGTAACGGTTTTATTTAGTTTCGCTGCAACGAAAATTTGTGACTTACTATGAAGTCCAACTAGTTACTGCAGTTTTCGTAAGTTTTGGAGTTTGCAAGAAACGAGAAAATGTTTATTTAACCATAAAAAGTTTTTGACAATACCATGGTTGCCATAGTAACTTAACTGAAAAAGCAGGTGAAAGTAGAAGTCAATTTCGATCAATGGAGTATGTTTGAAAAGAATGCAAAAATAATGTAGTTGTGTTGTGTTGTTTGTTATGTTTAGTAAATCTTTATAAATTATTAAATAAGAAGCCGGTTCAAATGTAGAATTCAATTTCTACACGCTTATTTGGATGATAACATTGCTATAATAGTATAACATTGTTTTTAAACGTTGAACCTTGCACTATTTCAAGCTAAAAATCAGTTTTCTACTAAAACTATTCGCCATATATTTATGTTAAATGTTATGTTTATATAATGTTGTTTTTTTGCAAGAACAGAAAAAGGGGAATAAATATTGAGTTTCCCTTAGTTGTGTATGGATAGCGTTAGAATAAAAAATGGTTTCTTAAGCCCATCATCCGCAGTAATATATCATTACAATATATTTCTTATATGATTGAACCCTATCCCCCTGTGGTTTATCGGTACAAAAGTGAATAGCTTTTGACCAATCAGAGGGTAGACACGCAGCATCTTCAATTATTTTGTAAAAGGTTATATTGAGCTATCGATTAACAATGTTACTCAGTTATACCCTGAAGTCATAACCACCAAACTACAATCCGAACGTCACACGACCACCCGAAAGTCACTCGGCCAACCGAACGGATTATACGACCACCCGACCATTGCTATCACCCAAACGTTACGACCTCCAAACGTCAAGAATCGAAAGTTGGTGACTGAAAGTTGGTGACTAAAAGTTGCACCTATCTGAACGTTGCATGACCATACAAAGGGTGACGACCACCCGAAAGCAACACGACCACCCGAAGGCAACACGACCACCCGAAAGCAGTACGATCATCTGGAAGCAGCACGTCCACCCGAAAGCAGCATGATCACCCAAAAGACGATCACTCGAAAGCAACACGACCACCCGAAAGCAATGCGATCACTTGTTTGTTACCACAACCCGAAAGGTTACGACCTTGAGCATTTTGATGTTTGCAATTTACGTAAAATCATTACAATAAAATGCCTTTGTAACTAGCGAGTGTGTTTTACTTCTAAGCTCAGGAACCTGCAATAGCTTAGCTAGGTTTTAATACAAGTCAACCGACAGTGTGAAAATGTTGACATTTTGGTACTTTCTGACGGACCACAACTGAAGTGGACTAAGTCGGGTGCTTGAAATTTTAAAACGCCGTATCTTCAAATGAAGGTGATGTATGTATAAGCATAAACTAGCCGATCACTTGAACAAAAAATATTTTAAAAGAAATGTTTGAAGCGATGTAATTATGATGACTTAGGATGAAATAGATGATTCAACGAACAGAAGCTTTTCCGAGAGTTTAACATAATGTAGATTTTCAAGCTCATAATATGTAAAAGTTACATTAGTTTGGGCTCTTGCAAGTTTAATCTTTTGCCAACTCTTTTTTACAACGTAAAGTATATTTAAAAGTATCTAGGTTGTCAGAACATTTTAGGGCCTGATTATCGCCGAAATTCTCCCGAGCAGATTAAAGAAAAATTCTAGAACACAAGTAAGGGGAATTTTAAAGTCGAACAAAGAACTTAGACCAGGCACTCAAGTAAACTCTCAAGTCGAGTGTGGAAGCAAATATAACTTGGCCAGCTTTATGGCTTCAAAGTTAAAGATAGGAATAAGCTAAGTTAATAGTGCAGTTAATTAGACTGCATTTTAAACTGAGCGCGTTATTTTCTAGATCTTTTCAGACCGTTTGCCAAGGACGTGCAGATCTCATCATGAGTCAAAATTAAATGCGTTATCTCCCTCAATATCAAATCAACATTCCTTCGTGTGCTGTTCATGTTGATTTAACACCTGAATAAACAAACTATAACAATGTTGTTCTCACTCTAAAGTAGTTTTTCTACTCGTCTTACTCTGATAAACCCTGTAAATTAAATTATCTTTGACCCACATGAACCACTTGACAGCTTATTGCAATTATAATAATGGCTGAAGTTTAATATCTGTCAAAGCGGAACTGTGTGCATTTGCATCTTTTTAACAAAGTTCTAATACTTTCACACATGGTTGACTTCTTTATGCTGTAGCTATAGACTCTTTGTTTCTCTTCGCAAGAAAAGCTTCTTTTAACGGTCGATTCGGCCTGTTCACAGCGGGGAGCTAACAGCATAATCCTTACTAACAAAACAGTGGAGTTTGTCAGACTAGCGTTGATAAACTTTCGCTTCGCACATAAGGCAATAAATCCATTATTTTCTCTGACAGTTAGAAGGCATTTTAGAAGTCGCTTTATGCATCTCTGCCAACTCAGTTGAAAACGCTCAAAGTTTTTGCAATTTCCCCCTTTAACTCCGTCACAACTATATATATGGAAGAATGTAGAAAGACGCTCGCTTTTTCGTCCTTCGAAGATTTTGAAACCTAACTGAACGATTCAGAAAAATACAACATCGCACAGCTTCAATATTCCTAAACAGTTCAAGATATTAACAAGCGCTCAAATCATTACTTTAATGGCGGACTATTAATTATTTTCCTATTACCTTTTACAGCGATAACTCTTTCAATTTGCCTCCTGCTGTTTGTATTTTCATTTTCGTTTAGTAACATCGTTATCAATTCTTGATACTAACCAAACTATCTAATTGTGCCTAAGCGCACCGTTGCAAAATATTTTCAGTGGCGACAAAACTTCACGGCTCGTCGTTGAATAAAGTAGCGAAGACAATCCCTGTAGCGAACAAGGAATCATTATCAAATGTTGCCATTACAAAACTATCTGTGTTTGGATTCCAGACACACTGGCTGGCCATTTCAATGCCTCGGTCACGAATAGCTCCGATGTAAACCAGAGCCGTGATCTTGTATTGTACACTGTACAAAGATTTAACACCATTTTCTATCATCTGGCTAATAGTCTTACATTTTGCACCGCATATTTCGTGATTGTATTCCATATTGTCGAGGTGTGACGATAGAATCTGCTGAATTAGATCTCGGATTTTCGAGCTGAAATCCTTACAATCCAGTTCACAACCTTTTTGAGCCTCAAAATTATCACTAGCTTGTTTATTTACCATTTCCGCTTCGCTGCTTGAAGGACTCCCTTTGCCATCTCGTTCCTTCCATGAACTAGCTCTTAACTTGAAGGAAAACACATTCACCGGGCCGCTACAAGCTTCTCTTTGTAGAGGTAAGGTCTTGCTCATACCCAAATCGTTCAGAGCTTCGCGTGAACTACCATCAACACCGCTGAATAGCTCTCTTTCGCTATTTACCGAGAGTGCTTTCCGCAGCTTTGGCCTCAGGACGCCTCCAACGGATTTGTTAAAAGCGAGACCTCGCAGCCGCGACGCCGGGCTTCTTGACCCTGATTTACCGTTCATTATCTTGTTTCACGCACGTTTTTGCACCAATTAAAAGACGCTATCAGCAGACAAAGCAAAAATCTGCACGGTTTTGCGGGATTCATATACCGGTATCAGTATCTCGATAAGCTCCTAATGTTTACTTTTAGTTTTATTAAGAAAAATGGTTATATATTAACTTGTTCTGCTTTAAGCCAGTCAAGTGTTGAGAATTTAATTGACATTAAGACACCCTTGGTAAGCAATACCGTATATCATTACTTGATGACGTAAATTGAAAACCTTTTTAAAAAACATATTACGCATGCTCCTATAGAAGAGCTAAGAGAAGAGTGTGATTCATTTTAGGGAAAAATCTCATCGGAGAACATACGGCCACGAAAAGGAACAACAAACCACTACTTCCGACGTTTGGAAAAGGATTAAGGCTGGTTTGGCCAGCCGAAATATGATACAAAAAAAATATATATCATTCCACGTTGTATCGGTCTCTACCCTAGTTTCAAACATGCTTATAATTATAGCAAAGTTAATTTTTTTTAAAATACTTAACGGAACGTCAGTTCCAATCGGCTTTATACAAACAGTTTCCGGGCCCTGGAACCGAGTTTAGCAACCTTGTGACGTCATTAGTTGTTACATGTCGGCATGGATTGGGAAGCGCGGTAGATTCTCTCCTATTGTTCGTATTGTCGTGATCTACTAGCCACCAAACTCATATACGTTTTGTCTGGATGAATCAGAAATACATATAAAGGCTTTGGATGGAGGTGAAGTGATTCGTCGCATTAATATGAGTGCGACAGATTGGAACTGTTTAGCCGATACATTGAGTACACAATTAATTGTAAACGCGAGTAGCATCACTAGTATTGAAGGTTCGATCGGTGCATGTGTTCCAAGTTCAAAAGAAGACTGATCCAATAGACGAGTGAGAACTTCGGAAGATTCCGAACCATTACGAATCGTCATGGCGACAAGTTGTCGTGACGTCTTCGATATCTTCGGGGAGGTGCTTACGACGTCGGCAATGTCAGTTCTGATTGGATAGTTAGAATCGGAAAATGATTTGGATGCGCTTCCGAGAATTTACTAGAAAAAAAGCGCAGCCGATACAAGCGGCAATGTGCTGTTCAAAAGACAAACACAGAAAAATAATTACGATTATTTATTCCTTCATTTATTCAATCTCGATTTGGTATGAAAGCGTGAAAAATCACTTTAATCATATTTAGTGTTATTTACAGTTCACGCTACTTTTATGAAATCAGCTGTAATGTTTGTATTATTTTAATTGCTAATCTCGTACTTAAATGAAAGTGTGAAAAGATCAAACTTGTCAGTCAATCATTCATTTATTTAATATATTTCAATTTGCGACAGAGGAAAGTAAGAATATTACGAAAATGTCAACACAACACAAATATTAAAAGCAGAGCGGAGGAAAATCGGTTTTTAAGTGTAATGCAGTTTTTTTTTTCTTTTTTTTTTCCTCCTTTTCCAAGAAAGGGTTCTTTTTTCAGTTTATTCACTGAAATTTACGGCTGCGTCCAGCGTAAAGTTGATTTCCCACATACAATAACTGAAGTTTAATCTTGATTCAAATATTATTCTTGAACTTGACCGGCGGGGGTGGGGCACAGTATGAGTTATTTTACACTTGGTCAAAACTTCCTTTACAATGCGATTCCTACAAAGAAAATTGATTTATAAACCAGAGTCACTGTTTGTAGCAAGCAAAGCCTACTTTCAGAGAGCCATATGGTCAATGTTTATGCTTATATCCATCACTCTTTCAAGACGCCAAAAACGATAGCAACGGCAAACAACGAAGCATTTTGGAAAAAAGATGTAGAGAAATTATCTTTGCATTCATTCCAAAGAAAGCGACTGGCCATCAAAATGCCTTGTCCGCTATTTGAACCAATGCTAACACTGCATATCAAGCGAAATCTTTCCATCCCAAGATTTTTCACGCGGCCTTTAATATCCTCTGACAAACTGATACATAGCACTCGGCAAGTGCTTGGGTCGTACGATTGAGTTGAAAGTTTCTCTTGTAGAATTTCATCCATGATTTTTTTTATTTCGTGTGCGTAAAATACGTTCTGTTTTTGCTGCCCTTCGGTTAAATTAGGTACATCGTGGCGTCGTGCTTCCTTTCCAAACAAGCTTGCGTTTCCCTTGCCTTTTTCTTGCTCCAACATCCATTGCCCTTCGTGCTCGGTTGCTAAGTTTTTCGTGGAGTCATTTCGCAAGCTTTTCTCAAAAATCCCATAATGTTGGTCACGAAATTTTCCATTTATATTCCCATACATTTTTAGCCTCTAGCACGCCGAAGGATGTTTTATGTAAAATAGAGACTTTCGTTTAAATTGAAGATCCGCCGCAGTGTATATTCCCTGCCTCCTAAAATATTTATGCCTCTAACAACGGGATTGAATTAATCTCTTCCTGTTAAGGATGAACGTATAATATTGAACCTGAAGAGTCGCTTGGTTCTTAAACTGACAAAATGATGATTTCGTTATTGTTTTTTCACACCAAACCATAACAAGAGACAGAGTAATCTTCATTTCAGTGAATCAATGTTGTGGCAGATGTTTTATAAGAACGTATCCATGGCAACTACCTTTGTTTTATCGCCGGAAAAGCTCATGAACACACGCTGCGTTTTTTTCTGATCTATTACCGATATTTTGCTAATTAACAACAAAGATCGCTCTTTAATTGTTCTAAACCGTGCGCTCAATTTTTGTGTTTTGACAAATTTTATTTACGTTCGAGTAAACTTCAGATCAATATAAAATTGTCCGTCCGTGTTTTGTGGTTTCCTGTTGAATGTACGTAAAAGACCGGCAAATCGTTCCAAATCAAAATAATATTTATTTAAGAAAATTTACATTTTTATTGAGAGATCTTGATTAGTTCGATCCTTAAATAAAGCGCTGGAGTGGTTTTTAAGACAATTTCCTTTGTCAGTCTTATTTTTTTTTAATGTTAATATAAAGTCATGAGAAGCTATTAATAAAATGACCTCTCAGCGTATATGGAAATTCCGTGCTTTCATACTAAATCTTAAATTTGAATCTAAAACCTGAGTTTCCTCAGGAACGATATATTTACCATGCGAAATTATTTTATTTTATCATAGTAGTTGTGGTAGCAGTGTTTGATTGGACTCAATTTATTTTCGGGGGGGGGGGGAGCGGTGTTTTGACCAATTTTGGATGAAGTACTATATCAGGTTCCGATTCCTTTAACATTCAATCAACAAGTGGCGATACCTCACAAGTATTTTTGAAACGTTTCACGCCAACATGACGCAGAATGCAGTGAGGTTACGTTATGCGGGAATCGCGAAGCAACCTACCGTATTTTCTCTATTAGATCCCCCTCCCCGTATCCTATCATATTTGTCTACTGTGTTGCCCTACCCTCCCCCCTCCGTCGAAAAGAAAATGATAGTGGTGATGATGATGAATAATCCCATAAACGCTTGGGAACCGTTTAAGTTATTCCAATACCCTAAAGCTTAAAGGACGAGAGAAAGATGAAAAAAATACCGTAAGAATGACCTGTTAGAAAGAAGTGCCACCACTGAAGAGTGAAAAAGAATTTATCGGCAGCAACATCAAGTGTTATTCAACCAAGATCCTCCACAAATATTCAGGAAAGTCTTTGTGCTAGCCTGCGTAGCTGGCGGGATTCGAGTGCGAGTGCTTGCTTTGAGACGGGCCGGCGAACTGCAAAGAGAGGGAACCGCGGAGCCGCGAGGAATTTCAATTCAAGTGAACTTCAAAAGCTTTGATTCAACGGTCAAAATGTTTTGCAAGCAGGTTTTTGATCAGATTGCAGGTTTGAGTGGTGTTAAAGGACCATTTTGCTAGATTGTGACGAGGATTTTATCGAAGATTTACTAGATTTGCCATGTTTGAAGATTCTGTAAACTGTTTCGCGCATGTCGGTTAGTGCCGCTTATATGTACGTTTTCCACGCATGAATTGAGAGGTCAATTAAATCGACTTTAAATGGTTTCGAATTCCTTCTGAAAACTTTGAGATCGCTTGTTGTGGAGATCACTTCGTGTGTGCGGCGAGGTGAATATTCTGCCGTTATTCACCGAGATTTCAAAGAATAATTGTTAATTATTATAAAATTATCCACGTTTGACCTTATATTGGAAATAAGTGCGGCCTGGGGGGGGGGGGGGGTACTCCCATAAATTTCGGATAGGGATGTGCCGCCAAGGTTCTTAAACCCTGACCCTATTAAAGGCCCAAAACCGAAAAATGACACCCTATTCAAGGGGAGGAGAAGAGTTCCATGACGACCCAAATAACGGCTAACCGCGCACGGCAACACACAAATCTCGATAAAATCGCTTTACTAATAACTGAACAGTAAATTCAGTTTTAAAATACCTTTTTTGGTTTAACTGGGCGTTTATTTTAGCTTATAGAATTTAGGTACCCTATCTAAGGATCACACCGGGAACTCATTGCCAAAAGGAGCAAAAATGATACCCTATTTAAGGACCGAGAACCTCAAAAACCATACCCTATCGGGCGGCACATACCTATATAGGCCACATATGGGAGTACCCCCCCCCCCCGGGGAATGCGGCAAGTGCCGCACAGCTTAACGGTTCCGTTAGAAAAATGGCTGAAAATAGCAAGTTAGGCGAGCTTTATACTGGATACAAGAAATAACCGGCAATGCCTTCCCTGAAACATCACAAATACCATAAAAATGCCATAGTGGACTCGACTACGCAAAACAAAGAGCGACTGTCTCACTAAACGAAGAAGAGAAGCAGCAAATATTTTCCAGGAGACCAGAAAACTGACACAATTTCATTCAGTGTTCGACGTAAAATAAAGCTCAGCACTTAATTACATGTTACCTTTTAATCTTGTTCCTGCTTGTCCTTTGAAACTTCAAAAAACTTCACCGACTCTGAGTGCAATTTCGTCTCAGCATCTCGATGTACCAGCAGTCGAGCCGTAAACAAGTACAAGATGTATAAAACCCTTGCTTCATTCGACTTGCACAAGGCGTATAATTTCCAGAAAAGCTATTAATTCGGATCTTCCCGTAAACCTTAATTGCTGTCACAATTTTCCAGCATGAATAGACGATTTAAGAGGAGATTGTCCGAGGCAAATCTTCGAAAGAAAACTCTCTAGCTTCGCTTTCTTCGCGTATTTCATTCAACTCGATTCAACTCATGAAGTGAACACTGCGCACCGCGCCACAAATTTTCCCGCCTTCTCATACTCTCCCCGGGCCCCGGGGAGGCACTCCCTTATATGGCCTATACGGGGACGTACCGCTGTTTTTTTTTACTCCAGCCCTGAATCACACAGCGGTCAAACGCAGCGCGCGTGCGCAGTTCCTGTGTAATTCCCGCCAAAATTTTCCATACAAAGTCTTAAATTTTTCCGAAAACTTTCGCTGTAAATCCAAAAGTTAACGCCGTCCCTGGAAAGTTAAGGTTTATACGCCGCTTATGGATTAGAAATTTGATAATTCATCTTCACGGAGTGTCCCAGCTTGAACTGTTCTTTCACCGTACTATTTCTTTAACAATTTCTTACAAAAGTTTGCCCACTTTCAAGTCGAAAGTTCGAGGCGGCGAAGACCGATGTGACGTCAATTTTTGCGTTTGACCGCTGTGTGGCCCTGAATAGGGTATATAATTTCAACCTCCTCTGTCCTAAACAGGGCCTGAACCTGTCTTAGACAGGGTGACTTTCGCTTCGTCGAACATCGCGTATGGGACGCAATCACAATAAAGCGTAAATGATTGTCGATGTTGTCCTAAATAGGGTCTTAAAATAGGGGGTGTTGTCCTACACAGGGTAGGTATTCGTAAGTTTTTATTGTCCTAAACAGGGTCAGGGTTTCAAACCCCCAGTGGCTCCCAACGGCACCCCTATACCCAAACCTAGGTCAAGTACGCCCACCCCCCCCCCCCCCTCCCCTAGGGCTCATACTATCACTTTGCTTACATTAAAATGAAATGTCCAGTCGATTTTGTACCTCATAATCTAACTGCCAGGTTAGGCTCATGGAATAATTGTTAATTTATAATGAGTTGGCGGTCATGGCCGAATGGCCGATCAAGCATAAAAAAAGACTCAAAATTCTTTTAGGGGTCAAAAAAAGTTTGAGCCACGCCCAGATTGGTCTCAAATTTTCCGACGAACATCCCCGTCCCTTTTATATGACAGACTCTCTACCTCAGGGTGGGTATTTTTTTGCGCGCTCAAGCCGGGCTACTCCGCTGGTGCCTCGCCTAGGGCTTTCCACAAGTTGCTCGAGATTTCCCAAAAAGTTGCCCGTAATTTCTCAAAAAGTTGCTCAAAAGTTGCTCCAAATATCCAAAAAGTTGCTTCTGATAATAAAAGTTGCTCAAAAGTTGCTCCAAAAAATCCAAAACGCTGCTTCTAGTCAAGAGAATTTCTCTAAATATATGCTAATTATAGCAGTTTTATGCAATTTACAGCAAAAGAAGTATCTAAATAACATCGAAAGGGGAACATTTGTTAAATAACAACGATTTCGTAAACTAAGAAAAATCGTGAAGATATCGATGACGTCATGTTTGCTGGCGAGTTTTGTAATGTTTTAATGCAGAATGAGCCGAAAGTTGAAACTTCTTCAGATGGTTCTTCGAAAATCTTCGGCAAACTTCGTAAATATTCGGAAACGTTCGTACTGCCTTTGAACAGCACTCGGATAGTCTTCGGAGATCTTCGGTCTGGAAATTGCTCAAAATGCAACAAGTTGCTCGAGTTGAAAAAAGTTGCTCGAAGGGGAAAAAGTTGCTCGAAACATGAAAAGTTGCCAAAAAGTTGCCGAGCAACTTGTGGAAAGCCCTAGCCTCGCCCCTTTGCATTCCCAGCCAAATCCCGCTCGTTGCGTAGCGTAACAGACATTAACATCGAAATAAAATGTCCAGTCGATTAACTTCGCGCCTCGTTGGCTATTTACCACCTCGTAGCCAACTTGGGCTCATGGAATTCTCGTTAAATATAATGAGTTGACAGTCTAGATCGTTCCGGCATGTAAAAGGGCTCAAAATTCTTTCGGGGGTAAAAAATAAAGGCTTGAGCCAGGAGCTCCTGCCTGAGCCACACCCAGATAACGTCTAGATTGGTCTCAAATTTTCCGACAAGCATCCTCGTTCCTTTCATACTCCCTGCCTCATGGGTAGAGATATGTTTGCGCGCTCAAGCTGGGAAATCTACTCAAGTTCTTCTGCGCCCAAATAAATAGTATACAATCGAAGCTCTCGTAAGCGGACACCCTCGGGACGCGAAAAAAGTGTCCGTAACTGGAGCTGGTCGCTTACGAGAATGGTTCTCGTAAGCGGCCACTCGAGGTGTAGGGGAAGATGACCGCTTACGGGAGCTTACCCAGCTAACAATAACTGGACGGACGTGGATGACGACAAAACAAACACTGAAATATTGGACTGTAATTACTGTAAAATCATTGTGACGAATGGCGATGTGAAGTTGATTTATAAAAACAAGATACACGGCCGCTTACGGGAATGTAAAAATACAGAGTTTGTATGGGAGTCTAAACGGGGTTTCAGAAAAGGTGACCGTAAGAGCTGTCCGCTTACGAGAGTGTCCGTTAATACAGCTTCGACAGTATAACCTGCGATCAGGCTTTCTTTCGCCACGAGACTGGTGCCCAGTCCACTGCATGAACTCCCAGTTGACAGTCCAGTCCCCAGTTCTCAGACCTCCAACCCATAAGTCCTCGCGGGCTGATTCGCGCATGCGAAATAGCTATTAGATAGCAAGATGACGTCAGGTGGCTGGTTCTTTCTAAGGATTGCACGCTACAGTTGTAGTACAGTGCAGTCGTTTGAGAGTTTCTTGAATTTCCTTGCTGTTCATAGTCGTCTTTAACTATCCTGGAGCTACAACTGTGTACAGATTAACCTCACAACATGTTTATAACGTTTAAGACCCTTCAACAACAGTCCTTTAAGATAGAAATAGACGAATCTGCAACGGTGAGTGTTTGACAATTTCCTTCATTTTCGTGTGGTCATCTTTCGATCTTTATGTCTAATCTTTTCAAGACCGTTTTTACCATCAAAATTGGTTGTATTTTACCCAAACTAGCTTATAGTGTACTGTGTGTCTTTTCTATTGCCATACCACGGTTTTGGCTCAATGAATTCTGTACGGTTAATTCAATTTTACGATTGAGATAAGTTGTTCAACTTAACTTAAATTCTCCTTCCGGCGATACGTTAAAACATTAGCGTTGCTTTTAAGACTGCTAATCCCATTGTCTCTAAAAGATATGGTAGTCTATAGAGTTATAGGTAAAATGTATGACTATAGTGGCCTCCCCAGATGTGTATATTCTGTGCTCCTTTAAAAGAATTTGATTTTTCTACAAGCAATTGAATGGCGATACATTTGTTATCAGTTTAATACTCTCGTAACTTTTATATTGTGACCGTTTCATGATCTTTGTTCACTTTTATCTTTGTATTTTCTCAAATTTCGTAGTTGTTTTCCTTGACAATATTTCACTTTCGCAGTGATTTGATCCTTAGTTGATGTTCAGACATCCATGCTTGCTGTACATACTTTTGTAATGCTATTAATTAATTGTAAATATATCTAGTGTTAATTAACTCTAGATTTAAGATGCAATAGGCCAGGAAATTAACTGTTAAACATTATTGTAAATAGCTGGTTATTTTTAAATCACTTATATTCTAAGTATTATTTTTAATTTTATTTTGTAGGGCGCATTTGATCATATGTATATGTTAATTTGCACCATACAAGTTTTAAATATTATTAAATATTATAATTATCATTGAAACCGATACTTTTTGTTGTGTATTACAACAATACAAGCAAATGTGTTACAGAAATGACAGTTTCTTTTGTCTATATTTTCTTGGCTAAGGGAAAATAAATTGCACGTTATCAAATTAATGGACGTGAACACATCTGGGTCCAGCAGTATAGATTTAGGCAAGCCTAAAAGCGGAGCTCCCCATTTATTTAATTTTCACTGGAGCTTACAATGTTTTGATTCTAGTGAATAAGCGGCCAAAGTACTAATGTTTATGGCGGTTTATAGGTGCGACACAAATTTAAATAGCTCACGGTTATACCGGGTGGTTATACTGAATGTCAGCAGTACGACAAAAATAATAATCTTAAAGCGGGGCAAAATCATTACTCATGGCACGAAAAATTACTTTAGAGTACAGTAAATTATCTGCTTTCTAGCAATAGAAAATAGTTTCGCGATCCTGTTATAGTTTCGCAGCAGTTTAGTAGACTCCACAATATTTATTACATTGATATAGGATATATTCAACGTGCATTTCAGAGTCTGTCGGATTAGCTCAATCGGTAAGGTGCCAGTCTGCTGATCTGGAGGTCGTGAGTTCAAATCTCAGAGGGTCAAGTTTTTTTTTTCTTTTTTCCTTTTTTTTTTTTTTTTTTTTACCCCATAGCAATAAAATGGTTTGTTTATTCTATCAACCCGATTTAGCTTTCGAATGCTCCTTCATGTATGATGCTGGCTTTACAGATAGACACGAAAGTCATCGATCGATTATGGCTCTCAATGTCCACTTTTTTGGCGGTCGATTACTTTCTACACATAATTTTCAGCCACATTTTGTTTCATTGCTTCTTGTTTTTCTTTTCAAACCTCTTTAAATTTTAAAGGCTGCCTTTATACGGCCGCCTTTATACGGCCTTCTTGCTTCACTATGGCCGCCATGTTGCGCGACTCCGTACGGACGCCGTACGTACGCGCCCGCGAACCATGCCGCTATCCATGTTGACCATGAAAACTCATTTCGATAGTGTTCCTTCTTTCATGGTTATGGTGCTACGCTTAGGAGCTCCGCTATTATAATTATCATCAAACCGATACTTTTTGTTACAAGTGTATTACAACAATACAAGCAAATGTGTTACAGAAATGACAGTTTCTTTTGTCTATATTTTCTTGGCTAAGGGAAAAAAAATTGCACGTTATCAAATTAATGGACGTGAACACATCTGGGTCCAGCAGTTTAAAGGGTGGATAACACTGGCTTTCCTTACTTTTAAGGGACTCGCGCTATATAGGGAAAACAACTGTCTAAATGCTCGCACAAAATGGCGTAAGCAAATGGCGAATTTATTAAGAATATTGTCACGTACAATTAACGGTAAGTGAATTTACAAGTCAAAGAAGGCAATTTTTTAAAATTAACAAATTTAGAACGAGTAAAAGAAGGCAAGATCTCGCACTAACAAATCAAAAGTGTTATTGTAGCGACCTCTGTACATACAAATTTCTTCGTTCTTTACAGAAATTGCGTAGTCTAAATTGGTCATTTTCACCATTTTGCGCGAGCATGTAGACAGTTGTTTTCCCTATATAGCGCGAGTCCCTCAAAAGTAAGGAAAGCCATAACACTTTATTTACTGGATAAACCGCTATCCAGTGGATAAGTGTTGACAAAACATGCCGTGCTATCCACTGGATAGTGAGTTACCTATACTAATGGATATTGTTAAAAATATATTTAACTATGCTTTAAACAACTGGATTTATCTTACATGTACATGTTTGTTCACAAGTCAAAATGGATTGCAAAGCATTCTGTAGCACAATTGCCAGTAAATCAGGATTTGATTTTATGATTTATTGTCATGTTTCATCACTTCATAGAAACAGAATTAATGTTTTCTATTTGTTATGTAGAAGAGTTGGAAATGTCATATCACTGTTCATGTCCGCCGTTAGAGCTGTTGATACCATTAAAATAAGATGCAGCTAAGATGCACCTTATACAAGCAATTTAAGTCTAGATTTAGACATGTCTTCAAGAAGACTAGCCCAAACCCTGTTCAAAAATAAGCTGTGTCCCGTTTTAGATGCACATTGTTTTAGTTGCAAGACAGGGTTTTGTAACATTTATACGTCCAGATGACATCTTATTTTAGTTGTGTCTTATTTTACTGTCTTATTTCTCTTACATTGTATATACATAGCCCTATTGTTTGTCCAAAAATTAACACAGCACATTTCACATATCAGGTAGCAGATCTAAAAAACAAACTTGAAACAGAGAAAGGAAAAGATGAATATCCTAAAGCCAACGTCAGACTTATATATGCTGGTAAGTACATGCATCAATGGCATATGCCTTTTAAACTAGAAAACTACATGTAGAAGCAATAATTTATCTTTACTAAACAGTATAAATTATGCTGTCAGATGATCACATAATACAAAGTAATAAAAAATTCTTTACCTCCTGGCTTAATATTTTTCTCCAGTGTCAGTGTTTAGAACTGTTAGCTAAAAACTCTTAGTTAGCAAAATGTTGGAGAGAATTCTTTTTTAGTGTAGCTAGTCCATCAACTTGGAATAATTTGTGTGAAAAGCTAGAATGATACAGTACTGTACATGTCCAGGGTTCTTTTATTATCTTTAATCTTTTGATCTGAATATCAAATACAGTGAAATCTCGATTTCTTGACCTTCTGAAAATTCGAACAAGAAATTGGTTTCCCTTCAGTTTGCTCCACCTTGTCCAATATAATTGCAATTATACTCCAAAAAAATTCACAAACCAAATTAAATTTTCATTTCCCTTGAAGATTGGAGAAATCAGGTTTTCACTGTTGTAATCTTATGTTACAGTGTGACTACTCCAACAAGGCCACCCAAGCAAATTCTTCACAAATTGATCAATAGTGTTTGCATGTTAAAAATGGTCACAAATGTATTGCTTTTGTAACATCTCTACATGCAGCTGGTGTAGATCCACACACTTGTGGGAAATCTATTGTTTACACACAAGGTTTTCATTCTCTATTTTGCACAGTGGTCGCACTGTAATTTATTGTTCCACTTTTGAAATAAGGTGCGGCGATTCTTTGTTTTTAGGCAAAATATTAAATGATGACCAGCCGTTGACAGAGTACAAAATAGACGAAAAGGGATTTGTTGTTGTCATGGTAACAAAGGTAAAAATCCTTTCTAATATTTTTCAAACTATGTAACTTACATGTATTCAACACATGAACAATGTACATGTAACTGAAAACGCTTTCCTTCAGATGTTTGATGTGGTCGCCATTTTCTTTTCACTGTACTCTTAAATCCCTTGATAGCCCAACCCTGAACAAATAAAGGCTTTACTCAGTACTACCATTGTCTTTTTCAGAGGATTGCGTATATCTGTATGAATTTTACACTCGTTTCCCTGTTTGCCAGCGTGCGCAACATTTGTTGCAGACCCAAAATTTGTCTGAGACACAAAAAGGTTTCTGATTTTTTTCAGAAACGTTTTGTGCCGAAACAAATGTTTCCCAGTTTGCACAGCAGAGAAATTTATTACATTTATTTTGGTGGGCGGTCCTTTGCTCAGCCAAGAAACATCACCAGCAACAATGAGTCCTCGTTTGCCACAGCCTAAGGTAACTGTTTTTTTTTTTTTTTTTTTCAGCCTAAGGCTGCACCAGCCCCAGCACCAAGTCAGCCTGTGACAACACCTCAGGTACAATTTATACCTGATTGAAAAACCGTTGACCCATGAAAAGCATGAACCATGAAGATGTATGATGCAACCCAAATGTTTACTGGGAAATCAAAAAAAAAATAATCATCATTCTGTGACAGGATAAACATCATAAGAAGACAAGTTGCATAAATCATGCTCTTTAGGCTATCAAAGAATTTTGTGAAATGATAATTCATAACATGGTATTCCATGCCAATCAGACAGTGACAAAATGCAAACTGTATTATATTTTTTTATAGCCCACAGCAGCGACAGCCACAGATAGTACTTCCAGATCTGCTGAAGAATCTAAGCCTGAAAGGTGAGTACTTCCTTAAATTGTGCTGTAAAAGTACACAGCATCAAGAACTTGAACCAAAAGTCATTTCTTTAGGATTTTTAGTCTTTTCCCAATTTCTCAAACCAATTTCCGTTTCCCTTGGAGGTATGAAAAATATGTTGAAATTCCACCATTGATATAATCATGTACAATGTAAATAGCCGTATACCACTGCTTGCATGTACATTTTGTTCATTTGTATTTATTTTTGTTATTGTTTGGAAGTCTTAATAGCAACAATCATCAACTTACCTTATTCTTACTAATTTTTGTGGAGTCGCATTTCCTGAGTATTAATTTTCACGATTGCAAAAAAAAATAGAGCAAAATTGTATTAAATTTCAAGATTTTGTCAGTGTTTTATGGATCAGTTGACAAAGACTAAGGGACAACTGGAAATTGACAAAGGTCTGGCTCAATGTAACTACAAGGAGCCTGCAAACCGAAACTGGTTCAATCAGTAATCAGAGGAAGGGTGTTAGTCAAAAACAAGACAGAGCCTATTTTCAAGGATAGATACCGTATTTATTCGGTTATAAGGCGCACTCGGTTATAAAACACACCCCAAACTTGGCAACTTTGTCATGCTAAGTTTCCAAACTGAAAATTCTCCAAAAACACTTGGTTATAAGACGCACCATGAGTTGGAGAGTTGTAAAGATTCGGTGATCAATTTTTGGACAGTTCTTCTTACAGAATTTGAATGATTGAATGTTGTTCATACTCCTTGGCACAATCTTCAAGTGAAAAGGTAACATTTCTTGCTAAAAAAGACGTAAATCCACTTGAGCAAAACATCTTTCCATCGTTCACGCTTTGAATTTAGCTGCTTAGTAACCTGGCAGATGTGCAGTTTCCAGTAACCACTGAGTTTGTAGCTTGGTTACCAAGTTCTCAAGCATGCTTCGTATTTTATTGCTTCATACTTTGTTTATCGAGTGGTTTTGAAAGATTCTCAAGCTTTTTTGGTGTTTTCCCTGTCTTCTAAAGTCATTTCCAACATTCCATGCTTAGAAAGGTTTGTTTCAAATGAGTATGCTTGATTTTCTTTGTCTGTTTCAACAAAATGCTGGCATTGACACGTGTTGCTAAAGCTTGTTTATACTGACAATAAACTTTACGTAGAAACTTGCTGTTTCTTATATCTGTTTTCTTGTTTTAAAAGTCAATGACCAACATTAGTGTTTTCATTTTTCTTGTTTTATTTGTAAGTTCCGGTAAAATGGCGGTCATAAGATTTTGTTGGGCGAAAATACTCGGCTATATATAAGACGCACACCAATTTTGGCATAAACTTCCCACAGAAAAACAGATTTTCATTGAAAAAACTGTGCGCCTTATAACTGAATAAATACGGTAATTGCAGTTCCAAACAGTAATTTTTATTGTTTTGATGATTATATACAGTATTAATTTTCATGTGTTTAAATTTTGCGTAATGTTTTTTTTTTTTTCATGTGTATTAAACTTCGTGATTATTTTAAAATCGGGAAAATTAGTAAGAATAAGGTACAACAATATTAAATTTTTCATTATGTATTGTCTGATATCCCCTTATCATCATCACTTGTAGCACGGAAACTGCCAAGCCACCAGCCACAGAAGAGCCTGAATCAACGACAACTCCAGCTGTTTCTACTTCGGCGCCAGCATCTAGTGCAGAGCAAGCTCTGTCTACTGCTGAGTCTACACTTGGTAAGAAAACTGTTATACATAAACTTGCAAGCCTGTTAGAAGCTTATCTGTTGTTTTGTGTTCTTGTAGGTGAAGTATTTTGGCTTAGTGGCCAGCGGCTCCCTTCAGTTTCCCTAGCATAAAGTGACTAGGAAGTATTTTTTATGTAATCTCCCCACCCGTAGATGGGATGCAAGTCCACTGCAGGGTTACCCCCAGTGTTTTATTTGCCAGTACCAATTCAGCCGGGCTGCCATTAAGTTTTTATGCAGCCGTTACATTGAAGTTATCACCCATACCATTTTCACACTGTACGCAAGTCTAATGTAACACCAATCAATAGCTTTAAACCCGTAACATCCAGTGAACTCAGCCATATTATTAACACGTGTTACAGGTTATGGCCCTTAATGACAGCCCTGCAATTTCACCTGGGTGGAAGGCGTGTTAACCTAATGGTTAGTGCACTGGACTCCGGATTGAGCAGTCCAAATTTGAGCCCTGGCCGTAGCAATGTATTATGTTCTTTGGCAAGACACTTGACTCTTATAGTGTCTCTCTCTAGCCAGGTGTATAAATAGGTACTGGCAAATTAATGCTGGTGTAACACTGGGATGGACTAGCATCCCATCCAGGGGGTTTCCACTGATCGAGTATACTTGACAAGAAAGGGCTCTGCACCAATTGAGTCAAATCTTTGTTGAGCATGGGTGCACCTTATGCACGGCTGCTTTAACTTTGCATGAGGAGGACCACTACTGTAAATCTTAGCATGCGCACACGGAATGGCGTGACGGATCTTACACGACGGCATCAACAAAATTGTTTTGTTTTACAAATTGTTTTCTTTAAAGAGCCTCTGAATTCCTTCAGTAAAAACATGTCAAGCACCACTTGAGGTCTTTTCACTGCTATATGGTAGAGCTGTGTGATTTTGTCTGTGAAATTCCTTTTTGGTTTGCGGCAAAAGGTGAGATGTTAAATGGCCTACAAGCTGCATGCTCACACAAACAACAGAAAAGGGCAAGAGCATTTGTCAGCTCCAAGAGAGCATTCTTTCGGCTCTGTGTTGAACTTAATTTTTCCAAATAATTAATTATCCTGACTGACTAGCCAAACTTTGGTGATGCAGCGACTTCAAAGAATTGATGCGATTTATTCATCTAGACTCTTTCTTCCCAAATCCCAGCCACAGGGAAGTTACATGTAAAAGAGGCTCTTCTTGCAGGCTGGTACATGTGAGTTAAAAGCTCTCATCTCATTTCTAATGAGAGGAGTTTCTCGTCTTGTGATATGACTACGAAAGTCTCTCCATACCGTAGTCTCATTTCCTGAGATGGTGGTAGCTTACTTTTGAGCTTAAGTGTAATTTTGTAAAACCATTTTCAAGCATTGTTTTCTTTGCAGTGACTGGGTCAGCCTATGAAACAATGATAACTGAAATAATGTCGATGGGATTTGAGAGACCTCAGGTTTGTCATTATGGTTATAGACTGAATTATTAACTAAAAGGCGACTGAACTTAAAAAAAGTTCAGACCTGATTTCTGCCACATGCCCTCAGTTAAGCACCTGTCCTTGAAAAAAGCACCCCTAAAGTTCTAATAACATGAATGGAATAATAAGCACCCCCTCAAGATTGAGCTCCCAAAATAAATTAAGTGCCCAGGGCACTAAATTGAGCCTTAACAGTACTCAATCCACTCCATGATACCTTATTCTTACTAATTTTCGCAAGTACTGATTTTCGCGATTTTCGTGATTTCAAAATAATCACGAAATTTAGTACATGTGCGCACGAAAAAAACATTGCGCAAAATTTAAACACGCGAAAATTAATACCATATTATATATCACAACAGTTAAAATTTTAAATGTTTGGAACTGCAACTATCTACCTTTAAAAAATATCTTTCCATCTTGTTTTTGACTAGCACCCTTCCTCTGATTACTGTTTAGAGCTTGTAAATTGGTTCAAAACCTCTTTAGTACAGTCACTAAAGTTTCCATTTGCAGGCTCCTTGTAGTTACATTCAGCCAGAACTTTGTGTATTTCCAGTGGTTCCTTAGTCGTTGACGACTGATCCATAAAACACTGACAAAATCACGGAATTTAATACACTTTTTCTCTAATTCTTCTTGCAATTGCGAAAATTAATACTCGCGAAATTCGCCTCTCGAATTTTCGTGAAATAAAGTACGCGCCAAAATAGGTAAGAATAAGGTAAATCCATTCATTACTGATCGCTGTTTTTTGACAGGTTGAAAGAGCCCTACGAGCAAGTTTTAACAATCCAGACAGAGCTGTGGAATACCTGATGACAGTGAGTGTCCTTCCCTAAACACATGCAATCTTCTCTCTGTGACAATCGCTATGTTGTGTCGTAATACTTCTTGTCCTAGATAGTGCTAGAACAGGGTTGCCACAGGTCAGGAAATTTATGGTCTGGGAATAAAAAAATTAATTATTCAAGGTCGCGGAAAAGTCAGGGAATTTTATTTTAAGGCAGGGATAATTGAAATATAACACGTATGATTTCAAACAATTGATGGCTGGAAAAATCATTTCAGGTCAATGTGATCTCAGGAATGTTTTTTTTTAATGTTTTTTTTTTTTTTAAGTGAATGCTAAGTTACAGTGTATATCTGACTTTTTGCATTTATTTGGTCAGGGAAATTTTATTTCTATCAAGGAAAAGTCAGGAATATTTTGAAAACTGACGTCTGTGGTCACCATGTAGAAACACATTAAATTTTTTTGATTATCGTATTGTGTTGTTTTACATGTAGGAATTACAGTATCCATAACCCCAACAGAAGTAACAGAATAGAAAGAAACAAAAAACAGAAAATTCCAGTATAGCTCTATACTTTCCTTCAAAAATTTGGCTTTTGAAACCACCTACCCTTTGGAATTTCCAGTGACCTTTCATTGAGTGGATATAAATATATATTATAGAACCCTTAAGCTGGTAGAACTTAGTTAAGTCCTTGACATAACCACCAACAGATTCTCACATACATTTTTTACACCCCTCCCAAATGCACTCTTATAAATACACTTGGCTACATGTATGAAAATGTGCAGGCATATCAAAAATGCAAGTCGGGAGGTGCAATGACCTAATAGTTAGTATTCTGGACTCCAAATCAAGTGGTCAGGTTCGATCCCTGGCTAGGGTCAATGTGTTGTGTTCTTGGGCGAGACACTTCCCTTACAGTGCCTCCTGTCATCCAGGAGTACTGAAAAAATTTAAGCTGGGGGTGTTCCCCTGTGATGGATGAGCACCCATCCTTGGGGGAGGTAGATTATATCTGCATTGCGTTACAGCAACTGGAGTTAAGTACCTGCTATGAGCTTCTAGACTTCATGTAGAACATGGGCTTTATCTAGGATGTATGTCAGGACTTTGTTTCTGGCTGAGCAATGTCTGCTATTTGTTGATTAATTTTACAACTATTTTTTGTATTTATCACTGTATTATTTTAGGGTATACCTGATCTGCCTGCGGAACCCCAGGCCCCTGAGGAACACGAAGAACAACAAGAAGAGGGAGGGGATGAAGCTCCAGCATCAGGAGGTCTTTTTACAACATTAACATGTTAATTATGTATTAAAAATATTAGATTATAATAATTATACTGTAAAATTCTGATGATAAAACCTGGTGTTATTTTGTTTAAAATGATCTTTAGCTGGCTTGTTATCGGAAGGGCTTATCAGAGAATTTGGCTTATAAATGGTTGGCTTATAATCCACAGTACGCAAAAAGAGGGCAACTTGTACACTTACCCATACATGTAATTCTTAGCACACAAAAAAACTAAAAATGCTTATAGATGCATGTACGCACATAAAAGTTTCAAAACCTTCAAACTTCTTTTTTTCTCAGAAAGTAGTCTGGAATTCTTGCGTACGCAACCCCAGTTTATCGCCTTGCGGAATATGGTTCAACAAAACCCACAAGCCTTACCATTGCTATTACAGCAACTAGGACAGGAAAATCCAGAGCTACTTCAGGTATGATAAAGCAACCTGAATAATTCAGTATAATTACATGTAGTGTTTAACAATTGGTTCATGCTTTAGTGTGCACTATCAAGTTATGGTGTACGCGGGAAGTTTGAAGAGCATGAAAGAAGCAAGAGAGTTGCAATCTCACAGTGATAGCCGAGCACAACTCCAGCTACTTGAGTGCTGTTGTTTTAGCAAACAGAGTAAATAGAACATTCCACCCAGAATGTGAGCCAGAAACATTATTGTGATCAAAAGTACGGCATAAGTAACCAGAAACCCATGAGGGTTGAAACGTGTAACGCGCGTTCACAGCGTTTGAATATTCAGTTTTGCCAAGTACCATATTTGGAAACACAAAGAGTTTGTACGTTAATGCTTTACACACGTAACAACACACGCAACCACATTTTCGGTTTTGCGGCGAGTTACTTGAATTCCGACCTACGGTACACGCGGTAAATTTCTTACAGAAACTAAAGAAATTCATTACACATATCCAAGTGATGTTCTCCACACTATGTACTTAACAACGAATAAACAGGAGAATTTAACCAAATTGAACTTTATTCAACCAAGCTTGTTCAAAAACAAGATTACGCCATCTAGCGAGAGCTAGCGCACGCTGTGAATTCAATCCAAATATTGCAATTTTTATTGTTTAATTTTTTCTCCTGATTTTCCAAATATGGTACTTAATGGAAACAAATGCGCAAACGCTTTGTACATTGCGAATCATAGGGAGTTACATGTTTCAACCCTTACGAGTTTCCGAAGTAACACAGTAAGTTTCAAATCATGTGGCTTAAAAGTTAGCTGAAACACCTTTTTTGTACAACTGGTACTTCATATTTAAATGTAATGTTTTGATTTCATTCCAGCTTATAAGTTTACACCAAGAAGAGTTTATAAGAATGTTAAACAGCCCTGATACTGCCGGCAGTAGTGCGCCAGGTGGAGGGTCACAGGAAGCCCAGCCTGGCTCAGGAGGCGAACAAGCAATACCACCAACAGGGCAGGGACAGGGAGGTCAACCAAATGTCAGCTACATTAATGTCACAGCACAGGAAAAAGAAGCCATTGATAGGGTGAGTGTCTAGTTGATAAATCTGTCAGCTTCCTCCCCCCCCCTTTCCTTTGTTAACTCGAGAGTTAATAAATCTGTCTGCTTAAAGGTGGAATGTAGGGCTTTGTTTATTCAAGAAAAAGTAGTAACATTACATGTCAAGAGGGAATGCAAAGTGTTCAATTTTTTTAAGTTCACAGATCATAAAAAGCAACCTGCAGACCGTTAACTCGGTATCGCCAGTATTTTGTTGTTTATGTATTATTAAAAGAAATCATTATTAATAACATGCTTTACAGGATCGTGTCGTGAATTTTTGGTGAAATTTTCAGAATGTTACTCACAGTGTTTTGTGGCAAGTTGCACCAAAATCAAATGATTACTTCTTTTTAGGTGCTTACTGTACAATACATGTTTAATTTATTGGGGTTCTGTTCGATGAATTTTCATGTAACTTTGGCAGGGGCTGAAGGATTACTGTAGCTTACAATTCTATCTAATTTTTCCAAACAGCTAAAAGAACTTGGATTTACAGAGAATGAAGCAGTCCAGGCTTATTTTGCCTGCGAAAAGAACGAGACATTGGCTGCCAACTTTTTACTCAACAATGGCGGCGACTCTTAATGATTTCCTTTCTTTTCTGGCTTTTGTTTCGTCGCTGCTTAACTGGTTGGCCTAGAAAGACCTTTTCTTTGTACTTTGTTAATTATTTTTGTATCCTGCTAACTGATCTGTACTAACATTTTATTGTAATAATCATCTTTTCATAATGTATTATTATCATAATTATGATAATTGAATTGGTTTAATTATGATAATTCTAAAAATGATTATACTAATTTATTATTTTAGCTGCAATTACAGTTATTATAACTAATTATTTTATTAATAATTATATTCAATTATTTCATTAATAATTGCATGTAATTATTGTAATAACATTATTAACATTTACATAATTATTACTAATAATCAATGGTTTAGTTGTATTGAGGTTTTTTAAGCCTGTGCCATCCTTTTATCAGTGACCTTGTTATAAAGCCAGTCAAACGAACTATCAGAGACCCAGGGTACATTAGCTTCAAAGTGAATTAATTATGGTCTTTAGGAAATTCTACAAATGGAGACATGAAAGAAGCAAACAGAGGACGTGCCATTGTGAAATGACCAAAAAAAGTGACTTTTAGTATTATCTAATGGCCTTAGTTGCATGTAAAGTTGTGTTGTACCTTAAAAATGGTTAGCGTCCATTTGAGCCATCAATATCTCATAGAAGAGTTGCGCACTGTAATATGGAAGTTAAGTTGCTATTAGCTGGCATCTAGAAATGCAAGGGTTAAGTTTTTATTACGCAACAGTTTTGCTGGGAGATTATAGAAGTTGAGAAATAAAACAGTGCCCCTTGCTTCCCATCGATTCTCAGCTAGCTGTATACAGAAGACAGATAAACTGTTTTTAGTAAAGTAGTTATATATCTGTCCCCATGTGTTGCTTGCTAAGGACTTATAGCGGCTTTAATTACTTGGATTATTAATTAAAAACAGTTTTAAAGTTTCAGTGGTTACTTATTTGGTTTAACAATTTGCAAACCGTAGCACTTTATACAATGACTTGATTAAAATATGTTTTTCAGTAAACGACGCATGCATAAAAATATGTCTGCGTTCCAGCCTAGTGGCCCAATCAGCCTGGAGCTTACCCCGGTTTCTTTAGCATTAAGTGACTAGGAGTATATTGTATTTCTACTCCCCCCTGGATGGGATGCTAGTCTGTCAGGATTACCCCCCCCCCTCCAGCATTAAATTCGCTGGTACCCATTTATGCACTTGGGTAAAGAGAGGCACTATGATAGTGAAGTGTCATGCCAAAGAACACAACACAATGACCGCAGCCAGGGCTGAAACCCAGACCAATCGATCTGGAGTCCAGCGAAATAACCATTAGACCACCCTATCTCCCACAAATGGCACAGGCATACTCGGGAGAAAAGAAATTCCTAGTGCTCCCAAAGTCAAACTTGCCACTGAGCTATACCAGACTTGTGATAGCGAAGCAATTAAACTAGTTCATGTAAATGATTTGTTCATGACTATGAGCCACTGATTTTGGGAAATGAATTAATCAAAGGCTCTTCGAGCAACCTTATGGTAATTCAACAAAGTGCCGACCTTCGCATTATTATTTTCAAATAAGCATCCAATAATGTAATGATCTCACTTCATTTGCCTTCAAATGTTTTAGTTTTCCATAGGAGTGTCCCCAGTGATTATTCGTGCCCTCAGGCTTTGTAGCGCAAATTCTAATTTTTCATCACCAAAATAAAGTGTAACCTTCAACTCAGTTTTATCCTCTTTCATCATCATCATTTGTCCTTACCGTGCCATTGGATGTATAAGGCCTCCACAGTCTCTCTCTAGCGGGAGCGGTCTTGTGCCATAACCTGTGTGTGTAACCTTTGATCCTCTTTCCCATTCAGATAGACCCAGGGAATGAGGTTGGAGTATAATTTGTTTCTGATTGACATTTCCTGAATGTGTTTAAAGGACCTTTCTGTCAGCACGTTTACCATTTTAATGCATAAATTAATTGTTTAATATCAGAATGGGGAGAGTCGAGAGTAATTTTAATACTTCATTACCATGAGGTTATAAGACGAGAAAATAAAACCACAAACTTTAAAAAAAATAAAAATTTCCAAAGTTTTGAAGCAGTTCAATCCCCTACCTGACAAATCATCTACATTCTACAGATGCAAATTATTATGTCACCATTGTATAAATACTGTCAGATACTCCACCTAATTTTTCCACACAGGCGCATTTTAAGTAGCTTCCACTCCCAGCCAAATAATATATTTCAACTGTAACTCAGTTCAATACATCATACATTGAATCACTTACTTCACACATGCCACTGATTAAAACTATTTTATTTCTTTACTGGGTTGCATGTTATAGCAGTTAATTTAAAATGAACTTTTGATATTAAAGTATTTACAATCAGATATGACTAAACTTTCACTTGTAGTATTAAGGCTACAAACAATGTCAGGTAGCAAATCTAACATCATGGCAAATTCAATATTGCAGAAAAGTTTTAGTTACATAATAAATGGCCAGAAAGGCAACTACCGGTATATACCTGATTGAAGAATCGTTGACCCGTGAAAGCATAAACCATGAACGATGCGACCCAAAAGTTTACTGGGAAATCAGATAAAATAATCGTCGTATGTGACAGAATATTCACACGATAATAAGACAGGTTGCATAAAACATCCTCTTAAGGCTCTCAAAATAAGAAAATATGTTGATTATCAATAAAGGAAATAAGCTGAGCTTACCAAGGCTGTCTACCCAGAATACCATTGGGTCGTATTGTTCATGGTTTATGCTATTCACATGGTCAATTCAACGTTTCTTCAATTAGGTGTATACTGTCACATATACGAACAATTCACAACCTTTTCCCAGTAGACTTTAAACAACGGGTTTGTCTATGATCCCTGTCAGATTATGTCATTAATACATTATTAATACCATTTATAAATATTCACTCTTGTGTAATTGACTCTTACTGTTGAATTGCAAAGCGTGCAAGTGACGTCATAACTCAAACAAACAAACCGAAATGGTGGAAGACTTTCCTTGAACACTTTCTCAAACAGTTGGTGTTCCTTAAACACTTTATTTGAAAAGAAAACTTTGCCTAGAATTCCCTGTATTTCTCTGGGAACATATAATAATAATTATTTGGGCGTTCCATTTTTAAACCTTGCAGGCTTGTACCTATTGCATAAAACAAGAGTATGATGCAGGGAAAGATTCGGCATTACTTCATTGTTCAGATCTTGATTTAGGGCAAAGTGGAATTTGTCCATAATTTGCAGTTGTCCAGCCAGTCATTGTTACCAGGGACAACAACTACATATCAATAATGATTGATCCAAACATAATTGAAAAGAAAATTTATATTTTCATAATTATGCTAAACAAAGTAATGAAGAATGTCTCCAATCTGCCTGGATTTACTGTTCATTGGGTACTGAAGTATGAACAGACAGAAAACTGTTAACAGGATCTTAGGACTATCTCTCCCAACTCTTCTTTACTCTCCAGTCAGATATTTTTTGATGAACTCGACCACCAAATGCCCCGGCAAGGCATTACTTAAATTAAACTGAGAGTGTGTTTCCAAGGCATCATACAGTTTTAATGTCAGGAGAAACATTGGGGTTTGATGGTTTCCAGGGGACGAGTAATGATCTCTAAATGAGTGGTTTTTTCTGACATACTCTGGTACATCAGATATGGCATGGGTTTCCAATGATTTCCGTATGTGTTCAATGGTTTCCCTCTCCTCTAATGTTAGAATCTCTTTGAAATGCTTCTGTGTTGCAACGCCAACCACCCTTAATTGACCCTTGACCCGACACAGTACTGGGCCACCTGAGTTCCCAGAGTTGAGAGCGCAATTTAAAACAACCATTGAATGACCTGCTAAGGTTCTCTTGGAACCAGAGACATTGCCACTCACAAAGAGAGCTGTTTCTCCTGTGTGGCTCATGGGATAGCCAAAAGAAAAAATTGACATTCCTGGTAATAATGACTGGCTGGACAACTGCAATGGACAAATTCCACTTTGCTCTAAATTAAGATCTGGACAGTAAAGTAATGCCAAATCTTTCCCTGCATCATAGTGAGTGACCTTGCAGGCCAGCTCATCAATGGCTGCATTGGAAATATAGATTTCATGACTTTCTGGCTCATTTAAATAGGTTTCAATCACATGCCTATTGGTAATTATAAAATGATCACTAACAATAAACCCTGAGCCATGCTCAATTTCAATATTGGTGGTGGCTAACTCATACTCTCTTTGAATACTAGCCCTTTGTTCATCAACCTTTTGCTTAGTTACACCATAACTTGGCTTTCCTTCACTTTCGTACTTACATGCATCAACAAATGTTCTAGCATCAAAACTATCAATTGCTTCCTTTATATCTGAAATGTCATAAGTCTGGTCACTTTCACCTCTATTAACTGTTGGAAATATCTCTGTATCTCCTAAGCAGACACCAGCAAAGCAATCTCTCACTCTGCGCTCTGCCTCACTTGAGGAATATTTACACAGACTTGGTTCACTACCTGTACACATATCAGATATGGCTTTCTTATACTCTTTTTTCAAATTTTTTCTGTGTTCATTAATTAACTTTTTTAACTCTTCAGATCCAGGCCCTTCTTCTGGATATTTCTGAAGCAGTTTTCTGCCATCAAATTGAACAAGTGCTTCTAGAACTTTAAAAATGGTATAACCTTTTTTAAAAATTGGCAACCCGTTATTACCAAATATGACAGGAACAATTTCACGCGAATCTAATCTATTAAGTGGACTAGCATAATAATAGCACTGACGCACTCGCGTCACTGCATCGGTGTGGGAAAAATCATTAAGCAGAAGCATATCCGGCCATTTAAACTTACATGTAGGATCAACAGCTCGAATACATTCCCTTGCTACAACAGATCTTTGTGCGTCAGCTATCCTCCTTTTTTGATCCCAATAATCAAAAAGATTATAAATCTCAATAATGTTGTAGCCGTTTTCTCGATTTTCCCTTTCTGTAAGTTGCCATCGGTCCTCTGCAAAGATCCCAGCAAAGCAATCCCTGACTCTGCGCTGTGCCACAACCCAGGAATATCTGCATTGGCTATCTGGGTCAGCAGTGGCATCCTCCCTTTCAAAATCGACATCAGCTCTTCGTTTGTCAATCAAGTCGCTTAACTTATCAGACCCCGGTCCTTCTTTGGGGTATCTTTCAACACATTTCCTTTTATCATAGTTGACAAGTGCATCATGAATATCAACAATGTCGTAAGTTCTATCCATCCTGCGTCCACATTCATCATCAAGAGTGAGCGGGAACCCGAGGGGCAAATCACCCGCGTAACAATCCTGCAATCTTCTGGACGCTGTGTCCCAATCATATTTTCGAGTTTCTGGTTTCCCGTAAATCTTGACCTTTACACATGCGTTCAGAGCCTTTCTTCCCTCATCTCCAAGTACATCACCGTTGTGCATGCTCTAGTGTTCACTAAGCTTAATGATAAGCTTTTAAAAGTTAACTTTCCTCCAACAAGTTCGCAGTAGAGTAGAAGTACGCCGCTCACGCCACTGATAAATGTAAGCTCAGATTACAAAGGACGAAAACGACAAGAAATCGTTAGCTTGGTAACCACACCATAAATCGCAGCGGGTTTGCCGCGGCTACGCCAAGCGCAACAGGATTCCCGCTGGTTTAACCGTCGCGTAAACAAAAAGATCAGATAACGTATGACAAGGACAAGCACTGCAAAATAGATCGAACATTTTTTAAAATATTTACAAATGTCCAATTTGGCTCCTCTGCTCCCTGTGTAACCCTGTGTAAATGGTTCACTCAAGAGAGGATAATGGGACAGAGAGGGACTTAGAGGGCGTTGGCCGGGATATGTCAAAGACAGAAAAGTTATTTAACAATTATTCTATGAGTCCGCGTTGGATACGAAGTGGTAAATAGCCAACGAGGCGCGAAGCGCCGAGTTGGCTATAACGACTCGTATCCAACAAGGGCGAATAGAATAATTGTTTTATTAAATTCTTCTTTAAGTTTAAATCGACTGGACATTTCATTTTGATGTAAACGAAGTGATAGTGTGAGGAGGCGGGAAAATTTGTGGCGCGGTGTTCACTTCTTGAGTTGAATGAAACACGAGAGGAAAGCGAGCGAAGGCGGAGTTTTCTTCCCAAGATTTTTATCTAACAATCTTCTCTAAAGTCTTCTTTATATCCTGGAAATTGTGACAACAGTTAAGATTTACGGGATGATCCGAAGCAAAAGCTTTTCTGGAAACTGCACGTCTTGTGCAAGTCGAACGAAGCCAGTGTTTACATTGTACGGCTGTCATCAAGACTGCTATATTATTTGAAGCGAAATTGAACTCAAAGCGGAACAGATTTATTGAAGTTTAAAAGGACAAGACCAAGATTGAAAGGTAATAAACTTTACAGAAGTGCTGAGCCTAATTTTATGACGAACACTGAATGAAACTGTGTCAGTTTGCCGTTTTTTCGTAAATTATTAAGCTGCTTTTCTACTTTATTCACTCGTTCTTCTTGTTCGTTTACAAGTACGTATTATTAATTAAACTTCTCTCATCAATCCTTTTGTTTTGCGTAGTTAAATTTTACTATGGCATTTCTGTGGTTTTGTAGGCACCGCTGATTATCTGCTGTTTTCAACGATTTTCTGATGAAAGTGTCGCTTCCCGCAGAAAAATTTTACGCTGAGCGGCACTTGCCGCACTCATTTCCCATATAAGGTCAAACATAGGTATACGAGCTGGTAACCGGGATTCAGTGAACCAATCAGAAAGCTAGAAATGCAATATCCGAGGTTGAGAATTTAATAATTTTAGATATGCGGACGCCCACAAAAGCGTAGTTCCGGTTCTAGGTAAGTCAATAAATCGGGCCAGCGTGACATTTGTTTTATCGGCTAATTAACATTCAGCATGTCATTTTTAGTTGGAATTTTACAGGCGTTTAGACTTCGGCAACGATATTAATGTCAATGATAGATTGTATCGGAAGCTTTCCAAAGTAAGCGTCTTCTGTAGATGCTAAAAAAAATCGTGACAGGCCTACACCAAGAAAAAATATTATTTTATTTTCTCTCGCCTACACGGACTCCTACTGTTTATTATTACTATTTGCCACCTGATTTTTTAACCGCTGTGTCTCAGTCTTATAAGTATCGCTCTGAGAAGCGTGTCTTTAAGCGATTTGCTTTTTTAATGCGACAACATAGGATAGGAGGCTTTCGAAAAAGGCCTTCTCCTTCTGCATACTATAATTATTATTGGGAAGCGTTTTAGGTCAAATAGACGTTTATGGCACTCCAAAAGTGTAGACTGGAGGTCACACAAGTCTGCATGCTTTCCTGCAGTTTGTAGACATTAACACCTCTCTCATTTGCTAAATGATTTTGCCCGTGCGGTTTGATTTGGCTGATATCATTTTGCAAGATATGTTTTAATCTCTCAAAATGTTCGCCCTGGAAGGACTTTGTCGGAAACTTTCTTTGAAAGTGTAATTTTATTTTATTTTGTGACGCCGAACCCGGCTGTTTAATTAACTTTGCTTGAAGGTGTGATGTATCTTATCACAGCAGGGGCGGATCCAGGGGGGGTGGATTGGGTGGCTAGCCACCCCCCTTGATCCACCAGAAAAAACAAAAATAAAGATATTAAAATAGAAAATAAGGACAATGTCCATCCACCTTTCATAGTCAGGTGGCCGTTCAAAGTTAAGAAAGGCCATTTTTCCAAAATAGGAGATTTTCAAAAGGCCTGGTTTATGAACTTCTGGCTTTATGTAACAAAACATGTGTGTATAATTTTAAAAAATTAGATTCCTTTTAACTTTCAAGAGTTGTTTTAGCCTTGCTGGAATAATTTTCTTCTCCATTTACATCTTTTTTAGCGAGTTTTCGTACCGTTTTTTCGCATCGAAGCGATTTCAAAAGCAAGCAAAGTCGCCAAAGTTGTCCCCAGGCCACTTTCCCAAGGGCTAAAAATTTTCACGCATGTGGGTGAGCAAAAAAACGCATATCTGTTCTTTCCTGTAAGTTCCTGGCTTGTCAACTTTAAATTTCAATCACTGTTCATTTCATAAGAACTAGACTTTTTCTCCGAAATATAACTCAAGGTAAGTTGAAGAAAGAATATTTTGCCAAATTATCAAGGAAAAACAGTGTTTTAATAACTTAAAGCTGCTCAGAATCGCGGAAATCACGTCTAAGGGGCTTCAACTTTTCAAAATTTTCTGAGGGGGGCATGCCCCCAGACCCCCCTAGGGGGCAGGAGCCTTTGCCTTCACTAAATATGGGCCACAGACCCAAAATGATTTGCACTCCACTTTCAAAAAACTGCCTAAAAGCCCGAACCCCCCCCCCCCCCCCCTACCATAAAAAACAAACTGGGGCTTGAACAATATAGCAAACAAAAATATTGGTAAACAGCCACCCCCCTTTGAGAAATCCTGGATCCGCCCCTGCACAGATGACATACCGGTATCTGTGTTTTTCCGGTTTCGTCTGATTCGTCAGAGAATGTCGAAAAAGATATATATTTGTTTCAAAGAGACGCTGTGCCGTATTCGATCGGGCGTTTTGTCGCTTGAGCTCGAAATAACGGAGGTTTTTTATTACCCTGTTCGCACGTATGGTCTGGCACCGCATGAATGAAATGTAAGAGTATCTCTAGGCGTATTGGGGTCTGTTATCTGTTATCTGTTTTGCCTGTTTATGCAGGTTTAATATATATGGTTTTGACTTTATTCTTCGCGAGCCATTTGATTTGAAAAAAATTGTAGAATCTATCTCTTATTCCTAATATTTCCTGCGAAAATTTTATTTCACAACTCGCTCTCATCAATGAAACGTTTCCGCTATTGTTAATGACATTTCTCACGCCTTGATCATGAATGGCGTGTGCGGAAGCCAAGAAAAACAGACACTTCCGTTTTGCACGCGGCTAAATATAACTTTTCTGTCTTTGACATATCCCAAGGCCTAGACTAGGAGACTACCTCTCTGTCCCCTTATCCTCTCTTGGTTCACTTCAATGGAAAGGCCTGGGGCGATTGGCCATTCCGGAATCGCGCAGGGAACTGGGGCGGAGTGGCCAATAGTGGTGAAATGGGTTGGTGAAACGAGCCACAGAAAATCAGTGATCGCTTTCGGCAATTCTACTTTTCAATAAAACCTGAATAAAACCTTGATCTAGAAACTGCAAAACTCCATGAAAATCAACTTTTTGATTTGTGATTTACAGGCAAAACAAATCAAAGTCTCTTCGAGATATCGACGTTTTTGCATGAAGTTAGCCTGAATTTCAGACATCCCTCTGTGCTCGCCTACTCGCCAGAAGAGACGTCTGAACACATTTGGCTCTAATGCCGTCCGGTGACGTCACTACCCGAAAACCGGGTAGTGATTTTGATTGGTTGATTTGAAAATTATTTGCATAATTATGTGAAATTTTGACTGAAATTTACCGCGCGAGGATTGTTATTTGAAAACGTTTGCAAAAAGTTTCGAAAGAGTTCACCTTCCCAGAAATGAATTTATAAGTCATTTACCTTGAGTTTATTACTTTATTAGTTTACCTACGGATGAAGAATAGTAATGGAAACCGGTAGGTTTTAAGTTGGCGGCATTCGTCGCTTCGACATGCAGTGTTTTGCCAAATTTATACGTAATCTTGTTTTGTCAACAAAGTCGCTCGACGCTTATGTCCTGCAGCCTCGACGAGTCAGTGATTTCTGAACTCAGTGCCCACGGTCAAGTAGGATATTTTTGTATTGAATTCCGTTTCTTGATGCCTCTGTAACCGTCTAAATTGATTCATTTAAGTACTCACGAGTGTGTTGTATTCGTCCGCTGTGTAACATATTATATTTTGATCGCTAGAGAAAGCAAATCAGTTCAGATTAAATCGGTTCCGTAAAAGAATATAGCCTGTAGTCGATTAAAATCTCATTCATTTGTCTCAAGTTTTCAATAGTTTACTATTAAAACAATTTTATACCCTGTAGTCTTTTATTGAAGCGATTTTTCTTTCACAATTTCATGGCCTCGACAGAAACTTTCCCGCATGAATTAAAACCAAAGTGTAGTGACGTCACCGGACGGCATTAGAGCCAAATGTGTTCAGACGTCTCTTCTGGCGAGTAGGCGAGCACAGAGGGATGTCTGAAATTCAGGCTAGCATGAAGTATGAGTCGAAGGTTTATCCTGTGCATTGTTCTTCGAACTTATCATTACAGTTTCTTTGTAGTTTAGTTTAACAATTTCCTATCTTCGCGGAGGAAATGCAGCCATATAATTTTGTCAAAAATGGCTCGTCCGCGCCGGGTATTTATACACATATTCCTTAACATTACACAAATAAACAGTGCAAATATCACCGAGATCTGACAATTCTATACTTTAAAATTGCAAGGACCTTTCGAGGCAGTCGATTACGGCAGCGAAATTAGCAAATGAAACAGCAAAATATGCGTTCGACGCTTTGTTTTTGCGACGCCATATTTGAATTGTTATAGCCGGGTAGACCGCTGTTCAATGTGTTGAAGGCCGTATCGTTACGATTGCTCCACGAAAAAGCACGAAAAAAAATACGGATATTTCCGACTACTGTCGAAGAAAATATTGCGCATATAATTGGGGCGTAAACAAATCGTTACACTCAAGCTGCGTTTTGTCTAGGCTCTGCGAGGGTCGGATTTCAAGACCCAGGATTAAACAAAAGCCATATATACAGTGAATGCTTTTGAATTATATTTGAAGATGAAATACGAAAGAATTTTGCTGTCTTTGACTGAAATTCCACTCGAACTGCGTAGATACGATCGCATGTTGTAAAGCCGATTCATGCAACATTGCTGTCATTCCCTGTCAACGCGAGGTCACGTCCCTAACGACCTAGGCTGATGACGAAATAGAGTTGCGCTTACATGTAGCGACCAAATTTGGCCTAATTTT
>NC_135771.1:17178590-17238582 GCF_052425735.1 Oculina patagonica
GCGTACCAAATGAAAAGCTACGAGAAACACTGCTGATTTAGCAGCCGCGAGGTTGCGCTCATCAATAGAATCTAAAGTGTCATATTGTCCCTTGTCAAGCGACACCTGGAGCTGGCCATTATGTCTATCATCGATATACAAGAGACACGGAACACCTAAGGAGCGCAGAAAATTTGACGCCATAAGGCCCGTCGAGTGATATACATAAGGTGAAATTTTCCAACCAAATGGTAGCGTATTATAGGTAAAAAACCAACCGCCCCACTGGATACCAAGATACGTGCGGCTTTCTTCAGAAAGCAAGAGGTGGTCATATCCTGACTTGTCGTCTAGAACTGTCTGATAGGAATCCTTGAAGACATACCGGGGTAAGTCGGTCACTTTGTCCAACGAGAAAGGCTTCTCCAGCATCCACAGGTTTAAATATCGCGCATCGTGACACAGTCTCGGCTTCGTAGGCTCAACTGTTAACGGTAAAACGATATGAGGTGGACTTACTTGACCAACCTTGCCCACCAGAGAAATCGCACCGGATTTCAGGCGACTTAGTAGCGTTGTTCTAACAAATTCTCCGAACTGTTTGCACGATACGTTATTCTTAAACAACCTGTGGGGTGGCTGATCAGAATCGTAACGCTCCCCCTTAAACGTTCCTTTAAAATGTCTGAAATATGGGAATATTGACACCTTATTCCCAATCCACGACAACACCTCTTCCTGTTTTAAAGAAGGAGCTAATTTTGCGATTTCTGCCCAATTAGCTGCATGTTTGTGGAGCTCCCCTGCCACAAAATGATCAGGATCTCGGAACAGTAACTCATCTACGTGCCCAACGATCTCTCCCTTTTCAACTAGACGGGCTTTCTGCCCCAACCGGTCATTTCCTGTCCACTCACTGCTGACCAATACGGGGTTTCCCCTTATGTCTACCCACTGTATCGCACCTGCGCAAACATCAGCATTACTGATAAGGTTGTCAAAGTTATCATCTTTTTCCCATGACCAGAATATCGCCTAAAGGGAAAAAAGGAAAGGAAAAAAAAAAGGAATCTTATTTACATGTACAAAAGACCCCGTACAAGTCAGCAGAGAGAGGACAGCTTTGACCCAGTATGACCGGGAGGGTGTTGAGATACCCCGTTTTCAAAACTCTCAACTCTCTGTGACCAGAGTACAATCGGAGTAAAATATCGGAAAGTGAAAAGAAAGGGATATTCGCACCAAGGGCAAATCCCAAGAAAAAGGGAGAAAAAAGGAGTATTGGGTTTAAGTAGGAATAAAAGCATATATTCATTCCACTCCTTTGTGATGTTTAGTTGCTCACTTGAAAACCCTCATGTAAAACTTTGTTAACTTGACACAACGCCTCGCATCGGATTAAATCAAACAACAATCAACTCCAAGATCCATTTAATTGTACTTGTTACAATCAAGAAATAGAATATATACGTATTTGTGGAACAAAGGGAAAAACACGCCTTGCTTCTATTTAATTCCAGATTCTCTATTGCTTATTGTCCCTAGCGCGACCACGGGCCTTTGCGACAGCTTCATACACTTTAGTGTGATCTTTATCCCCAAGAAGGCGTAGAATCAGGGCCCGGAAGTGCTCTTTTGGAAGGTCCACTTTTCCTCTAGCTGTCTGGTACACCAAACGATAAAATTCACGTTTCTCATCCTGATTATCGCGGGATGTATTCTGGAGGGTTTCTAGGATGTCTATCGCCTCAAACTTATTGAACTCAGAGAGCGGCCGTGCTGCATAGTCCAACATCTTCCTTATTACGGCAGCCACTGAGAGCCTTGTCAGCTCATCAAGAGACTTTTGGAGGTCAGCAAAGTTTTTCTTTAGAGTCTAGAATAATAAAAAAGGGAAAATTGACTTAATGTACAACATCACCCTCACAGGCCCTTAACAGCCCCAAAATAAAGCAAAACCGTGCCATTCTGTGGTGAACTCTCACCCCATTGCTCTTCTTGTTACCCTGGGGAACTATTACCCCATTGCCTGTACATAGTGAACTCGCATCTCTTTATATGGTGAACTCTCACTCCATTACTGTTTTCTCATGGTGACCTCTCACCCATTGCTCTTTATCTTTAATTACTATGGTGAACTCTCACCCCCATTGCTCAATTTTTTTTTTTTCACGTGCTCTTTATCTTTACTATGGTGAACTCTCACCCCCATTGCTCATTTTTTTTTTTTATTTTTTTTTTTTTTTATGGTGAACTCTCACCCATTGCTCTTTATCATTGCTATGGCGAACTCTCACCCCATTGCTCTTTCCATGGTGACCTCTCACCCATTGCTCTTTATTTACTATGATGAACTCTCACCCCTTTGCTCTTTTTTTTTTTTTTTTTTTTTTTTTCCTGGTGAACTCTCACCCCATTGCCTATTTCCGTGGTGAACTCTCACCCATTTAACTGTTCCTGGTGAACACTCACCCCATTGCCATGATAATACATATTTTGTCACTCAAAAGGTGAAGTTTGACACCATCTTACAGCTATTGTTTAGCTTTGGTAAATTTTCAACATTCTATAGAAGCGTCAAACAAATACCAGCGGTACGCCGCCGCTAACAGTTTTGAACAGCAATAACAACAAAAGAATAATAACCGAGCCGATAACAAACATTCCCATATCCACGAGAAAAAATATACACGCTAAGGACGTTAACAACATACAGTCACCCATAAAACCCGCTAAGACCCGAAATACACTCGAATTACCGATAAGCTTAATAACAACAAACAAAAAATGACTAAAGCGCGAGCAATGAATAAGCGGGAAAGCCGAACACAAGCAAAGAAGAAGACAAATAAAGGGTTGCCGACCTTGTCCCTGCTCGTAATTTATAAAAAAAAAGACACATAAGCGACAAAAGTAAACATATTCTACCTCCAACTCTCCGGGTTGAGCTTGTCCCACAGCTTGTTGAGGTACTTGAGCCGCAGCTTGTTGAATTTCCTGAGCCATGTGTTCGGCCGCCGGCAAAGCGTCCTGTCCGACAACTTGTTGAACTACTTGAGCTACTTGACCACCGGCCGCTTGAGCTGCTAGTTCGTCGGCTGGCTGAATTCCTTGGGCAACCGGTAGAGCGGCTTGAGCAGGGGCTCCTTGTCCCGCAGGATACTGTACGTCCGCCATTAAATGAGAAAAGAAGGAAACACGAGGAACGAAAAAGAACGATCCGCACCGTACGGCAGTTGAGCCAAAGTGATAATTTATTCATGTGCACTAATCTTATATGCGTTGCTTTAATGTATGCAGTGTGAATAGCTTAAAACATTAGCGATTAAAACATTGGCTTAAAACATTAGCGATAACCAATCACAACAGAGACGTAAAAAAGCCATTCAAATGCCGCGACTGGTCTAAAATTTGCACGGTTCCGTGTAAACACCACTGCAATCTGTAACAAAATTTGCACGGATCCATGTAAACAGTTGGTCCAGGTACAAAATTCGTCCGTGCAAAAATTTGTCCGGACCCGTGTAAACGGGGCCTGAATTGCTCAATACCCGATTCCCTCTATAGCGCGCGCCTGCAGGGATTCCCGGTAGTTGTATTGATCAAACCATGCGCGAGACTCAGCAACGATGCACGCTGCTGAGTCTCGCGCATGGTTTGATCAATACAACTACCGTGATTCCCTGCAGGCGCGCGCTATAGAGGGAATCGGCTATTGGTCAAAAATGCTCGCTCAAATTATGAATTCAACTCAATTGTTAAATTGAATCCAAAACCAATTCAATAAACAGCTACAAAACTAGGAATAGTTGACGGATAGCGATTTTGGCCGTTAGTTTTTAGTAGACACTGACTGGAAAACTAGGCTTTTTAAAGTTATTCCGGTGATCCAGATTTAGTACACGCGAAGTTGAACTCGTCATCTGTGCGCGCGCGTTTTCAAAAGTGCTGCCAAATATTTTTTTCCCCAATTTTGGGGCAAAAACTGGCGCATGCGCATGGAAGTTATCCTGGACTCTCTCTTCGCGCGCCTGGGTTCAGCCCCTATAAAAGGCGCGCGGAAGAGAGAGTTCAGGGACTGGACTAGCGCCCACCTCGAATAAGCGCCCACCCTCAAGGTCCAAAAATTTAATAAGCGCCCAAGTGCCATTTTTTTTCAGATAGAGTGGCCTTTTTTCAGGATTTCTCTCGGTTATTGCTTTTAAGCAACTTAACTTTAACTTTAACTTTAACTTTAACTTTAACTTTAACTTTAACTTTAACTTTAACTTTAACTTTAACTTTAACTTTAACTTTAACTTTAACTTTAACTTTAACTTTAACTTTAACTTTAACTTTAACTTTAACTTTAACTTCAACTTCAACTTCAACTTTAACTTCAACTTCAACTTCAACTTTAACTTTAACTTTAACTTTAACTTTAACTTTAACTTTAACTTTAACTTTAACTTTAACTTTAACTTTAACTTTAACTTTAACTTTAACTTTAGAATATCGACTTAAAAGTCGATATTCTAAAGTTATTGTTTTAATTCACTTATCGCAAAAAAGTCAAAACGATAAATTTCTCGAGTTTTTTTTCAGCTTTTCGCCGCGTTCTCAACAAAACAAGAAAATGTCGACTTTTTTCCCCTTCCGCACTTTGAAATGAAATTTTGAAAATTTTTGACCAGATTTTGTTAAAAGTAACCTTAATTTTGTCTCTATAAGTCTTCTGTGCATGCGTTTAGCGCAAAAATCCCTGTGCTTGGAAAAAAGTGCCATAAGGAGAGTATATGGTTTTCAGAAACAAATGTACTTGGTATAAAAGTAACAAAATTGGCCCTGCTCACTGAAATTCGAATTTTTCCGTGTAAAAATATAGTACGTATAGGGAGAGCCCACTACCCCGCCCCTGGATTCATCATAATCTAAACAACACGGTGCTATGACACCAATAGTGCTAGAGCCCCAGACTACTGACACGAGATACACCCGTGTCACTTTTCTTAAGCTAGAGGTATACAGCTTATTCGAGAAAGGTTGTCGGAAAAGCACAAAAGTGCACACGGCAAGACCGAAAGGTGGTATGGGTAGAAGTAGAGAGCTACTGCACGTGCTTAATACTAATAAGATGGCGACATGACAAACGCGAATTTGTACGTTTTTTTTTTTTCTCTTCAGACATGTGGGAACGAGGTACTTTCAGCCACGCTGAGTTTTAGAAGAATTTTTAAACTCAAAGACATGCGACAGAAAAAGTATAAAAGCTACAGAAAATGGCCTCCTGAGAGGAAAAACAAAACCTCCACGTGTAAAAATTAGTTCAAACTTGTACATTTCCTAAAAGCCAATATACAAAATTCAAGTGAATACCCAGACCATCTTTCGGTCTTGTCCTGTGTACTTTTGTGCTTTTTTCCGACAACCTTTCTGGAATTAGCTGTATAAAGGGTAGGAAAAATGAAAGGCCTCGGGGTAGGGGGGTATTTATAGAATTCCCTCCACTATGGACAAACAACATGTTTTGAACGTTCACTATATCCAATCCAAAGAGTCCTTTACATTCGTAGCAAGAAGCTAAGATGTACTCGGCCGGTCGTTGTTCAACCTCGAGCTCATTTCCAGTGCTCTTTCGTGCAGGAGGAAGAGAACTAAAAGGACCCTGGGAGTGTTGTGGGCGATTGTTTTTACAAAGGATACTGGGTACATATGACGTCATAACGATACAATGAAACGCAATAGGTACAAGACAGCGTTTAAAAGAGTTTCTTCTTTATTTCCTCTCATCATTAATTTTAAACCTTCAGCCTTAACCGGTTATTCTATGTTTACCGTCCCTTCCATTGGTTATTTAATCTTTTGAAGGTCATCAGAGTTCTTTTGAAATCCCTAAATATTGCCAGAGGCAACTATCTTGTAAACGATGCCCTTTTCTCAATCGCCCAACCATTTTATATAAATAAATAAATAAACAAATAATTTCTTTGTTAATGTAATTAATTCCTTTGTTATATGATATCTTAGCACGAACTTATAAACTATAGCTCTCAGTAAATAAATAAATAATTCGCATCAAATATATCTAATTTGTTAACGCTTCGTATTGAATTACAAAGTTTTACGCTGTTTTTTTTCTTCTGTGTTTTGTCCACATATTTGAGTTGAAACATGAAATTGCGTCCTATATGTCACAGCAACAGATTCAAGAGTTACTTTCTTCCTCCACCAAATCCCAGACTTTTTTCAAGACTCTTTTGCAATAGCGAAGTCTTTCGATCATTTCAGGCGCGCTGCCCTGTGAGCTTATATCCGACATAAGGTAGCTTGTTCCCTCTCTCTGCTTGTCGATGTAGATCACTAAAACATCGCTTGTTCCAGGAATGAGCACAATCTTGGTGTGGTCGTTGAAGAAATTTACCTGTGAAGAAATAAATTATTTCATTGAACCTTTTTGTGTATAATTTATGCTGTTGTTGAAAAATATTTAGTAGAAATTAAGCAAAGTTCTTTTGAAAATCCGCGAATCTGTTTGGTTCTCCCATTTTTTGTACAGTTTTTCCTGAGTTTTGGCTTAAAAGTACACAAAATTAAAACTTTAAACAGCAAGGGATTGCAAACGATGACCCTGCTAACTTAGGATCTACTATAAAATCTAATCAACAAAAATATGAAATAACTGAACAAAAAATAATGCAAGGCTGATCATATTACGTGAAAACAGTAGACCTTGTGAGGCACGTAAAATTCTAGGTTTTGGACTGCAACCAGTTTAGAGTTTCTAGTAAAACAATTATTTCCGCCGCGAGAAAAATAACGCCTGATGGCAGTTTACAATTAAACTTGTCTACAAGCCCAAGTTTTCTATGAGCGATATTCGCTCATTGAAAACTCGGGATCGTAGTATAATTGTTAACTAGAAAATTGTACGTGATTGAGTTTTTACTTTCTCTTCTTTTTCCAAGTAGCCACGTTGATTTATTCTTGTACACAATAAAATTCTTGTTTAGTTCCAAAATAACCGCACTTTAAAGCTTACCTGTATCGTTCCGTTGCTAAGATACATCACCATGGTGATATCCGTGCGAAACCAGATGTCTACAAACGGAAAGCTCGGCTGGTCAGCAGAAGTCACTCCCTTTGAATCACCTCCCTGTTGAAAAATAGCCTTTTCTATTACGAGACATGAAATATTTATACACTCGGAAGAATGTGCTATCTGACAAGAGAGTAGAAAAACCAATAGCGAAGCGCGCGAATAACGTCATGACTCAGACAAGACTCAGATAAGCAAACCGGAATGGCGGACGATTTTCCTAAGACACTTTCTAAAACAGCCGGTGTTCCTAAAACACTTTATTGAATTGAAAACTTCGCCTAGGGTCCCTTTATTGCTCTCAGAAAACGCTGATGTTTTTCGAGCCTCGTGTGGGGTATAATCATTTGCATTCTATTTTTAGAACTCGCGCGCTTCGCTATAAATATACAAAAGGAGTTGTGTTTGGTCTGTCAGCTTTTTGTAACATCAACCTTTTGTTACATCATTACACTTGTTAAAGTGTATAGATCACAACTATGTTTTTATTAAGAAGCAAGAATGAAAAAAACATATTGGAACATGGCAAACACGCCCTGTCCTCCTCTTACTTTTCGCGGGCGAGCCCTGAAGTAGCCTGGAAAACCTGGGAGCGGATTGCGTGGTGGTTGTGCCCCCTCCTCCCTCCCTCCCCTCATCCCCCTCCCCCCCCGCCCATAGGATGCTAGTCGACAAATGCTGGAGTTGTCCCCAACATTTGTCAAGTCTGACAACTGAAAATCCAGCACCCCATAAAGACTTTCTTTATACCATTGCTCTTTGTAAAAAGACGCACCGTGAGAGTGAAGTGTCTTGCACAACCAGGGCTAGACCCAGATCTCTCGACCAGGGTCCAACGCATCAGCCACTAGGGCATTATGTCGTTCCCTCTCTCGAAACTTTATTTTATCATACCTTCAACAAATGCTTATCCATGTAATTTGCAAAGTATGTTAGCAGCATAAACTTGGCCTGTAAGTTCGTCGGTACAGCAGTGGCTCGAAACTGACATGCGTTGTTCACTTGATCACAGTAATGCACAGTACTGTAAAAAATAAACATAGAAAAGTTAGTGATAAATGATCGTCGCAGTGAATTTCCAATTTAAGCAATTGGAATAAAGAAGCCTGAAAAAAATTCAGGGCTTCAACGGGATTCGAACCCGTGACCTCCGCGATGCCGGTGCGATGCTCTACCAACTGAGCTATTGAAGCCACACATTGGGAGCGAGGTCAATTGTGAGTTCACGGGAAAATATGAACTCACAATTGACCTCGCTCCCAATGTGTGGCTTCAATAGCTCAGTTGGTAGAGCATCGCACCGGCATCGCGGAGGTCACGGGTTCGAATCCCGTTGAAGCCCTGAATTTTTTTCAGGCTTCTTTATTCCAATTGCTTAAATTGGAAATTCACTGCTACGATCATTTATCACTCTCATATACATCCGCAGTTCATATATGAATCATTTCATATACATTACATCATTTCACTCCTCTCACGGGAAAATATGAACTCACAATTGACCTCGCTCCCAATGTGTGGCTTCAATAGCTCAGTTGGTAGAGCATCGCACCGGCATCGCGGAGGTCACGGGTTCGAATCCCGTTGAAGCCCTGAATTTTTTTCAGGCTTCTAGCTTTATTCCAATTGCTTAAATTGGAAATTCACTGCTACGATCATTTATCACTCTCATATACATCCGCAGTTCATATATGAATCATTTCATATACATTTCATCATTTCACTCCTCTCACGGGAAAATATAAACTCACAATTGACCTCGCTCCCAATGTGTGGCTTCAATAGCTCAGTTGGTAGAGCATCGCACCGGCATCGCGGAGGTCACGGGTTCGAATCCCGTTGAAGCCCTGAATTTTTTTCAGGCTTCTTTATTCCAATTGCTTAAATTGGAAATTCACTGCGACGATCATTTATCACTCTCATATACATCCGCAGTCCATAGATGAATCATTTCATATACATTACATCATAGAAAAGTTAGCGAAAAAACGACAAAGGTAGCTTTATAGCGGGATGGTTGCAATTTAATTTGCTGGAGAGTTATCAGCGAAGCGATTCAGGGAACATGAAGTTTTGAGGTCTCGATTCCAACATCTTTGTTTGAAGAAACGAAAGGTTGGAAGTTACGAAAATGGCATTAATCAGGTGGGGGGGGGGGGGTGGGGGGTGGCGAGTCACGATGAAACACTCTATAAAAAATCTCTATAAAATCACTTTACTAATACCTGAACAGAAAATTTAGTCTTAAGATACCTTTTTGGTTTAGCTGGGCGTTTATTTTAGCTCATAGAATTTAGGTACCCTATCTAAGGATCACACCGGGAACTCATTGCCAAAAGGAGCAAAAATGATACCCTATTTAAGGACCGAGAACCTCAAAAACCATACCCTATCGGGCAGCACATACCTATATAGGCCACATATGGGAGTCCCCCCCCCGGGGTAGGGAATAGGGGTAAGAGATGTTTGTAAGCAGAAGTGTACTTACCTTTTACCAGAAGAAAGCGCGATCTTGGTGCAGTCGTTAAATCTAACAGTAACACTTCCATCCGACAGCTGGGCTCCAAATCCGTACTTATTACTATAATCAACCCACTTTGTAACCAATAACGACTTGGGGGAGTCACGCAGCTGTGTCCCCCCTGATTTCTTGATGTTTCCTGATGAGTGACAGGGGGGCCGCTTTGCAACTGAGCCTGAAGATTTACTGGGAGACTTCTGCTGGCGTTCTTCGAGGCATTCCAAGCAGTCGGAAAGTTTGGACATTAATTCATCCGGCGGGAAGTATTTCGTCTTTTTCTGACCTAAGAATTGGAATGGAAATGACACTTGTCAATATGTTTGAAAAAAAGGTAAAGTATAGTATAAGGTTAAGTCTGCGTTCGAGCCTAGTGGCCTATCAGGCCGGAGCTTAACCCGCTTTCAGTAGCATGAAGTGACTAGGAGTATTTCTACTCCCCCCTATTCCATCGCAGGGTTACCCCCAGCAGCAAATTTGCCGGTAAGGTAATGTCTGCTTCGAGCCTAGTGGACCATACAGGCCGTAGCATTAAGCAACTAGGAGTATTGCTACTTCCCCCTGGATGGGATGCCAGTCCATCGCAGGGTTACCCCCCAGCAGTAAATTCGCCGGTACCCATTTATACACCTGGGTGGAGAGAGGCACTGTGAGAGTGAAGTGTCTTGCCCAAGAACACAACGCAGCGCCCCGGCCAGGCCTCGCGCTAACCATTAGGCCACCGCGCCTCCCACAAATTTGCCGGTACCCGTTTTTAACACTTTAGGGGAGCACGGATAGCGCGGTGGTGAAAGCGCTCGCTTTCCACCAATGTGGCCCGGGTTCGATTCTCGGACCCGGCGTCATATGTGGGTTGAGTTTGTTGTTGGTTCTCGTCCTTGCTCCGAGGGTTTTTCTTCGGGTTCTCCGGTTTTCCTCTCTCCACAAAAACCAACACTTCTAAATTCCAATTCGATCAGGAATCCGAGGGCCACAGGTTTGTCAGTCGAAAGACTGTTATGTGCAATCCTCGTAAAACAAAGTTGATTTATTTATTTTATTTATTTAGAGTGGCACTATGAGAGTTAAGCATCTTCTTAAGAAAATAGGGAAACAATAAAATAATATAAGAAAGAGAAACGGGGTGAAAGGAATTAGGGCATGTTTCAACCACATTTTTTTCCGTCATTTTGAATTTTAGTGGCGGTTAAATCTTTTATCTGCCAATAGTAAATCATCATTACATTTACTAAATTCAATTTGCATTTGCATGTCGTTTTTCTAAACCTATAAGTACAATTAATTTCTAGGCCATATTTTTTCGAAAATTTCTCAATCACGAGACCAAATAATATACTACAACCATGCTACTGAGCAATAACTTTAACTTGATCATTGATTGTTTTGCTCGCTAAACTTAATTGTTTGGTTCTTTTTGTAGACCGAACTCTAACACTGAAGTAATCATTTGATTTTTCTTCCCTATTTCCTCAAGCGATCTATCCTAGGAAGAGACCGAGACCCAACCTTTTCGGGGAAATGTTAGTTGCGATGGACAGAAAAATAATTTCAGTTACGCGCGCACGTTTTTTAATGAGGGCCTGCTCACTTCCTGACTCGTCCCCAGTCGTCTTCATATAGCACGCGGCAAAGGGAGAAGCACGCGCGCGAGGTGGGGGAGCAGGGGATGATGCTTTCTCCCTACCCATCTCCCCTTGCGCTCCCTTTCTCGGTACCCGTCTCTCCCTCCGCTGTATCTTTGCCGCGTGTTGTATGAAGACGACTGGGGACGAGTCAGGCTCACTTCTAAGAACACGAAGTGGCACTGCACATGACGAGAGTGAGAACTGAAACGTATCGATAAAGTGTAGACAAATAGGAAGGATTTTATTTTACAACGTAATACCTTACCTTCTTGTCCGGTATCCCTTGTGCAGCTACTTTCATTAATTTCACTTAATCCGCTGTCCTTTTCACTCGGAGAAACCACATGACCAATTTCTTTTCTTTTCTGTTCTTCAGCACAACAATCTCTTCCCAGCGATTCTTCTTTTTCGTCCGAAGATAGTTTCATTTGTCTTGATAAAGTCATTGTTATCTTTTTAATCGCTTCCTTTGAGATTTTCTTGTCAGAATCTCCACTCTTCTCGTAGTCAGACCATTTTGGCGAGACTGTTACTATCGAGGCCGGAAGTCGGTTTGGGAAAAATCCTTTTTTGAAAAACTCGTCGGCTAGAATCTCGTTGAGCGAGGGTCTGTTCGCGGGGTTCGCCTGTAGCATTTTTTGAATGAGCTTCGCTGCGCTGTCTGATATACGCGATGGAATCGTGTATTCGTTGTTTCGTATTCGGTTGTAGGTCTCTCTTAAAGACTTCGTTTCAAAAGGGGGATGTCCAATTAAGAGCGTGTACCTGCATAACAACAGAAAAAAAGAGTTACTTAAATTTCAAAAAATTTAGAAGTTTTAATTAGCATTCATTTCTCTCTCTGATCTCTGGGAGCTACACCATAAGATATCCTCATGACGTCAGTAGGTGTCCTTTGCCTTTCTATAGGTGCGTGTTATTTACGGCAAATTACAACAATTCGCCTTAATCTTATGCACCTTAATTTACGTCATTGTTAATTTAAATCACACTTTTTTATAGCATTGTTATTTTAAGACCCCTTCATTTCCAGCAAAGTTACTTGTGTTCAACGTCTCGGTCGCAGTCAGTTGACACATCGTCATCAATATTGCTTTTAGTTTTTAGTTTCGTAACGTTTGTTATCTCCAAGGGTAAATGGAGAAACCGCTCACTTCTACTCTCTTGTGATAATTGACCATCGCGTTTCAGGCTTTCTTCCCATTTACTGGTATTCTGTTGTTGGTTGTTGGTTGTTGTTTTGTCTCGTAAAAAGCACAGGTAGCTATAGAAATTATCAGTTATCATGCATAAAGAATCAAATTCGCGTTGATTAAATGCATATGAACATAACTTTTCGAAAATTCGCATTAATTTTATAACGCGAAATTTTTTTGCGTTGTTAAAATTCCTCGTTATAACATTCATTCCTATAAATGCTGTGATAACGCTACACCCATTTTCTGGGGTCACTTTTCGAGAAGACTTACATGACGCAGCCAAGCGCCCACGTATCCACCTCATAACTGTGTCCTTCTTTAGACAGAACTTCGGGTGCTATGTAGTTTGGTGTACCACACATTGTCCTGAAAGTAAGAAAATGGCCACGTTTATGGAGTTTTCTCTATAGTTGATCTGCGTGAAAACAATTTTTCGTTTAATAAAGCTTTCTCCGGCAATCTAAGGGGCGGGGATCTTATTGGAGGGGGTGCACCACTAACACTTTTTTTTTGCAGAATACTAGTTGTATTAGAAAGCGGTTGGTCATCTTAGGGGGTGCTCACCTCGTGTACCCTCCCCCTAAATCCGCCCCCGTGAATCTAATTGACTGATCGTTCGTGTGTAATTTGTAGATGTAACATATCTGGCTTAATTCAGGCCATTCTAGTAACTTAGAGCTATGGCCGATGAGAGAGTGGACCTTGAAAATTACATAACCCAAAACACAGTTTAATTGTAACATGGCGAAGTTCGTTCTCAAAAAAATTTCTCTTCATCATTTATTTAGGAGTCACCGTATCGAAAAGTTAATTTTTATTATTGGTTGCGAAATGTTATTGTAATGTTAGTTCTGACAAATTTAGAATGATGCATAACTTGATTAAAGGCGGTATTTTTTACATTACTTACTTAATTTTCTTTTCGCCCTCCTTCAGCCTCACTGCCAAGCCAAAGTCGCCGAGCCTCAATTCCATGTCAGAATTGAGAAAAAAGTTACCAACTTTGATATCGCGATGTATCACACGCTGAGCGTGCAGATACGAGCAGGCTTGCACGGCTTGATACATCAGGTATCGGACCTCAGGTTCCGTTAGCTTTCCACGGCTTTTGAGCGTCTGTACCAAAGACTAGCAAAAAAGTACACAGAGAAGTATTACAAATTGAATAGTGATTATAAAGCTAAAGTGATTTTGGAACGATGTCCTGCGCAGAAAGAAGATGGAGCCAGTGCCAAACGCCGGAAGCAGGCAACAAGTGCAAAGCAAGGGAAAATATGCAATCGGTTTTAAGCGCGGGAAAACACGCAATCTATGCCAAGCGCGGGAAAGCTTGCGGCCTCCCCTTTTTTTTTTTTTGGGGGCCCCCCCCCAGTGTTAAGCGCGGGAAAACGTGCGTATGCTAAGTCACGATTGGTTTTAGCTTTGCTTATAATTGGTTAGAAAAACAGCACGTTCGTTCCGATTGGTTAGAGCGTTTATCACGCTATTTTTTGACCAATTATAAGAAATGCTTTCATTGGCTTACCTTACGACTGCAGAGCTCCAGCAAAATATAAACATGTTGATCATCTTCAAAATGTCCATGAAAGCCAACAACGTGCCGTTGTCGAAGACTCTTGTGAAGTTCGATTTCCGTTTCAATCTACAACATAAATAAATCATTTGTAATATTTTACTTAAAAAAGTAAAAAAAACTATATATGCAACTTCTGCACCCCCCCCCCCCCCCCCCAGCATATCTTGAAAAATTTGCCCATTTTTTTTTTCAATTGTGTCATTGGTATTCCGTCTTATTCTTTCTCAGTTGTAACCATACGTGTTTATTTAATAATAATAATAATTTGCTAATTTATATGTTAGTTTATTATTACTTTTTCTACCTTGGAGAACTATTGTTTTAAAGGTTTCCTTCAATTGCCAAGTGATTTTATACACCAGAAAAATGATTTAAAATTTAGCGATAGGGAACATTTGGGAGGCGTGGTAGCCTTATGGATAACGCGCCGGACCCGGATCGAAAAATCCGGGTTTAAGCCCTGGACGGGGTCACTGTGTTTGTTTTGGGGCAAGACACTTTACTCCCTCCACCCAGGTGTATAAATGGGTGCCGACGAAATTGTGGGGGGTACCCTGCGATGGACTAGCATCCCATCCAGGGGGAGAAGAAATATTCCTAGCCACTTAATGCTATCGAAACCGGGATACCTCCAGCAATATGGGCCCCTTGGTTCGAGGCTTCCCCTTTTTTCAAAGCTCTTTTAAGTTGCAACAAATCCAGATGCCCATATAACAACAGTGGAATGTACCCCATCTATTGACACTGTCTTACCTTGTTGTATCTGTCAGCAGACTTTGTGAGTTTAGCCTTTGGTACAGCTTTCAATGCATACACTTTATTAGTTGACATGTCGGTGACTTCGTAGACACGTGCGAATCCACCCTGGGCGAAAAAAAGAACAGCAATTCAACATCGAGTCATGTTTAGTTGAAGAAAACACGCGAAGCTGTTTCATTCGCGGTAAATAGGCCCTTTGAAATCTCATATTATGGTCGTGAAACAAAATTAATGGTAAAAATGGAAAGATCCCGATGAATTTACAAAATGCACCAATTCTCAAACCTCTGATGTTTAAGCGTGAGATTTAACGGCAGTTTGAAAAATATTAAAAGGTTAAACTAGATGGCAAAACCTTGCCATCCAGTGACTTTTTCCTTTTAAAATCTGAATTTAATTTCTCAAGCCTTCAAACTGTCATATAAAAATTTACTGGTCCGCTTTTTGGCACCAAAAATAGTTAAAATGTCGGATGAAATAAATAAAGATCGAAAAATGTGCGCGTTTTTCTTTTTTACTCTTGTCGAGTTGCCAACTTTATTCAGCTGGAAATGAAGTACTGGGACCGATTTCAAACTGGTACCATTACACGCGCAAATAAACGTGACAAAAACAAAGATCGATTTCCCACTAAAATGGCCTCTGATAACTGCACACTAATTAATTATAAAGTAGCTTTAAAATGTGTTTTTGTGGTGTAAAAAATGAAAACAAACTTAACACCAGCTAGCAATTAATCAACACTAATTTTAACTCACCGAGAAAAACAATTATGGTGCGATGAAATGCAGTTATAGTGAATAGTAAAATTGTTTCTATCAGACAAATTATAAGACCAGTAGTATGTAGCCCTTTTTCTTAGAGAATAGGATAAAATAAAACTGAGAAATTAGTCACTAGGTTTTATATAAACTTTAATCTGCTATGCCGTCGGTTTTAAACAGCAGCATTTATTGTCATACGGTTTTTAAAAGTTGGTGAAAAGTTTATATATCTGAAAACATTCTAGATTGCACGGTCTAAACTCTTTTAATACTTTCTATAAGGAATAATGTAAGTCTCAATAGTGATCGATTTTGAATTTCTCGTAAGAATATCTGCACACTGTCAGACAAACAGGTTATGAGAAAATAAGAATATTGTCCGTCAACATTGGGATTATATCGCGTTTTTGTGTGCTACTAAATACTTTGAACTAGCAGCGCATTAGATAAATGCTTCCAATCAGCAAAGAAAATTAACATTTTCATACGCTTCGAAGCGAAAGGCTTCGACTTCGATTAGAATGAGTGAATAACAAAAGCATTAGATCGCAAAATGGGCGGAGGGTTTAAAGTTGCAGCTTGCGAAAACTAAATAAACAAAAATTACAAATTTAAAACCGGGTGTTTACGGCTTTCATCTGCAAAATTCTAAAACTAAAAGTATATGTACCGTTATCGAGAGATATTGTTTACAAATCGACCACATTTTAGCGTCAATAATCGAGGGTTTCTGACATATAACTAAAAAAAACTCCGCTACATTCACAAATAAATGTGATTACTTCGGCCATTAAGTCAACATAGCGAAGGCTTTCCTTTAATTTCTCGTCGAAATCTCGGCGGTCTTAATTAAAACAAGAAATTTCTCCGGCACATAACTTACCTTGCCGAGTAATCGACCTCGAAAGTAACGTTTCCCATTTCCGTTGTCAATTACTTTTGGAACTTCCGGTAATGGGGTGTCTTTAACTGCCCTTGATTTCTTCAAAGAGCGATCTTCCACGCTTCTATAAACCGGAGGCTGAGGAACAAAATTTGTCGTTAACGCTGACATTTTAAATTTCTTCTAATCTTAACTGCAGGGACACTTTTCAGTTGTGTGTTCTCTAGAGGGTAAAGATATGTTTTCAAAGCATGTTTTCCTAACGAACTGCAAAGATACCTGTTAATGCTGCTCTGTGATTGGCTCGTTTAGATTCCACGTGCAACGGTCATTGTGTGATGCGAGCACGCATGTTTTGCGCGCTTGAAATTTTGCGCGCGCACGGCGATGGTTAAATACACCCACTAGCAAATTAGGCGGTTACGCGATCTGCTCCCAACAGCTTCGCTGTCGCGTTTGAAGGATTATTTGTTTAGACTTTAGATAGACCTAAATAACCGGTGATCAGACTAATTTTGCGCGCTTGTTTACTCCTTGTGTTTACGAGGTCGTCCGAGAAATTACGTCTCTATTTTTCGCGCGTCTTCCGCGTAAATAGAGCCCCGAGAATTGGTCTGATCACAGCTACCCGCATTACAATGAACTTTTCGTAAAGAACTTACTCAGTAATTTCTCGATTTTTCAAGGCCCTCGTTTTGCGGCGTTTATTTTCATCGATCAGTAAACATTTCTTTTAACAAGGAAGCGACTCTTTTTTCGCGACAACAAATTTGCGCACATTTTTAAAATCGCGCAAAAAACCCCGCGAAATTTGGATGGCGCGGAAAACTTCATGTAATACGGTGGTTAATAATTTCCTTAAATTCCTCTTTTTCAGCATGCGCTCAAAAATGTGTTCTAAATTAAGTGCAAGGTTAGCAAGGTGGTCAAAGAAGGCATCCAAGGATTGAAAGTTTTAAATTGACTTGATCTCAGAGAGAGAGTCGGTGAAAACAAAGTTACTCGTGTGAATTGAAATTTCAAATTATTATCAGCTCGAGCTTTTCGGCGCAGAAATAACACAGATTGCTTTTGCTCAAAGCAAGATAATTTTTGAACGATTTAATACACGAGTCTTAAACAGAATTCAAACATACTCAGGGAATTAGCTGGCCAATTTTGGGTTGCAAGTTAAACTTGGCGAGCGAAAAACAGTGCCGTATGAGAAACGCCGACGTGAAATAATTTCTGTACGATTTGATTGATAAAATTAAAAGTTTTCATTAACAGGTGTAGGTATGCTGGGTTTTTCCTTTTTTTTGTTTATCAGTTTTTCGTGCGTGCCTGTTAAACCGAGTCAAATTCTCGTTGAAAAATTTACAAATAAATACATAGAAAACAAGAATTGCGACCGCACATGGGCCACAAGTATATATGTTTTACCATTTTTTTACCATTTTTTCTTTTGCTGGAAGCTCTCCTAATAGTTACGTCCATAACAAAGCTTATTGAGACTTTTGAGTTTTGAAGGCTCTCCAGAAAATTTGGAGCAAGTTCAAATTCGTAACATAGAGAGCGCACAATGAGCCGTCAAGAGCGGTCGAAAGCATGCGAGAATAATCAGATTTGTAATGTCTGTACGTATAAGCTTTTGCGCGTCCGATTCCAAATCTGATTCACTCGTGAGTGTAAAATCAGCCAGATATCTAGCATTTATCTTCTAGTCGCCTCCTATATAAACCAAAGTTGATTTATTCCAGTACACCAGACGCGATACGAAGATTGTGTTCTTCACCCCCCCCCCCCCCCCACCACCACCACCACCACCACCTCCCCCCGCTTCCTTTTGAGACTTGGTTGCTACGCTCCAAAAGTTAAAAATGTTGAATATTAGCTCCCTTTCTCGAACTCGCTTATCTCGAACTTCGATTAATCGAATAATCGAAATCTTTATCGCTTAGACACTGTTACACAGCGGTGTTCTTAAAATGATTGAAATTTCCCTTGTGTCCTAGATAGCGGAATTCTAACATGTCTCAAGCGGCTCTTGAAAAAAAACTGAACCAACTTGATCAACTTAGCAAATAGAAATTAAGTCGGGCTTTGTTCGCTGCCAAGCGTTACTTACTTTTAAAATTACCGATATCTGGGCTGGGCTCGAGTCAGCGATATCCCTGGGATTTTGCCCAAGGACACATAATTTATCAATAACGAATCTCATTATTTGAATGTTCCACTCTGATCGCAGCGGGTAATTTTTAATCTAGATTGCAGTATCTACTCGTAGTATAATGTTTCTGTGTTTTAACTTCTTTAATTATATGGTGATCAATGCTAAAGCAAAGAATTATTTTCCATACGATTTGTCATAGAATATTTGCCAGAGCGTCTTGGCAGACTCGTGGTAAATAGAAGGTAGAATTCAACACAGCCACTAAAAATTCATTTTTGCTAGTCATATACCAACCATGTACGACGCTTTATAAGTTACACAGTTGTAAAATTTGATTACTTGCTTTTTGAATTAATTAATTTCTGCTCTTCTGGTAATATCATAACAACAAAAAGCTACGATCAAGTTAAAATGTTTATATATGTGTTAGAATTTAATTTCGATTGTCAGATTTTAACACAGCCACTAAAAATAATTTTTGCTAGTCATGTAAACCATAAGCGACGCTTTATAAGTTACTCAATTCCTATATGTGATTGCCTGCATTTCGAAATGATTTCTGCTCTTCTTGTAATATCATAAGAACAAAAAGGCTACGATCAAGTTTATATATGCGTTAGAATTTAATATAGATTGTCAGATTTTAAAAAACACGCAAATTGCGCCGGGAACTTATCCTTGAAGATCGCGTAAGCAACAACTTTAAAATCAAGTTAAGAAACAAATAATTTATGAAATAATCTTACCTTTGAAACTTTGTCGTTATCATTTGTGCTTTCATTCGTTTCGATTCCTGAATCCATAACTCCAACCCTTTCGATCGAACGGGAATACCCTTTAATCTCTACTGCTGAGAAGAAATATTTCTTTCTCCACCATACTAAATTAAAATCCTTCTCAATGCATTTTCCTTCGCTGTAAAAGTATTTTCAGTACTTTGGAGCTGGTCGTCCTAATGTATATTCAGATGGATTAACTGATCTCACAGATAATATTAAGATAACATATAGTATATCAGTAAAAACATTTCCACGTTTCAACACAGAACTGAACCTTCAAGCCGGAAATAACATTGACACACGGTACCAGTAGCCACCCGCTAAAGGGATCGTGACGTCACTTCAAGTATAGTCGAAGCGCTCTTAACGGACACTCTCGTAGGCGGTCAGCTCTACTTACGGTCGCCTTGTTTGAAACCCCGTTTAAACTCCAATACAAACTCTGTATTTTTGCATTTTCGTTAGCGGACATTCCCGTAAGCGGCCGCGGACACTTTCAAAGATTGCGACTTGGACTTTTTCTTTGTTTTTAAGCTCCCGTAAGCGGACACCCCAAAGAAAATTCTAGTAACAACCTCTGTATCTTGTTTTTATCAATCAACTTCACATCGCCGTTCGTCACAATGATTTTACAGTAATTACAGTGCCATATTTCAGTGCTTGTTTTGTCCTCATTCACGTCCAGCCCGTTATTGTTAGCTGGGCGAGCTCCCGTAAGCGGCCATATATCCCCTACACCTCTAGTGGCCGCTGACGAGAACCATGCTCGTAAGCGGCCAGCTCCAGTTACGGACACTTTTTTCCCGTCCGAGGGTGTCCGCTTACGAGAGCTTTGACTGTATCGTATTTGTTATTAAGTGCACTCGTCGAAATAGCTAGTTTCTGATTGGACGAGAGAACTACAATTAATCCCAAAATTGTACTCCATAGGAGAACCTACCACCCCTTTTTTTCCCGAAGTTGACACGACGTCTTTCAAAGATTTCCGAAGATGACACGAGGTCTTCGGAAGATTTCTGAAGACCAAAGTCCTTCAAAGATATCTCAAGTTGATTTAATTACTACCAAAGTTAGGGACGGACCATTTTTTTGGAGGGAAATGAAATGAATTGTTTGCAAACACGATATGTATAATAAAAAATAGCTTGAATTTCGAAAAAAAAACGTTTGCAGAGATGCATGAACTAAAAAAAAGTTTGCAAAGAAAAATTTTTATACCCCCCCACCCCTCCAAAAAATAATGGTCCGTCCCTTAACACGAAGTCTTACGAATATTTCCGTAGTTGATCCGACTGATAAGATCGAAGATTTCTTAAGTTAACTCGTAGCAGACTAAAGAACGAACCGTGGAACTGAACCGTGAAACCATGAACGAATCGTAATCTGTAATTCTGTTGAATATGCTTTAAACAAGAAATTGCACGATCTTCTAGTACAATTCGTGATTAAAAGGTACTTTTGATGTTTTTAAACTACTCACATCGCACTTCGCCTAAAGGCTCGTGTAATTTTGAAACTTTTAAAACATCACTCGTACCTATAAGACCCCCTATAAATCATGAATTTTATTCGATTTCGTGCAATTCAGTACAGATTACCGCAATGAACTCTGGCGGATTTAGCGCCCTTTTTTCAATAAGTTCCCCATTTATTAATTAATTAAATTAATAAAAACGCCCCTGTTGGCTGCCATATTTGTGCCCGCCTACTTATTTCTGTAATTTTGCTCAAAATTATTTTCGCAATTACTCAGTTGTGAAAAAACGGCTACAATGCCATAACTTTGACCAACGGATCTTGGCAATTTGCTCAAGCAAATTTGAGGGGGAAGGTTGAAAGTTGCTTCAGAAAAACTGTCAATCAAGATTGAAACCTTGACCCAGAACATTGCAAAATTCTACGCGATGAAGCGTCTCGTTTGACTGTAAAGCCCGGGCCAAACGAGGATGAGAGTTAATAACAGTTCAAAACAGTTCAACAGTTCAAAACTCTGCACTCTCATCAACTCTCATCGACTTTGAACGTGCTCAAATGTTCCTGACAGTAGATGAGAGTTTGACGAACTCTCGTTCTCGTTTGGCACGAGTTGATGAAAGCGCATGATAGATGAGGAAAACTTTCATGAGAGTCAACTCTCATCAACTCTCATCCTCGTTTGGTCCGGGCTTAATGCATTGTATTTAAAAATTTTCCACAATCACGCATCTCCACACCTAACTCCGTCCTGGGAGGATCACGCAATGTGCGAACGCGTCCTTTGTGGAGACAGAAAAAGAAGATGGTAATGAAATAGTTCAGGGGCGTAGCCAGCTTTTTGAAGAGTTGTAGGCCTGGCCAACCGCATTTGATGGGTTGGGGGTCGGGGAGGGCGGGTTTACCGGGGAAGGTTTTGGGATCAAGAAATAATTTCTTATTCCGATTTTTTTGGTTATTCTTTTTGTATTTCGACAGCTCCGCAGCTAATAAACTATTCTAACCTTTCATAACAAGTAGTTATTAGACTTCGTCTTCCTCTAAGAAAGTGAAATAAAGTTGAGTCAGATCTGTCACTTTAATGTCAGTAATTATTCGTTGTGAATCAAGTGCTGAGAAGGTTGAGAAGTCAATCATAAAAATACATTATTAATCCAGTGAGACAATCAAAACTCATACAAATACAGATGAAACGCGAGAAAATTGACTTTGTTAGGTCTGGCTGGACGAACAATTTTTTCGCCCTCGCGATCGGCCACTATGCACGGAGCGAGCGCAGCCGCACGTCCTGACCTCCAGCCGAATATTTTCCCGTGCGGCCCTTCGACTCAGTCAATAAGTACATTTATCTCACGGAAGAACGGTACGCATTTCACAGGCTAGCTGGTTAAATTAAATACGTACTCCGTTATTATCGTATTTCGTCTTCCTCAAAGAAAGTGAAATGTTACGGAAGTTGAGTCAGATCTTCCACATTATTTTCAGAAGTTATTCATAGTGACTCACAGGCTGAGAAGATTGAGCGATTTTTATTTTCTTATTAGAGCAGTCTTCAACTGAGTATCGTAAAACCAAAACTAATCAAATCGTAAAACAAGTGAGCTATTTAAAACTAAAGTTTATATGTGTAGACGGCTAAAGGCGCAGGAAAACGCGTGCGATCGAGCCAGGATTTGTTTTGGTTTTTCTTCTGATTGGATAAAAAATGGCGCGAGATTCTTAACCAATCACCAAGCCTAGGGCTTTCCACAAGTTGCTCGAGATTTCCCAAAAAGTTGCCCGTAATTTCTCAAAAAGTTGCTCAAAAGTTGCTCCAAAAATCCAAAAAAGTTGCTTCTGATAATAAAAGTTGCTCGAAAGTTTCTCCAAAAAATCCAAAACGCTGCTTCTAATCAACATAATTTCTTTAAATATATGCCAATTTCCCTTTGAGGGTTAGATTTCTAAACAAAACAAAAATTCTATGCAGTTTTATGCAATTTTACAGCAAAAGATGTATCTAAATAACATATCAAGGAGAAAATTGGTAAAATGATGACGTCATGTTTGCTGAGGAGTTTTTGTAATGTTTTAATGCAGAATGAGCCGAAAGTTGAAACGTCTTCAGGCGTTTCTCGAAAATCTTCGTCAAACTTCGTAAATCTTCGGAAACGATCGCATGGCCTTTGAACAATACTCGGATAATCTTCGAAGATCTTCGGTCTGGAAATTGCTCAAAATGCAAGAAGTTGCTCGAGAGGAAAAAAGTTGCTCGAAGGGGAAAAAGTTGCTCGAAACATGAAAAGTTGCCAAAAAGTTGCCGAGCAACTTGTGGAAAGCCCTAACCAAGCCTAGTAATGCGAAACCAAAGCAAATCCGAATTACTTTTGACACTCAAGTGTAAACTGCTATAATCGAACAACACTGTTAATTCTCGAAGAGGAACTTATAACACACTTAAATGTTAATAATTTTCATGTTTAACCGTTTTCTCTTTTTCACCATAAGCACATTGACAGCAGTAGACCGGTGTGATACTAATGGACATTTCGTGTTAGCGCATTTTTATTATGAATGATAATGAAGGGATTTCCTCTTAATGATCTTACGTCATCACCCACCCATATGACATCTCCTATTTCTATTTATGAGAGTTTCGTTTTCGACTGATTACAATAAGAATACTTTTGTCGGGGGTAAAAAATTAGAAGTCCATAGCTTTATATATGAAACGTAAAGATTACTTTTCTTAACTTGGTTGAGAACAAAGCAGTGAAAATCGAATTTTTGACCCTGCATTTGTTTTAGTCCTTTTTTCCCCAGAAATGATACATTTTTAAGGTTAAACGGAGCAAAACACGTGAATTTCTGGCGATACCGATCAAAAGGCAAGAAATCGGTGTGATTTTCCTACTACTGCGTGTATTTCGAATTAACATTGAACAAAATCTTCTGTAATTATAGAAACTTCCAGCAATTCAACGATAGGTTTCCTGTACATAAAACAAGTTCACGTTTTTATATTTGTTATCATATTTTTTGCTACACTAAATTAAATATTACCCTTAGAACACATACAGTACAATACACGTACGAAGACAGTTGCATTTACTTTCCTTAATTTTTTTTATTTAACCTTGCTTACCCTATGCACAAGATTTGTACGCAGGACACAAAACTATTAAGATACTTGGTTAAATGAGGGATATCAAACTATTCAAAAAACGAAACAATTGCGTTGAAAGGAACTTGATCGCACTTGGACCGAAGTACCTAACTTTTGTGTCAACCCTAATGCAAATACTTGTAGTTTCTGACACTATTTTACTTTCTATTAAACGCCTACTTTCCCTTATCATTCTGTTACTAAGTTTTTTTTCTGGTGCATTTTGTACAAATTTAACAAGACATACTTGTAGAAATTTTGATTTCTCGATTAAGCCGGTTGTAGACTTAAGGCTGGTTTTCTCTGGGTATAGGCACCAGCACAAGAATTAGCATAAGCGTATAACAAGAACGAGCACACTCATTCTTCATATGCTGTTCTGGTGTGAAATGCATAAGCAACATCATAAGCACAGGATACACAACCAATTTTGTTTTTCTTGTGCTTATGCTTATGCCACTTTAGGACAGTATAAAAAAATGACTGTGTTCGTTCATCTTATGCGCTTTTGCTTATCCTTGTGCTTGTGCTTGTTTCAAGAGAAAACCGGCCATTACATGTTTCCTTGTAACAAAAATAAGGAGCACTTGATCTCGTCATCCAAAATTCTTGATGCCGAATGTCTTACGTACTAAGGGCTTTCTCGCTCAAACTAGTAATTATTTGAGTCCTATACGCTCCCTCGAAGAGCTTCTACAATGCTAAGTAATTAAATAATATAAAAAAATTATTCACAAATTATAGCCACAAGCATATTACAGGAAATCTAACAGTACGTGACAAATTTTTAACTATTCCTTCGCTTAAAAAAATTGTCTTCTATAAAAACTGTCGAATGCTTGACAGAGAACGGCTGTCTTATTGCGTTATAAAGTAAATATTTAACAAAATGTTAACGTTCTACGTGTAATATTTCGACAGATAATCCTCCTCCTTGAGAATGTTTTTTTTTTTTACAAAGAAAGCTACTGAGAGCTACTGGTCAAGTTATGCCATTATTTAAAACTCATCGCTACCGCGAAAATAGTCACTTGAGGTGATTGGATCTCTTACTCATCTGGTGTTTTCATCTTTCCGTGCAACCAAAAAACCTGAAAGATAGAACAGACAAATAAACACAAAATGTATAACCATTAACTAACCTTCAATCTGATCATTTGCTAATAGCAAACGCAGTTAAATCATTCCGTTATAAAAGATATTACCAAGAATAAGTTACATTATTTGTTCATGTAGTAAAACACATACGTCTCACGATAAGAAAACCATTGTCTTTCTTCTTTTTTTGGAAAAATGGTGTACGTTGAATTACAGGTTAAGACTATTATGGTATATATTCTTAACAGGCACAGTGGTAGCCCAACGAAATCCGATTTGGAAAACCATACAACAAACTTTAAAACTAAAAGAAAATTTGATGGCAGTGAAGGACCTGATCGATTTTATATCAGAAAAAATTGCTACAACTAGTAAAACAAATGTCTATGCAGACCTTACGACTGTAAGTAACCTCATGTAGAAAGTATCGACCCTTTGAAAAATTGTTAGATTGTAAATTATCTAGAAAACTTACCTTGGTTTTCGAAATCGAATGTCACGTTATCTCCAATTAGTATAAAAGGTGCCCAGTCGCTCACGTGAGAATAGCCGTTACATCTCATCCACTTCATGGCCTCGTGAAGAGATTCACTGGTACTTTTTCCCATGACAAGGTGTTTGTAGAAACGACTCATCAACCGCTCTGTTGCACCGTCTTCTAGGGGCCACAGTGCAACCAACACTGAGCGTGCACCAGATCCTAAGAATGCCCGAGCAATTCCGACAGCTCCCTCGGCTCTGATGCGTCCACGAGCGCTGTGACAACAGCTAAGTACTACCAGTTTAGCTCGAAGTTGAACTTTTGAAATGTCAGCCATTGTCAATAAGTAGTCTTCTTCTCGAGGTGTCCAGTTGGGAACACGATCAGCCGGTGCAAGGGCAATTTCTCCTTTCTCTGCGTCACCGTGTGCAGCAATATGTATCAGACTTACTGCATTTATCATTTCGAGTACTGCCTGCTTAGTTGCTTCTTGTCCTAGCAAAGGCTTAACTCCCAGCATTTTTCCTACCATCTTGGCTTCGTTTTCTGCACACGGTAGTCGCGAAATGGTCGTAAGAAGTCGTTTGAAACGGACCTCACCAACCTCAGGATTCCCCACTATCAGTGCGCCAGTCTGACTGTGATAATCTGCAGGACTGTCATGAATGAGCTGGAGAGTCGTCAAAGAAGGAATGATGCGGATTCTGAAAGTCTCTGATAAACACTTCTCCTTTTTATCAGGTAACGCGGCAAAGGGAATGTTGTATAGAGAACGATCAGGAACAATGATGATTTCTTGACCGTCAAGTAGGTCCACCACAGGAGCGATGATCAGTTTGTAACAAAGAGGAAGATTCATCTTGGGTCCAGGATTTTCTATATCTTCCAATCCAAATCTCAAACCTTTATGACTGCCTTCCTCGCATGATTCGGATTCTGCTTGTAAACAATCTAAAGATCGGTCTTCACAAAGCTCCTTTGGTGAAATGCCAAAACCTCTAAAGTTTTTGCTAGCAAAAAATTCGTCTAAATTTCCTTTTAATCCTTCTTGAGCAATTAGTTCCTTTCCTTGTATCCATCGAAAATGTGTGACTCCACTTGCTTTGACAATCCACAAAAACATCCTGTAACAAAAATAAGACACGTACAAACAAGTACAGTTCCTTTCGTTGTCCATGACCTGTTCAATACCAGCCCACGTTTGAGGATCAGTTGAGATTTGCTTCTCTGCAGAGTATTGAGCTGACATTAAATCTGCTAGAGCACTGGCCCGGCCAAGCTCAGTAACATACAGAGCTTCATTTGGATTTCCCGCTTCACAAAGCAATGCACTGAGTTGCCGGTAGGAACGAATATGGCGATCGCCGAAAGATATTTTAAACTGATCGTTGTCTCGGAGAAAAAAGCGCAGTTCCTCGCATTTTTTAATAGCTGACTGGAAATACGAGATAGCTTCCTGGATCTTTCCTTCTATTAATCTAACACGTGCAAGTCTACATAGCGATAGTAACTGTCCCTCGACATCTCCAATCTCTTCGCTTATTGCATGTCCCTTTTTAAGATATTCTTCCGCCTTGTCATATTCACCAAGTTTGCAAAACAAAGTTCCTAAAGTTAAGCAACTGTAAGCCTCTCCTGCCCTGTCTCCAATTTCTTTACTAATCGCAAGTGATTTGTCGTAGTACTCTTTAGCCTCGACATCTCTACGAACAGATGCACAAACATTTCCTTGAATTCTGTAATAGCTCGCCTCTTCTTTCCTGGCTCCAATTCGGGTTGCGATCAATAATCCTTTCCGATAATTTTTGTTGGCTTCGGCATATTTACCAACAAAGAGAAATAAAGATGCGACGTTTCGGAAAGACGAAACTACTCCGCTTCTGTCACCAATTTTTCTATGGATTGCAAGTGCTTTATCGACATGTTCTCTAGCCTTCTCATATTCGCCAACTGATCCATACACAGTTCCAAGGCTTTCGTAACAGGTGGCTTCTCCATGTCTGTCTCCAATCTCTTTTCGGATAGGCAGTGCTTTCTCGAGATGTTCTCTAGCCTTCTCATATTCGCCAACTGATCCATACACTTTTCCAAGGTTTAAGTAACAGTTGGCTTGTCCATATCTGTCACCAATCTCTTTTAGTAAAGCCAGTGCTTTTTCGAAATGTTCCCTAGCCTTCTCATATTCGCCAACTGATTGATACACAGTTCCAAGGTTTAAGTAACAGGTGGCTTCTCCATATCTGTCACCAATCTCTTTTAGGGTGGCCAGTGCTTTCTCGTGATGTTCTCTAGCCTTCTCATATTCTCCAACTGATTGATACACAGTTCCAAGGTTTCCGTAACACCTGGCTTCTCCATGTCTGTCATCAATCTCTTTTAGGATAGGCAGTACTTTCTCTTGATGTTCTCTAGCCTTCTCGTATTCGCCAACTGATCCATACACAGTTCCAAGGTTTCCGTAACAAGTGGCTTCTCCATGTCTGTCACCAATCTCTTTCAGGATAGCCATTGCTTCCTCGTAATGTTCTCTAGCTTTCTCATATTCGCCAACTGATCGATACACAGTTCCAAGGCTTCCGTAACAAGTGGCTTCTCTATTTCTGTCACCAATCTCTTTTAGGATAGCCAGTTCTTCCTCGTAATGTTCCCTAGCTTTCTCATATTCGCCAACTGATCGATACACAATTCCAAGGTTTTCGTAACAGGTGGCTTCTCCATTTTTGTCACCAATCTCTTTTTTGATCGCAAGTGCTTTCTCTTGATTTTGTATAGCCTTCTCATATTCTCCAACTGATTGATGCACAGTTCCAAGGTTTATGTAACAGCTGGCTTCGCCATATCTGTCACCAATCTCTTTTAAGATAGGCAGTGCTTTCTCGTGATGTTCTCTAGCCTTCTCATATTCGCCAACTGATTGATACACAGTTCCAAGGTTTACGTAACAGGCGGCTTCTCCATTTCTGTCACCAATCTCTTTTAGCATAGCCAGTGCTTTTTGGTAATGTTTTCTAGCCTTCTCATATTCGCCAACTGATTGATACACATTTCCAAGGTTCAAGTAACAGTTGGCTTCACCATTTCTGTCCCCAATCTCTTTTAGGATAGCTAGTGCTTTCTCCTGATGTTCTCTAGCCTTCTCATATTCGCCAACTGATTGATACACATTTCCAAGGTTCAAGTAACATTTGGCTTCTCCACGTCTGTCACCAATCTCTTTCAGGATAGGCAGTGCTTTCTCGAGATGTTTTCTAGCCTTCTCGTATTCGCCAACTGAGTGATACACAGTTCCAAGGTTTACGTAACAGCTAGCTTCTCCATGTCTGTCACCAATCTCTTTTAGGATAGCCAGTGCTTTCCCGTGATGTTCTCTAGCCTTCTCATATTCGCCAACTGATCGATACACAGTTCCAAGGTTCAAGTAACAGCTGGCTTCTCCATGTCTGTCAACAATCTCTTTTAGGATCGCAAGTGCTTTCTCGTAATGTTCTCTAGCCTTCTCATATTCTCCAAATGATTGATACACAGTTCCAAGGTTTAAGTAGCAGGTGGCTTCTGGAGCCAGGTGGTCCCTGGAGGCCTCTCCATTTCTGTCGCCTATTTCCTTGAAGATCGCAAGTGCTTTATCGTAATGTTCTTTTGCCTTTCGAAATTCGCCAACTGATTGATAGACTGTTCCAATCTCACAGTAACATGCTGCTTCATGTTTTCTGTTTCCAACGTCTTTACTGATTAGGAGCGCTTTCTCATAGAGTTCTTTTGCTTCTATGTATTTACTTTGGCTACAATACATTTGTCCTAATTCTATGCTTAGCTCACATTCTTCGTGTCTTTCACCACATTCACGGCAAATGTGAAGAATTTTTTCTACACATTTAATTGAATTTGCGTTATCATCGATAAGGTCATACGACTTCCTCATTGTAAAGGTTATCTTCCTGAAGAACCATTTGGCTATTTTCTCGTCTTTTATGCTCGCTTTGTTTTTCAAGATGAACAAGCATTCCTTGCATAACTCGATGGCCTTTAGTACCCGACTTGTGTTAAGAAGGAAGTAGGCAACAATTAGGCCGATAGAGATGGCTTGTAGAACTTCGTCTGTGTTGTTCATGTCAAACACTTCTGTCAGAGTAAAAAGGGAATAAAAATGGAAACAATTTTGGAAACAAATTTGGCATGAAGCCTGCAGTTTATGCATTTGTAGCTGATTGAAAAAAAAAATCGTTAATCTCACTATCTATTACTATTTACCACCTTTTATGGCAAACTGCATCGGATTTAATTAAACTATTGCTGTTTCAGGGAGTTCTTGACATAGCTTAGAAATGGCAAAAAGGACTGAAATCTAAACGTTTGCAGTCAAAACTGCTCTCAGCAAGTAGCTTACAAGTGCTGTCTGCTGGAATGAAAATGGAAGTTTTGAGAAATGAAGGGCTTTAAATAGCTATTCTCACCTTCCAAGATCTATTCTTAGAATAAAGCGCTTAAATACTAAGTTACCAGGACCAGACAAAAAGTATTCACCTCTTATAAGTTTGAGTTATACTGAGTCTTTCGCTACAGTAGAAAAATTCATCCTAAAACCTGGATGATGGTTTAACATTCCAAGATAAGTCAAAACAAAGAATTACCTGACTTTTTTGTGTTTTCGCTGCATATTTTAAATTAAATTTTGTCTTAAACGTGCAAGTGTAGCGTTCTAAGAATCCTACTAGTACTAAAATCCGACCGGGAATTTTCTGTTTTCTTCCTTGCATCAGCATTTGATTTCGACTAGAATCCTTTTTAAACACAGTAAGATTGGCAACTGAATGAGTAGTAAAAATATGATAAATTATGTAACTTTTTTAACATGTGGCTATCCGGACTTGCATATATATGGCAGTAGATATAGCAACGTTTGACATGCTATCATCATCCAAATCCTCTAAGGTAATTGTTTTAGATAAAGTGAAATAGAGCTGTGCTTTATTGAAAGAAATCGTTCGTATGATTTGCGTACAGGGTAAATATTTTTTTTTTACTACAAAGCTAAATCATCTTGTTGAAAAATAACCAATTGTAAACTTAAGAGCCGTGTCCCCTGCCTGAGTGTAAATCAAAATGAAATCAAGATTGTACTCACGACTCCTCTTTCGCTTGGTAGAATCAATACAAACAGCGACAGCCTCTTTGTCTATAGGATAGCAGAAAAATCACCAAAGGTTTATTCAAGACATATGGATACCTTTAATAATTCAATTCTTTAATCTGTAACTCCATGAGAATATCAAGACGAACAAAACTCAGATTTACAAAGGAAGATAAAATTATAAAATTTAAAGCCACGGGTGAAGATAAAATCAAAAACTGAGTAAACGATTTCACAGACGAATTTTAACACGCAATTTTAACTGAAAACTGCAAGTCACAGACTTAAAAAAACTCACAAAACTGAAAGTCACAGGCGACGATAAACGCACAAACCTCGACGAATATAACACGAAATACTGAAAGCCACAGACGAATATAAACCAAAAAAATTACAAGTCACAAACGTCAAGATTAATGTACGAAACTGAAAGTCACAGACGAAGATAAACGTACAAAATGAAGTCAAGATAAACGTGCAAAACTGAAAGTCACAGACGAAACCTCGACAAAGATAACACGAAATACTGAAAGGCACAGACAAAGAAAAACACAAATACAAAGTCACAGACGAAGATAAACGCACAAAAAAGAATGTTTCAAGATTGACAATCTCGGACTCAGATGGAAGTGCAAACGTTTAACGGAAAGCCACAAACGAGAAAAAAAAAAGAAAAACTACAGACGAGGTTCGACACACAAAACCGAAAGTCCCCAGAGATTTCCACCTAAAGTGTACGTTTCTGCACCAAACATTTAAACTGTTCCTTCGTCGATTTTGTACAATCCTATCTTACGTCAGATAAGAATAAAGACGTTTCTTCGCTAAACTTACTATACCAACTGTTATCTGGGATGTGCAAACAAGAGAATGAAATCCAACTCAATCTCGTTTAGTAACAGCCTAACAGCGGTCTTCCATTAATACGGACAATGATCTATCATACTTTTTAAAATTTCTCACAGGCACAAGAAAAAAAATATTAAACGATATGATCGAATTTACAATATCTTATAAATCATCTCGCTTAAACTAACTATTCTTACCGTTATTTTGAGGCGTCAAAAACAAAAAGAAATCCAACACAATCTGGCCAACAACTAACTACTAACAGCGATATTCCCTAAAGAAGGACAATCACTCATTAGTGCTTTGCACGGTATAAGCTGAATACCAGAAAACGGTTGACCGTAAATGAGCTTATCTCACTTTTTCTACTCTGAATTTGTTTGTAGTATTTCTACGTTTACACACACTCACCAAAGAGTTTCAGGAGTTCTTTCGCTCTTCTAAGTGCAAATCAAAGCGGGGTTGTACTCTCCGCTTCTCCAGATCACTATGTAAAAATAAAACAAAAGAGGCAGCGTCAATTTACAGCAGGATATTTGCCTGCAAAATTTGGCACCGGTTTATTGATATTTTCTAAGTTCATCCATGGCTATGTTTTAACCTCTAACATCATACTGACAGTATACTGGTGTTAAACTAACAGTTGAATTAAGTTTGCCTTGCCTACAAAATCTAAATCCCCTATACCTTTTTGTTTTTATTGAGAGACAAAGGTAAATGCTAAGGACAACTCAAATACTACACGAATATTCTTTGCATTGTTACTATTACTTTAAATTCTAATATTTTGTCAATCCATTGTATTTGACGATCTGCAAGATTCATCGAAACATGTCCTCGAAACTTAAAAAATTGTTGTAACTGGAAGATCCAGAAGATCTATGGAAATACTGATGTCTACAAAACTAAAAATAACAGCGTCGTTTCATTTTTAAAAATGTTACAAGTTGTCAAAACACCACGGTTTTCCGATTCGTTTGCCTTAAAAAGTGAAATATTTAGAAAGCTGGCGAAATGTCGCTTTATGATGCAAAATTATTTGCAATCAAAGTCGCTCAATTGATTACCATTTAATATATATTTTATTATAAAGTCCAACCATTTGTTGAAATCAACAAATAACATACTCAACTATTGTTTCGTAGAAAAAATAGACCAAGGAAAGTCAATTCAAGGTTGTACTCACCACTTTCCTTTTACAGTGTGGAAAAATTAGAAAAGCAACAGCACTTCATTTTATAACAGGAACGAAACTGACCGAACTGAACGAACTGAAAGATAACAGGAAATCGTCAGATCGAGGCTTGCTTACGAATATTTAGGCCGAGTTTTAACCTCTAACATCATGCTACTAAACTGAAACACGGATAGCTTAAGTTGTTCCAATCTTAAATCAAAATAAACAAATATATTCAAAGCAACCTTATTTAAAAAATTCTTACACATAGCAGGTAGCATTGACAGACAAATTAAGGGGGGCAAGCCAGAAAAAAAGAAATACTTCAAATCGTGGTTCAGTAAAAATAAAAATATATAGAGGATATTACATGGTTGCGCGGAGATATGAAATTTATCTTCGAGTGTTCAAATGGATTTGAACACGAGAAGATAAACTTCATATCTCCAAGCAACCATGTAATATTCTGTTTATTATATAAACCTACTACTTACGATGTTTTTGACGATTTTCCGAAGATTTCCGAAGATTTTCAAAATGTTGTCCGAAGGTCGTACAAATGTTTCCGAACATTTTCCGAACTTTTCCGAAAATTTCCGAAGATATCCGAAGATTTCCGAGGAAGATGCGAGGATGTTTCGACTTAATATCGATTTTCTTTGGCTCATTAAGCATTGAAACAGGGCAAACTTGCCATAAAATGTTCCGAAATCGATATCTTTACATGTGAAAATAACATTTTATTTTCACGTGTGAAGATATGATTTTTTCGTGCGAAAGATTTCCTGGTATTTCACTGATGTTTATATAATAAAGTACAATACAAAACCATATTGTTCACAAGATATACTTCTTACTAAATAAAGTAATTCTTACGATAGTTTGTGAAACAAATACATAAGATGGAAGATTTTAACATAGTCGTCATGATATCAAGGAGCGTTCTTCTTTAAATTAACAGTTGATAATAAAGACGTTTAATCCCTTATTCAGTATTTCTACCTTAATCAAAACTATAACAAAATTTTCGATCGGTGATTGGTTATCAGCAGCCCGATTTGAGCACTAATAGGACAGTGTACGCGTCATGCTTGTAATTGGACAGTGTAATAGGACAGTTTACGCGTCATGCCTGTGTAATTGGACAGTACGCGTCATTTTGCGCGCGCTGTTGTTGTGCATTTTGTTGAGTAAACTGTTATGTTTTTCAGTTTTTATAAAAACGTTAAACCATTTGACTAAAGGTTAGTTTGTTTCTCAAATTTTGTCATAGTTTTGATTAATTGGTAACAGGACTTCGTGTCGTCCAATTCTGTCTGTAATCATACTCGTGATTAAACAAATCGGACTTCCGCTTCGCGGTCGTCCGATTTTGTTTATCACTCGTATGATTACAGACCGAATTGGACTCCACTCAGTCCTATTACCATTATGTATTAAAAGTCAACTCAAAAAGAATGCTTCGTTCAGCTCAGAGGTAATACTATATATCTACTAGTTTTGCTGTAGCTTTACAATTACTTTACCATTATTTTTTCTATAAAATGTATGGTAAGGTTTACCAGGCCTAGAATCTCAACGAATTAAAAATTTTAAATTTGTCGAGTATTACTTTTGACACTTATAGTTTTTTATAGTTCAAATACTCCTGTCCTTTTTGCGATGACAAATTATTTTAAAGAAAAAAAACCAGGCAGTTCTTTCGATCAAATCCTGGGTAAAACTAACTGTACTTACCGTTCTAGAAGTCCGAATCCAAATAAAATGTAAATTAATCTTTATCAGCTAAAAGCAGATCTCCTTCAAAATAACAATGATGAAATGATGACTACACTTTTGAGCCATGGGTTGAGCTTTCTGTTTCGACTGGTTTTTCGTTATTTACTATACAAGTCAGTAATTCTACAGTAAAATTTCCATTACAGCGGCTATCCATTTGCACTTCCCTTCAGCCAATGCCTTATCACATTGAACATTACTTATCTTGCACAGTTCAGCCAGGTTTGAGCACAATGTGTTATTTCTGCGCATAATAGTATCTGTCATTGCTACACAATGTGCACATTTCGTTTTCCTGGTGTTTCAGTTTTCATTCGGAATACTTCTCAAAGAGCATGAATTCAGCTACATGTTGTTCTCTCACGGCGAGTGAAGTTTTAGGAGGTTTAAGAAAGGAAAGGAGAAAGAAAATTGTTTTTGAAACACCACCAGACAGTTGACCCCCGTGCAAGAGCACTCCAGGTTGTCTGGGGACTTTTTTTTGGTGTCCATTTACTAATTTTTAACTTCAAATTTTAATTATAAATCACACTAAATTTCAATATTTCTTATTTCTCAAACGATCTCTTCCCAAAAATCCCCAAAATTCACCAAAAAAATTCACAAAACACCGAAAAACACAGATTTGTGAAATGAGCAGAGTTTGTGGATTGCTTGAAACGCTAATGTGATATTCGCATTAAACCCACATTAAACGGTGAAAAAACGGATTTCACGTGAGCCCCAGCCTTAATATACTGTATCTCCACATATGTGGCTCGAAACATTTTTTCGTCTCGAGTTGTACACAGGTTTATAAAAATCATATTTCTAGAATAACAAGTCAATACCAGTTAGTATTACTGGAGTTTGTCAGACAAAATCATTAATTCACGTCGAGAACATAGGTCGTAAAACTACAGTTGAATATTATTTTATTTGGAAAACGAATCCAATTCTTATATCTTCAAAATTAGGCTTGCAGCAGCAAAAATAGAGGAACTCTTTACAATATCTAGAAAGTGAAATGTTCAAAAAAACTGAAATGAAGATGTCACCTTATTTAAATATAATAGTCACAATGAAACACAAAAATTAAAATTCACGTTCGCCAAAGTTATCGAAATTTTAACATTTTGATACATTAATACCGTAACTGATCTAATAAACGCCCCCTTGAGGTGCTAAAGTTTGTAGTAGACGCCCCCTTTAATAAACGCCCCGTGTCTAATAGATGCCCCCCCCCCCTCCAAAAACCCCTTCAAATGCCAAGGTAACGCTTCATAGTGTAAAATCACGCAATTTATTTAGTTTCTAGTCCAGTCCCTGAACTCTCTCTTCCGCGCGCCCTTTATAGGGGCTGAATTCGTCATCTGTGCGCGCGCGTTTTCAAAAGGGCTGCCAAATATGGCAAATATCAAATTATGCCAAATATCCTGGACTCTCTCTTCGCGCGCCTGGGTTTAACCTCTATAAAGGGCGCGTAGAAGAGAGAGTTCAGGGCTTCTGCGGGCGTTTACTTAATCATCTACGGTATTTCTAGAGTTATCTTTAAAAATCTCTCAAAAATAAAGGGGAGAAAAGAAAATAATTGCAAGAAATAACGTTAATATTAGTGTTGCTAACGTACGTCACGTGCAAAACAACCGTTTTCTCGCTGTTTTCTCTTAGTTAGCGCCTGGTTTTAGTTATTTTTGTCCGTCAGTTGAACAATCTCCCGGTTTCTACTGAAGCTCCTGATTTTTTTGACCTCGATCTCCAGATTTTTGGTTCTTTGAGATTGAGAGGATTGTAGTCCATAGATACCAACCGATTTTCCTGGAAAATAAGAGTATCACACTAGTCTTATGGCTTTACAAATAATGTACTACCCCGTAGGCTTTTATAGATTGTGCTAGCATAATTTTTGGCATAATTGGAGCTAAAAAGCATAATTTGTGAAACGAGCACTGCCACGGCATAATTAGCAATTTTTAGCACTTTTTGGAGCATAAATTCATAAAATGTAGTAAATATGGTGTACTTTCTACAGAAATAAATGAAATTTAGGTAGTTTGTTCTTGCAATGCGTGTTTTAGCTATACAATTGTGATTGTTAAGTCGTTGGAGGCATTTTACAAACGGTTTAGAGATGCGAGCAGCTAATTTGGACAGCTGACGGCCGTGATAAACTGCCATAAACACAAATAAATTTACAACAACAGTTTATTTAAAAAACATCATAATTTGGTGTCGTTATTGCGCACCTCTATGTATAGAATCTACGTCATTTTGTGAGCATAATTTCGGAAATCAGAAGCATAATTTGGGAATTCTGGCATAATTTTTGCATAATTTGGCAAAATTTTGAGCACTGCTAGTAGCATAATATGCCACTTTTAGGAGCACAATCTATAAAAGCCTACTACCCGGAGCTCTGCTCGGCTCATCCTTAGTCTCCAGCGTTGTTTTTTTATTGCGCCCGCGATGCTTTGCGATGCCCTAAATTCTTGGTGTAACGAATTTCCTAATTTGGAAACGAGCTCCTCTGTTTCTTTTCCTCTTTGTGTTTTAGGAAAGTGAAGTCAGCCGTTTATTTTTGGATCATACACGATTTATTTAGAGACAATGGCAAGATATTTGAATGACGGAGCCTGAATGACTAAGGAATACACACAGATTCAAGCAGGAAAAAATGTTTCCTCTTAAGGATATGACGTGAAACGATTTGGGCCGTGACAAAGTCAGCTGAGTTACCCTAGCAGTGCATAATTTGTGAAGCAGCTCTTGAAAGTTTGTAATTCTACTGGTTGGCGAAGTAAGTTTACGTGCGAGCCATATTCCGGTTAGCCTACTAAAATAACACACTGGTTTGCTGGTGAGCTTGCTCACAGTTGACCACAGTTTACTGGTTAACTGACAGAGGTAACTTGCAATTAGCCTTAAATTTTCATTGAGATTGGGGAATTCTGCATTGCATAGCCCGCTTACAGGTTAGTCTTAATAATTATAGCACTCCCGTTATCTTGAGAAAGGCTAGCTTTCGTTTGTATGAAAGAGACACCATGTAAGAAATAGCAAACATTCTCGATGTTGCTATCGAGTTTATAAGAGAAACACACGTGGAAGTTTTGGAGATATTCTGTGTTTCCAGTTCTTCCAAACTTTGACATTTTTTTCGATATAGAAACACAGAGAAAATGTTCTTTTAATAAAAATTTTGGTTTGTATTGATCTAAAAAATGTTGGTAAAAAACGTATAAAACTGAATTTTCGCAGGACCTGAACAATCGATGAAAATCGATGATCGGAAAATCAATCGATCAATCAATGACAATCGATTAATTACTGTTGATTGGCATCGATTGGCATCGGCCAATCGATGATCAATCGATAATCACACTTTGGTGGTCGCGAACTTCATCGATTGCCATCGATTGGCATTAAACACACAATCAATCCGAAGCATGAAGTAAATACTTACATATGTTGTTTTGTAAAAAAAAATAATAAAGCTCCTTTCCATTGAGATGAAGTTTACATCATAAGCTTTAATGTTTCTGTTTTTCATTCGAGTTTCCTACTGTTTGCTAGCGCTAGAATTCCAAAGACACTTCGTTATTCGTGACCGAGTCAAAAATGGCGGACGTGACAGGCGAAACTCATCCCCAGACTCCCACTGTTGTCTCGTTTTCGTTCCGACGTACGGACGACGTATTTTTGAGTTCTCTCTGCTACTGTTTGATTTGAAATATTTCGGACGAGCGAGAAAATGTTTATGGACTACAAGACAGAGTTTTAGAAAAATTACATTGTACTCAGACAGCGAGGAATTCTGTAAGTTGCGATTTCTATTTACTTTGCCAGGAGTTGGTTCGAAAGCAAACCAGACCGAAAAGCGTACGCTTCGTTGATGGAGGCGAATAAGACTTAAGCTCAAAACGTTTGTTTTAAATAATGATTGCCTTATTACTGTTAAGTTAGTAAGTTTCTGGTTGTATTGACATTTTTTGGAAAGGTTATCATTGTTGTTGCTAATAAAATATAACATACAAGAGAGACCGTGTGTTTTAAAGTAAACATATTTATCAAATACTAGTCAAATAAAAAACGATGGCAGTTAAATGATCGATTGAATTGGTAATCGATGATATTGATAATCGATGAAAATCGATGTTAGTTAATTGATCGATTGTCATCGATTATCGATGAAATTGATAATCGATGACAATCGATAATCACAAAAACTTTAGCGATCGATTGTTCATCGATTATCAATATCAATCGATTAATTGATATCGATTGTCATCGATTGTTATCGATTGCCATCGATTATCGATTCCATCGATTGTTCAGGTCCTGATTTTCGGTAACTCTCTGCTACCTTCATCAGAGTTAAAATTGGTTCAGTTTTTTGCATAGTTAGTTTTTATACGCCGCCGGTCTCTAGGGATGTTCCCAATGTTAAATAAACTTGTGGGAAATGCACATGTTCATTCACACAGTTAATGTCCTGGATAGACATTTCCTGGACATTTCTATTGCGAAATGTTCTTTTTGTTAATAATTTTTTTTTTAGTAGAAACTCAGCTGTGTTCTATTGGAAATCCGCAAATCTGATTGGTTCTCCCACTGTTTTCTATTCGCCGATAGAAAACAGTCGCGTGCACGTAGCTCTTTAAGCGGTAAATTTTCTTGATTTTTGTCTTCAAAGTGCACAATATTGTAGGTTTTAGACTGCAATCCTTTAGAGTTTCTACTAAAACAATTAGACTACTCGCCCTTGTTTTCTACGAGCGATAGTCAACTCGGCTGTGCCTCGTTGACTATTAATTTTGCTCATAGAAAACTCGGGCTCATAGTCTAATTTATATATATATATATATTTTTTAAACATTTGTAAAGCGCCTAGAGCAGGCCTGGATAGGCGCTATAAAAATATATTTATTATTTATTTATTAATTGTTAATTAGCATAACCCAGCTGCCGTCTATTGCAAATCGCGCATACTGATTGGCAACACAGGTGCCCTCTATCGATCGTTAGACAGCTCTTGGTGCGCACGCTCAGTTTTTTGCGGAATTTTATCAACAAAACATTCAAAAAATCAACTCTAGCTCTGTTTTGTGTTTAATAGATGGGCAGCTGGGTTATGCTAAAACAATTAGACGGCTCGCTCTTGGTTTCTGCCGGCTTTTGATGGTTGACTCGGGGCTTCGCCCCTCACCAACTATATATCAGCCGGTAGAAACCTTATGCTTGCCGTCTAATTGTTAATTAGAAAATCACCGTGAAAAAGAGACAGCAGTAGCGGAACTAGGGAAGGGGTCTGGGGAGCCTGGGCCCCACCATATTTTCAGGCCAAACCAAGGTCTGTAGGGCTGAGAAAAATTATTTTCGAGAATGGACTTCCCCCCCCCCTCTTATTTTGGAGTCTAGTGATGGGGCCCCCACTTACCTAGATAAGATAAGATAAGATAACTTTATTTATACACAGTTTTTCCATCAGTCAATTAAGTTACTGGACTATCTACCTATCTAACTAACTACAAAAATTTAATAACAACAAATTCAAATAACAAAAAAAAGAAAAGTCTGCTTTTCATGGAGGCCGTGTCTAAAATTTACTTAAAATTTAGATATTACTTACTGAAGGTCTGGATCTGCCACTAGACAGGAAAATCACTTGGCTGTGCAACCATGGCCTAATTTTTTGAGTGTGCAAGTAAAATTGTCAAAATCAAAAAACAAAATATTTTCGTGTAAACAATTTTTTGGAAAAGTGCTTATTTGTTCTTGACAAAAATAGAGGCGTTTTGGGAAAACCACTTCTTCAGTCTAATATTTTTGTCAAGAACAAATAAGCACCTTTCCAAAAAATTGTTTACACGAATGTTGCTGCTACACAGCAATACTTTATTTATCAAACAAAATATTTTGTTGAATAGATTGGTCTCTGCGGTACAGTGTATGCTAAGACAAAAATTATTAGCGGGCTTGCTTTTGGTTATCCGGAAACCCGGATTAGCTCTGGCCTGATGGGCCACTATAGGCTCAAACACAGACTTTGCCTACAAAGTCAATCACTAGCTCAAATACTTACTGATTGGAGTGCACCGTGTCACTATGCTCAAATTTGCATATTTCATGCCTGAAAATAAATTACCTCTAAAGGGACTGTGTCACGGCTGAGTATAGTTAACAAATTAGTCGCATAACATAATGTTTGGTAGTAAATGGGACTAAGTATAATTTATTTTATTACGTTTTGCTAAAAACTCGCTTTGAAACTTACTTTTTGAAAAGAAATTTCAGTCGAATCCCGATAACTCGAACCTTCAAGGGAAATTGAAAAAGTTTCGAGATATCAGGAGTTCGAGTTACCGAGGGTAAAATTAGTAAGAAAATGACCTAGCGGGAGTTCGAGTTACTGAGGGTTCGAGTTATCGGGATTCAACTGTACTTCTTTGAATCAAAATGACAAAACCATAGCTTCAACGTAACCAAATTTGTCTTCTAAGTATAATATTTAATTTAAATGCACATATGTACAAGCAAACAATATTAACTTTGAAAACTGTTCAGCCCAACAACATTTCAAAAAACCATAGATTGCAATGATCCGTTTCAGTCATCCAATATACCTTCTTTTGTATTTGCTGTGTTATTGAAATGTTCCCTCTCTGTTTTAAGTGGTTAGTTTTTATATTTCAGCGAATTTAGTACTCATTTCCCATGCCTAAATTTGGCTAAAATCGTTGACGCAGTTGCTTTTGTGTTTCTGTAAACTGATTCTACTGTTTATTTAACTCAGCATATCCCATAACACATGGAAGGGGAAGAAGATGGCTTGGGCCCATTTTACGATCGCCCAAGACCTCAGCGATCCCTCAACGTTATGCTGGCGAACCCAAGAGAGACTGGAGTAGTAGAGTTTCTGGCAGCTATAAGAGAAGGAGATCTTGACGAAGTAAGCTTTATTATTAAGGGTATAGGCTTAAGCTTACAGTTAACGCTTATTAAACTAATTGTGTCTATAAGAAATGGTTCACACTAGCGACATAACAACATAACCACATTTACGTCACGCAAATGCAAAAAGCACCTCACATCAATGTTTTATGTCACCAGTGTGAAAATCATGACATAACAACATAGCAGGAACAATACGGTATAAGCATAATGACATAAGGACAAAAACTTATCTTTATGTCAACTGAATATGTTGTAATATATTAATTATTGCTAAGTATGAACCATGCCTAACAAATCTCTCAAGTTTGATTGGCTCTGCATGTGCTTATTTGTCACATGATTGGTATGTACATGTAATCACATCCATGAGTGTCCAATTACAGCTGCTTGATAAGAACTTTCTGTAATTGAATGCACACCACCATAAGTTTCATTCCTGTGTACTTGGATGGGTTGCAGTTTTCTTACTGTTTGCAAATCAGATTGAACATAACTTTAGATTTTTAGGGTCATGTTCAGAAAGACATGCCTGACCTTGAAATTTGTTATCGATACATTAAAATATTAATTAAAATTAGTAGCAAGTTTTAAGCTGCATTATTGATTATAGCATGAGATTTTTAATGCTTTAATTTTTGTCAGGCTAGGACCATCTTTGATGTAAAGAAACTAGATCCAAATGTCACATGGGTGCAAAGAGAAACTGCTCTGCATATTGCAGCGAGAGCCGGTTATGTGAAATTTATAAAGTTCTTACTTGAGGCAGGGGCTGACGTCAACGTAACAGGTATGTACCCTCACAAGTTTCTGATGATTTATTTGTCCTGTATTTGGACATGTTGGAGCATTACAATTGGGCAAAGGTAAATTAATAAAAGTAATTTTTTTACATGTATTTAATGCCAAAAACACAGGGAGTAGTTGCCCAGTCTCCCGAGCCAGAGGCTCATGATAAAAGTGTTTGACAATATTTTAATACTTTTATAACTATAATTAAAATTATAATTATAAAAAAATAAAAGAATTCATGTTAAAAAAAGATGTAAAAACTAAATAATTATAATTAAAAAATACAATATTATTATATTAAAATCTTAAAAGTATGCGTTTAAAATAAAATATTAAAAAATGATAAAAATACAAAATTTATGTGCTAAAAGAATCATTGAAAACAAGAACTGCATTGCCCCGCGCAGCCACCAAAATTTGTTGCATTTAGATGGTTAATAAAAGTTGGTGGAACGTTTGGTGCATTTTTTGCTGCCAGCGGTAGCTGATTCCAAATTCTAGAGATAACATAAGAATGCGAGCCGTGGAAGAATCGACCATTGTAAGGGCATTGTTCTACGTTTAGCTCGCTACTTCTATGATTGTATGGGGTGACCCAGGGCTTGAATAAGTTGGTAATATAATATGACCCATTTTCTTTAAAACACTTAAAAAATATTATTAGAAATTGTTCAATACGAAGAAAAAGTGTTCCCTGATAGGAGGATAACCCTCTGCCTCTCCCCTACCCTGGATAGATTTTTTTTTACTAGTTAAGCATCTCGTACATGAAAAAAAGTTGGTCCTGCTGACCGAACCAAAACTTGGCCCCTCTCTGCAGGTTTGTGCATCCTCCCTCCCTGCAAACAAGACCAACTTAAGTCTTATACAAATTGTTATGCTCTCTAACCCAGCATGGCTTTGTATATATCATTAAAAGATATTTCTGTCACTAATTCGTCTTAATCACAACAACAGATCTAAATTACAACATGTACATGTATTTAACAGCCAGGATTTATGATTACAGTAGAACCCCGGTAACTTGAACTCTCAAGGGAAACTAAAAACAGTTTGAGTTAGCAGGGTTTCAAGTTATCGGGGTCGATTGAATAATTATTTAATTTGCCAAGTTAATAATTGATAGTTTACTGATTTTTCAGCACTTCAGTAAACAGTAAAGTGCAAATTAAACTTATCTCTTCAGAAACTCTAACACAATCATAAATTCTTATGAAAAGAGTGGAAAAATGCTGTTAAATATGTGATCTGTTCGTTGCTCTAATCAATGGGCAACCATGGCGAGTTGCAAGAACCGGAATTTGAGTTACTAGGGTAAATTTGACTCAATTTTTATCAAGGGGAACAAAATTTAGTTTGAGTTAGCAGGGTTTTCATGTTATCCGAGTTCGAGTTAACTGAGTAAAAATGACTGAAGAGTGAGTTCAAATCCAAGGAAAATGGAAGTTAGTTTGAGTTAGTTGTTCGAGTTATCCGAGTTTGAGTTACCTGGGTTCTACTGTAATTAGGTGTAGATTAATGTAATATAATTGTAAAGTTAACTTTGCTTTAAATTGTATGAACTCAGAACCACGCAGAAAGCTCCCTATCCACCTAGCGGCATCAAGTGGACATGCTGAAACCGTCCAGGTTCTTGTAGATGCCGGTTCAGGTCTAGATGATGTGGACAAATTTGGGCGATCGCCACTTCTGTGGGCAACTACAGGCAGACATGTGGAGTGTGTAAAGGTCTTGCTTCAGGCGGGGGCATCTGTGACTTCACAAGGAAACTGGCATGCTCTTCATGAGGCATGTAAAAAGGGCTATACAGAGCTGGTTCAGGTGTTAATAGATGCTGCCGCACCAGTCAATAACCCAGTCCGCTGTAAGTTTTTCTTCCAAATATTAAAAATAAAACTTAAGGTAAAAGCTGTTAAAAATTGATTCTAAACGTTTTCGATCTGTTCGATCATCATCAGAGTGAAAAAATCTGCATACGCTCATCGTTCTTATAGTTCAGATAACACCAGTTATGTAATACCCGTTCCCATTGGGAACAAGGTGAGGTCCAGTGATTGCACTTGTTTGTTTAGTTCAGGGTGGTAGCGTGCAATGTAGAATGCTTCTTTTATTCTTCTTTTCAACCATGAGTGGGCAGTGGTTAAAACATTCCACGTGAACTTGTGATTAGCAAGGGTGTTTTCTGATGTGCTTGGCTGGCTCTGACTGCTTAATGACATCTGAATGTTCGTTAACACGAACCTCGAGGTTGCGTGCTGTTTCGCCAATGGGCAATTCCATGTCATGGACGTTACAATTCAGACTAATTTTTAGAACTTTAAACTTGCATTGTCTAAGGATGAAAACAAGTTTTAAAACTTTTCATTGATGTACAAGTCTGTGCACCTTAGTGTGTTAATTTGATTATTTCTTTTTTCCAGTTGACTTATTTGTGCCAGAGAAATATTGAGAAAAACGACTCTCATGGACGTTACATAAAAATCAACCACGTAATTTAGTGCATTAGCATTACTTTAAAATTCCTGTGAACTTTCAAGCATTTTCAAAATATCTTCTCCATGTCAATGTAGTTTAGTGATTGTGTTAACTGAAAATGTTGTTTTCACCTCCATTATCTTTCACAGTTTTTCTTGGAGACTAAAAATGTAACGTCATGGATGTTACAAAAATTGTCATGGACGTTACACTATGTGAATTCTTCTTTAAGTTTACCAAATAAATTAACTTTTTTCAATTGTTGGGCTCTATCATTTGTAGTAAAACAATATTTCTTGGCAGTTGGAAATGAAATTATATTGCTAGTTAATGTAAAACCCGTGGAATGCTCATTTAAATTTTTGAGGACATTTCACGGTCCTTACATGACATATTAACCTGCATTTTCAGCAAATCTCTTTCCACAAGCTTGCTGTTTATCAACCCAAACCTGTCTTTTGGAAAAAACTGCTCACTGCTATACCGCCTAACTATTTTTTACCTTTTCCAAAGACTTTGATAAAGTTTTGCCTTTTTTTCAACATTTTTGCAAAAAGTGTAACATCCATGATATGGTGTCCATGACCAACTTTAACTGCACTTAGTTAAAAAATGTAACAGTTTACCAGAGTTTTGTTATCATCAAAATGTTCACTTTTGATAAGTAACAAAGCAGCAGAATTTTTTTAAGAATCCTTCAAATAACAACTTAAGGAGAGAAAAAAAATGCACAAAATTTCATGGACGTTACGTAACGTCCATGACAGAACTTCACATCGCTGTTGCTATTTTTTAAAAATATTTTGGATGAAGTCTTTATCAGTTATTTGTCAACACAAATAAGGGAATATTCCTAATATAATTGTTTGAATTCATAAGCATTTTGAAAGTATGATTTTTGTAAGTTAAAAATGTGCATCACAGACATTGTAAATTATTAAGAAGGTAAACCCGTACTTTGGGGACCCCCCTAAAAACACTGTTGTCACAGACAAAGTAAAAGTTGTTTTTCTGTATACTATAACATGTCTACAATGCAGCACAGGTAATTATTCCATCTGAAATATCTTTTGAAAAATCTTGATTTTTACACCTCTCATGTGGAATAGCCCCAATGTATGTTACTCCACAATTACACTTGCCTTTGTAGATGACGTGTGACGGGTGTGTGATTTTGTCTTTTAACTTGAATATTGATTCCGTCTTGCGTGTTTGCCACATTATGAAGAAGTTAAACCTCCATTTGGTGTACATGTTAAGCTTCTTTAAGAATTTCCTACTTTCTACTTCATTTGTTCTGCAGAAAGGGATGCGAATTCCAAGTTTAGGTCTTTCATCGAACCAGTGGACAGGAATTATTGTTTCGTCGCTTTTTGGGTTTTCAAAATCGCGGATGACTTCATTCACCAATTTCGTGGGGTATCCTGCTTTGATGAATGAATGTTTGATGGCTTTGACTTCTGCTTGCCAATTAGTGGCAATTCTTTTTGCTCGATGTAGGGCCCCTAGAATAGTATTGCGCTTCCACCTTTCTGGGATGGCCGATTTCCAATGTACTTGTAGTTTACCCGGTTTTTGGTAGACGCTGGTGGTGAAGTTTCCCTCATGATGGTTGAAAGAGGTGTCCAGGAAGTGGCCAGGGTTTTCTTCTGGTGTTATCTGAACTATAAGAACGATGAGCGTATGCAGATTTTTTCACTCTGATGATGATCGAACAGATCGAAAACGTTTAGAATCAATTTTTAACAGCTTTTACCTTAAGTTTTATTTTTAACCTTTTATCGGCGAAATGTATATACTTCCAAATATTGTTTTGTTACTCTAGATCTCTCAATGCAATCTCGTTCCCAGAGCCTGTGTTCCACTTGACCAGCAGTCAGGAAGCTCAACGGCTCTGGACGAATCCAAACCAGAACCAGGGAATCCTTGTTTGGGTTTGATTGTGTGCGTGCGCCATTAAGATTGTGGTGAAACGAACAAGTTTTTCAACAGTCAATCAGATTCAGACACCTTTGTGGTGGCTTTTCAGAATAGCCAAGAGGTCCCCCGGCGCAGACCAGAAGGATCACGGCCTCTGGGGACCAGATTGCTCTCAATGGCCATCCCCACCAGGGGTTCAGATTTTTTTATTTGTCCCACGTGTAACATTTCGCTTTTTAACTCGGAAAATTCCGAGTTTTGGTGAGTGGGCCCGATTTCACTCCTTCACTCCCTCACTCCTTCACTCGTTTCCTGTTAGACATTTTAATTGAATTAATTAATTAATGTCAAATTGAATTAATCAATTAATCTTGTGAAGCGGGTAGGGGGGTTGGCTAAAACGCGAGCTTTACTTTGTTACTATATATGAAGCACACAAAGGCTATATATTTGTTTCTGAAGCCCCAATGCTCTCCTTGTGGTATGTATTCTTCCAGCCATAAACCCAAGCACAGGGAACTTTGCGTTAAACGCATGCGCATAAGACTCGAGGTGACAATATTGGCTCGATCACAAGAAATCTACATTTCTAAAATGCCATCCAATATGGTAAACATCGAGATGACTAAACGTCGTACACACGCATGCGCATAAGACTCGAGGTGACAACTATTGGCTCGATCACAACAAATCTACATAATTCTAAAATGCTGTCCAATGGTAAACGCCGAGATGACTAAACGTCGTACCATCCATGATCGAAATACGTCTTTGTAGTCCCAAAAGTTAAAAGGAGATGCAGAAACTGATGGGAAATCAAGTTCTTTGAGAAGGCGACAATTTGTAACAATCGATCGTCGAGGGTATGTATTAAGCCACAGGAAGCCGTATTTAGCCCTTTCTTCTATCATCATAATGCATTTTGTATAAGCTTTTAGCTTCGGTATGAGCTTCAACACTTGATTTTAGTTGGAAACACAATACTCGTTCGCTAAAAAGAAATACAAAAAGAAATGAACAATATACGATTTCTCGAATACATGATTTCTAACGTAAAACTTGACATGATTTTTCGTTCCGGTAAATTGGTACAATAATTAAATAAATGATATGCTTATAGAAAAATCATATAAATACGCGCATTAAAAAATATTAAAAAACCAATAGGAAAAAAAAAAAGAAAAAAAAATTCTGTTAGTTCAGGATTCGAACTCTTAATAATACCGAACTTCAGTTTACAGTTCACTGCCACTTCCAGTTGCGCCACGACGCCACAACCGGAAGTTGATGTGAGAAAAATCGGATTTGAACCGCTGAGTCATTCCCTGGAAAAGCGGGCTCAACTAAGTGTCAAGGTTTCTGTTTCGAAACCGGCAAAAACCTACGGTTTACTTGCCTAGTGTGATTTGCTTTGGTGACAGCATTTCACATTTGAGCATCTGTAAAGTGCATGGACGTTCAATTCGAGAGTGGTCTCAGTAGTGTTTGTTGAAGAGCTCGATTTTGCTGCTTCACTCGAACTGAACATACGTACACTACAAGTTACGAATGGACTCACATCATTGTGGAGAGTGACTGAGGGTGGAATTATTCATGGTTGTTGCTTTGGGAACCATCATAGGTAAGCTAAGCATAAACATTTTTAAATATTTGCTGTTTGTATACGAAACATTTGAGAGATTTTCCTTCGGGTATGGTCGGGAGCGCTCGTAAAAGTCACCTGACAAATGACGTGTACTAAACCTTGCTGAACTCAGCGATTCGCCTTTAAAGCATCACTTGTTCCCATAAATAACCAAATTTTCTACATTCATATGGATTCTTATACGTATCAGACAACAATCTGAACGACTAACATAGAAAACAGAAATTTAATTTGTTTCAAACAAAGGATATTTTGACTTGCTTGTTATTTTCATGTTGCAAAATTCTTGGACTGCCACAACTTGCATTTATAAGCATAAACTTTTGGAGTGAAAAAGTAATCAACCTCATTATTTTGGAGGGTGAGGATCGGGCATGTCAACTGACATGCCCTTCCTTAATGAAGGAATCCAACTTTAGGTAAGTTGCTAACGTTTGGGGTGTTACTGGGGTGGGGGTGGGGATTTTATACAAACACTGATAAGCATTTTGACTACATCTATACACATTTATACTACTTCCTCTTTAACCTACAGCTGTACATGATTTTTCTTATTTCAGGTGCAACAGTTTATCTTTTGTTCAACATGTATGGAACCAAACGAACACTGCATATATCCAAGTAAAAGAGAAATGTTAACAACTTTGACACCTGCTGAGATACTTATAAGCTGCAACACCTTGGAAGCCTTTTTGGACATTGCCTGCAGGACAAGTCATATGGTAAACTTCACGGAATAAAACTGGGAATTTCATGGGTCTGAAAAAGAAAGGCATCAAGTACAAGTATTTTGACTTCCTTGGACTACATTTATGAGTAATTACAGAATTCAGAAACACTTCAATTTGAACTCGGTCCATTCACTTTCGGCCATGTACATCACTAAAAGTCACGGATGCCTACAAAGAAGATGCATTGCTTCAGAAAAATTCTGGCATTCTACATGTCACCACCTAATAATTGATGCCACATAGAGAGTAATCAGTCATAATAACTAAACAACTGAAATGAACTTATTCTTTGAAGTGAAATGACAGTCAAGGTCACACTGTTATACAGTCTACAGTCCAAGTTGTGGCTGTTAAATTATTTTTCTTGCCAAGTACTGTTATCATGTGTCCTGCTCCTGACAAAAATGTCATTGATAAATTTTTACAAATTGTATTATACAGTACATCTTGGCTTGATTATTTTGTTTGCACGTGCGACATTTACATTATTCCAATGGAATTGATAAGACAATATCATTACAATGTCAATGCCAATTTTTGTCCCTTTTCACTCACCCAGACGATATGACACCAATCTATTTAATTTAGTAAATTATTATTTGTACAGTATTTTAACTAAATATTAAATAATAAATAATAAATATTTGTTGCACCTATTAGGGTGAAACTTGTTCATTTTATATAAAATGCTCTTTTCTTGTCCCCAGAGGCAACAATGTTATTCTTCAGAACCAAGAATCATTTAGTTATGGACTCTGGGGACAAGATTGCGAAAAAGCTACAAGAACACTAATTCATTATATCCACGCCTAATAATTAACAACAAATTATGTTCCAGGTGATGGGCTATGTCAAGAGGGTCTCAATGGGGTGGGGGCTTTACGGTAAACGGTTAAAATTTTGGCCTTTTTATGGCTAACGGTTAATTTATTTCCATTACGGTTAACAGAAGTTAAAAGTTAATTTTCATTGTTTTTAATAGTTAAAAATCAATTTCCATTATTGAAAAACGTATTTAAGGTCTTTGAACCATTTTTGGGACGATGAAGTGAACTAGTTTGGGTTATTTATAATCACTAATCGATTTTTACGGTTAACACATTTTACGGCTAACGGTTAAAATTTTCCATTTTTTACGCCTAACGGCTAAATTGTTGGCCGTTTTACGGCTAACGGTTAACCCCATTGAGACTCTCTGTCAACTCACAGCCTCTTAATGTTGAGGCCACTGAGAACAGAGTTTCCATTTATTCACTTGTCACTGGGTCGTTGGCAGTACAGTTGAACCTCTTTAACAGAGCATTTTGTCAATTGTGATGATCCCTTTTCCCTAAAATATCCAAAACATACCTTTTGTTCATGAGTTCCCAATTATTTTATGGCCATGTTCTCTTGTTATCTGAAACCCCTGGGAGGTCTTGAAGAACTTGTGGACTCCCCCCCCCCCAGGAAGTGCTCGTTAAAGAGGTTCAACTGTACTGACGACCACCCAGTGGCAGTAGCCTTACCATTTTCACCCTTTCATGATTAATTTTCCGAGTTCAGTGGCTCATAGCCACTTTGAATAGTTATTATTATTATTTATTCACCGAGTTGCAATCTACCACTCTCATTTTTTAATGTTTATTTAGTAGTAAGATTTTTTTTGTTATTATATTTATGTAGATAATTTTTTTTTTCAGATTCTGGTGGAGCCCCCTGGTCACCTCTTCACATTGCTGTTCGGCAGGGACACCTGGATTGCGTCAAATTGCTCATCAGGGCTGGTGCTGATGTGAACAGCGTCAATGCTGGCAAACACACCCCTCTGCATGAGGCTGCTTATAGAGGATTTGACGACATAATATTGGAGCTTCTCCTCCGCGGGGCTGACCCACATGCAGCCAGTAATCAAAAGAGAACTCCATTGCATGAAGCTTGTATTCAAGGTATGCCAGTGTTTAAGTTAACAAGGCTCAAATAAGTTGCTTCTGGTCGTCTACAATCTCGCCTCCAGAGGCTGGAGGTTCTGGGCTATTCTGTAAAGCCGCCACAAAGGTGTCTGAATCTGATTGGCTGCTGAAAACTTGACTGTTCGTTTCACCACAATCTCAGACCCACACGCACAATCAAAATTGGAACCAGGATTTCCTGGTTCCGGTTTTGATTTGTCCAGAGCCATTGAGTTTCCCGACCGCTGGTCAATTGCAAGGGGAACACAGGCTCTGGAAACGAGATTGGGTCATCTGAAAGATGTACAAGTACATGTAGATTTTCCTGATGCGAGTAACTTTTCATGAAATCTTCTCACAGCTAAACTAAAATATGATTTTAAAACAACAACAAAATAATTACCTCAGACCAGCATGTAATTTCCTCACCTCTCCAAACATCAGTTTTTGCACCCTTCCCCCTATATTTACTTAATTGTATCTCTGAAACTTTTGTGTTCATTTTTTAAAAAAAAAATAAAAGTACTGTCTGGTTTTTGATTGGTTTTTAATTGACATTTGACCAGTTTCACAAGTCTTTTTCAGGCTTGATGTAAGATTTAAAAGGTTAATCCAATTTTTAACCACAAACATTCCTTTTAAACAGACAACTTTTATTTTTTTGAAACAAAAATATTTGGGATTTTTAATGAAAAGGCTGAAAACATATCTTACAAGTAACATACAGTCTTTCTGTTAAACTGTAGGCAAGGTAAAGGCTGCTGTTATGCTTTTGGATGTCAACAGTAAAGTCAATGGAACAGATCTAGTAAGAGATACACCTCTTCATCTAACTCTCAGAGCTGATCATGCTTTTGACATTGCGGTCCAGTTAACGACTATTCTCCTCCAGTATGGGGCGTCGCCCACACTCCTTGGACGAGACGACGACATGCCACTTGACATAGCAAGATTAAGTGGCCAGACCTACTGCTTAGAGTTGTTGCAAATGGCTCTGGGTAAGATGGCCATGGCATGTTATTTATAAATTTAATGTCTAACAGATGCCTTATTGTGCTCTCAGTGGCCTATTCCTTCTATGAGCTGCATGGTAGTTGTAATGAAATAAAACAAGTCCAAGTGTTGGCACATTGAATTCAACTAGGCCGTGATTCCCTGCAGGCGCGTCTCATAGTGAAAATCTCCCATTCTCCAAAAGTTCCTCACATTTTGTGCATCTGCCAGGCAGCATAAATTTCAAGCCATGTCCTGATCACATTATAAACTCTTTGAAATTTGTAACTAACTTAGCAACATCTCAGATTGATTAGTTGTTACTAATTTAGAAGGGCGATGGGTTTGTAAGTTGAACAACTGTAATTATTATAATTATATTATAATAATATAATATAATAATATAAATAATAGTCAGTGGAAGCCCAATTTCTCAATCCTTCAATTTCTGGAACATCCCGAGAACTCAAACCAAATAGATGATTTTCCTTGGATGGCTTCACTTAGTCCAACACTGTAATTTTACCTCTGATTTTTGAAACTCTCAATTTCTTGAACCAATTTTCATAAATTTCCTTTGAAGGTTTGGGCAATCAGAATTCTACACTATAATTATTTATAATTTTAATCTTTAAAGATGATTTCCAGTCCGTACTGCGCAATCTCCGCCTGCAATGTTTGTGAGTCTCACAAACAGAAAATAATATGTTTACTAGCAAAAATAAAAATTCTGGGACAAAACTTACCTTTTTCTTCATTATTAACGCCAGATATCCTTGCAAAACAATAATAACCAGTAAAAGAAGCTCGACGGCATTTCACGGACGTTTTAGCTCGTCGTGGATTCTTGAACGAAACGATTCGTAATGGCGAACTAACAAACTTCATATACGCTATCACCGAAGTGTAACATTTCAACGAATTCAAAACAAAAATGAAAACAAACCCTGAGTCTGCGCAGTACGTGCTGGAAATCATCTTTAATGTGATGTAGTTTTGTCACCGTGTAAGGGGACATTAATTGCTTATTAAGTGCTTAGTGTTTCTTGTCCTAGCCACTTATTAATAAATTGTACTTTTTCTTTTTTTATTCCAGAAATGCCGCAGCCACTAACACACATTTGTAAAGTCCTTCTAAGAAAACAGTTAGCTTGCCACTGGAATGACATAGAGGAACTTCCACTTCCCTCAAAATTAAAATGTTTTCTTGTAAATGAAGTTTAGTTCTAGAAAGTTTACATGTACAGTATCCTGAAAGATAAATTTTTATTGGCTTTTTGTAAAAAGATACTGCAATCATTCAATAAGGTTATTGAGACCAGTACCATTAGATAATAAATTAATATTTTTAAGCACAATCACCTGGCCACTTTAAATTTTCACAGTTACAATTATATATGTATTGTACCTGCTTGTAGGGTAACCTCTGCACCCCTACCCTTCCCCCCTGTAATCCACTTTTTATGTACTGGGGGTCTAATCTGGGATTTAAAAATATTATAATAAATACTGGCTTTTGAGGCAGCTGTAAGAACAAGGGGGAACTCTCTTATAAAATGGCGGGTGTTCTTGTCGGAAAATTTCAGAAACACCCCTAAAAGGTACCAGAATCACATTTTGTGGGTGTGGCCCAAATTCATTTTCACCCCTAAGAGATACCAATTCTAAAATAACAAATTAACTGGCACTGGTAATTTTATGACTAATTGACTTTTTTTTAAGTATGTAAATCCGAAATAAAAGTTATTTGTGTAACCAATACAGTTATCTTTTCTGCCTCCATGAATATAGTAGTGGTAGGTAGTGGGGGGGGGGGGGAGGACAGGGGGGTCTGAACCTTCCGCCTCCCGTACCTTTTACTCCCGCTTCCCGTACCCTTTACTCCCGCCTCCCGCCCCTTTCTGTAGCTTTTCTCTCCTGTTTGTTCCTTGTCTATTGCGAAATATAATGAAATGTTACGAAATTTCACTCGTTTTCTCCCAGTTCCCGCCACCTTAAGAATCCCGCTTCCCGGCCTCTCTCCTCCGGCTTCCCGGCCTCTCTCCTCCGGCTTCCCGCCCCTTTTCTCCCGGGCTCCCGCCCCCTGTCCCCCTCCACGAGGTACCACTACAACTCTAGCATTTTAGTCACCCTGAGCAGTACCAATCCACAAATTTTACCCCCTAAAAGGTACAACAAGCACCCCCTTGTTTTTATAGGGGAATCACCCCCATCCTGGATGAGGGGTTGGGGCTGTAACGAGGTCTCCAAATATCTTGTATATAGACATTTAGCACCTCAAGGTAGATTCACACTAACACAAATCAAAATACACCTGACCTTTTATTGATGCAAGGGGCAACTGCATCCTGTAATTTCATGTGCACGTTTTACAGGACATGTATGGGTTATAAAGTGAGGTTTAAATTATTGCAAAATGGGCTTGTAAAGAATATGAACATATTTTAGGAAACTATGCAAAATAAAATTTGTCTAATTAACTGCTGTGTCATGTATATTTCTCGCAATATTGTTGTTATATTCATGTAGTACAAGTTACCACATCTCAATTAGGCCAATTGTCAATATTCTCCTTTATTTTATTTGACATCTGTGCTGTATTGCTGTATAGTTTATTTACTTTTGGTGTATAAAGCATTAAGAGTAAAATGGTACAGCTAAAGAGTCACTGTCGCCAAAACATTAATTTTCCAACATTATTTCCTTCTTAGCATCAAGATGAATTCAGGACTCATACCTTAGATTACTTCAGGCACAAAAGGCCTGACTCTAAGAGTATTTCAAATGTCTCATGACATTTCTACAAGTTTTGCATTGTATAATAATTATTTTGTACTCTAGCTGCATAGTTGGATAATGAAAACTGGTGGACAGTACAGACTGAATGATTTGGGGGGGGGGGGGAGGCGCTGTTTAAAAAAGATGCTTTTATGCCAGAGCTCTTTACTTTTTGTTCTTAAAACGTTGTAATAATTTCTATCAATTGGTCAGGAATTCTCCACTCCCCACTCCCATTGGCTCCATGGTCGAGCTTTGCTTGCAGTTCTACTTGTGTGTTCAGTGGTCTGAGAAAGTGGAGGGACTTTGAACAAACTTCTACTAAGTTAATGTGCTCTTAATTGCAATGGTGGCCATTAATTATTTTTATGTTCCCAGAAACTTATTTCAATAGTGTGTGGTTTATATATATACTTGGAAGAAATGACCATTTATTTTAACCACAATAATAAACAAAAAGACATTTTTATTTACAATTTTTTTGGGAGAATTGTTGCTAATATTACATGTAAAATTATAATTATGGTTTCTCCAAAACTGTGCACAGCGGTAAAACAGGTTTGAGAAAGAGATGGTTTACAATGAGCCCACAAAACAAAAATTTTTAATTAGTATACAGACTACAATTTAATTGTCACTGGCAAGATGGCAATTTTTCATAATGATTAATCATTTTTTTGCTTCTTTCCTTGTTAGCTACTAGGAATTACTTCATTCTTGTCTAGATGTTACCGCTCCTGCCCAGAGTACGTTTTTGCAAGTCTCTTATATTTCTCTGCCTCTTGTGAGTTTTTCTCTACGCCGTCACCTTTAGCATACATTCGACTCGCATTAGCACATCCCCATGGGTGCATCATTTCACAACTTTTCAAAGAAAGTTCAAAAGCTTTTTGCATATCCTTGGGAATACCATCTTTCCCCATTAGATATATGGCACTTAAGTTGAAGCACCCATTTTTATGTCCATAGTCGCATGCTTTTGTAAACATCTCTACAGCCTTTGGCATGTCTTTTTTTATTGTAGATCCTTTCACTCCGTTTTGATACACAAGTCCAGCATTGTTGCAGGCTCCAGCACTATTTTTCTCACAAGCTTCTTGAAATAAGGTCATTGCTTTTTCAGGATCTTTGTATTCTAGAATAAAAGCAAAAAATCAATTAATGTCTGCTACAAATTTGAGAGCAAGCAGATGCTTACATGTTTAGCATGCTAGGTTACGAGTGGGGTGTTGATCAGTTTTGTTGGTGGTTATGATTATTGATGACTTGATGATGGTGATGATAATGACTTGATGATGATGATGATGACTGTGTCGTGCCACCACTTTTTTACTAGCCAACACTTGTGTAGCTACAACTTACTAAAAGTGTAGTATTTCTCTAGAGATTCAGGCAAGTTGGCTAGTACATACATATGTGAATGAGATTAAATATTAAGAAAGGTGCTGCAGTAAGGCTACCACTGTTTATTACTGGGGCAACTTTCAGCTTCCAGGCTACCCCCCCCCCCCCCAGCTACTCCCCCCAGGCTCCCAACACCAACCTTTTACCAGGTTATCTCAACATTTAAAAAGTACCCGGCGCTTAAACTCCTGACAAGGAAAGATGCACTGTGAGATTTCACTAGACAAGTGTCTTAAGCACCCAAAAATGCAAGACAAGTTAGGAACCTGGCTGGGTTTGAACCCACTGAGCTCTCAATACAATAAAATTATGGAGTCCAATGCTCTCAACACATCATCCCTCCCACACAAGGTACACGAAGACTAGCCCCCCATGACCATTCCAATCAAACACAAACAAATTCAGTGGCGGGGAACAAGGGGCAGGAACCCAGAACAATAGGGGGCAGGCCAAGGGGTATGCAAGGCGGGAGAAGAGAGGATGGGGACAGGATTCCCAAGGAAGTGGGAACCAGGAGAAATTGAGAAAACTTTAATTTTCAACATTGCATAATATGGCACAAAAAAGCAAAAACTTTCTAAGGATAGGAACCGGGGGTAAAGGTATGGGAGGCAGAAGATTTAGATCCCCCTGTCCTCGCTTTTCCTGCCCCCCCCCCCCCCCTCACACACACACACACAGTTTAGACATGTGGCCACAAGTACCTCCTTACTTTTGTGGGTAAGATAAATGTTTCCTAATGCCAAGCAACTGTCGTAAAAGTGAAGCTCTTTGCAGGTGTTCTCGTAGAGTTCCTTTGCTTTAGCCGCATCATTTTCAACTGTCATGTAAAACTCTGCTAGTACGTGACAAGCTAACAAGAAAGAAACAAAAGGATTGAACATAAGCTTTAATTCCAAATCCAAACATATTAAGAAAAATAATGCAATTGAAACCTTTTTGTTTTAGAGGTTGCCCTTCCCCCATTTCAATTTTGAACCCTTGGTAGATTAGGATAAATTTGTCTAATACTGTAACAATAATTTTATGTAAGGGAGCTCAACATATTTGAGACAGGCAGGGAGAAAGGAATAAATTTGGTAACTGTGCCAACACTTTTGATGAGGGTGCTAGGTTTCAATAAGAGGTTGTTGAGAAAAAACAAAAATATTGGTTCTTTTTCCAGCTGAGCTGGGTTCAAATTAGGATATCAAATGTCAAACGCACTAGGTCATATGATCCAGTTTTTTGTTTCTTGCCATTCAAAGCATTACAGCTTTTCTACCCACGTGACTCTTAGCCTCTCAAGCAGTTGTTCTTAGCGGCAATTGTGCAGGGGAGGAGTGTAACACGATCGCTCCTAAGAACGACTGTGTGGAAGGCTACATGACTCTCTGCATTGGTATTTCCTGGATACTATTTTGCACATTTTTGGCACCTATCATATGCATCAAATCTGTTAAAATATTTGCTCAAACCTGACCATATTTTCACACTTAAAACCTTATTGTATGTAGATTCTCAAAAAACAATTTCATTCGGAAAAAATGACAAAATTTATGAAATGAATTTATGAAATGAATTTATTTAATGCGAATGGTGCAAACTTTCCCACTTTGCTTCTTTAAATATAACTCTAAGAAAATTCCTTCCTCCTTTAAGAGCTTTGGTCAGTTGATGCACAACACTGAGAGTTAAAATCGTGTGGGAGTACGTCATGAGTATATGCAGAACGAAAAAAAAATTAGTTCCAAAAATGTAATTTTTCATCCTTATGAAAATTGGTGACGCCACTGCAAGTCTTGTATTCAAAGGAATTTGACGTACTCCCACCATTGTTTGGCGCCTTTGAAGTCTGCCGGTTTTCATAACCAGTCTCCTCTACTAACTATGCTCCCACAGAAACGTTTATTCACGAACGCAGTTTATCTCTACCAAGTTTAAAGTCATTCGGATAAACCTATGAAAAGAAATTGAACTATAAGCTGAAGCTTAATATAGTACCGGTACGTTACATAACAAGTCTTGTAGAACAGAGCTTACATTCTCTTTTCCTTTGTCCATAACATTCATGCTTGTAAATGTCACCCAGCTGTTGGGTAAATTCTTCATGAGCCTTTGCTGCCTTTTCCGAGGAAAACATATTTAAAGGCGTCACTACAAAAACTGTACAAAACCTTACGATTTTTTATGTCATAAAAAATCTCATTCGGATCGAAAAAGAAGGAAAACTCCCAGGCGTTCCTTACAGGGCCTGGTGCATGCATTTTACAAGCTCTCCACTGACTCATGTCATCGCGGGCTGAGGCTGTCAACGTACGTGACGTCACGGAGTTGGTGGATATTCCTTCTTTTGCAGTTCCCTTCGAAGCGCCAAGTATGTTTCCTGCTCATAAAATGGGGTGAAAACCAAAGTATACTCTCTCTGATCGGGGCGTCTGTCTCCTGCGTTAACCATGGACTCAGGCTGGGCTCAATTCCGTGTTATTTATCATTTTGAACCACGCGATGAGCGAGACATTGCTATACAAGAAGGCGATATTATGATTGTGGCGAAGCCTGTCATAGATCTGACGGGCTGGCTGACTGGAGAAAACACTCGAACTAAAGAAGTCGGAGAGTTTCCTGGGACGTATGTAGAGTATATTGGCGATGTCGAAGAGCTCCCTCAAGAGGAGAAACCGCCAACACCGCCGCCGAGGCCCCCCAGACCTTCACGAAGAGGAACGGGTGGTAGCAGTACACCTCGAAGTGAATCAAACGGTTAGTGCATTGATCACTATTAATTTTGCTATCAGTGTCTGTTGCGTTTCGTTTTCATTGAAGATCGCAGAAATAACAATTTTTTCTTTTCGTTGTACGTAAAAGGAAATCTTTGCTGCACTTTTTTTTCCACGGAAATGAATTTTAGCTACTACTGGCCGTGTGCAGAAAGTGTGCAATGGATCACTAATTATAACTTCCTTATAAATGTGTTAGAATGTAATAGGCGTCTTCGCTTTCAGAAGGATGTAAATAGCTTTGCACCGTTGTTTGAATGTTTTATTAGAGAGCTTGGTTTTGGAGGGACTTATGCATCAAGTAATCAAAACAATAGAAGCTCTATTATTTTAATGTGCAGATATATTACAACAATATGTTTGTTGTTGTTGATTTCCTTGTTGCATTTGAAATACGGTAAATATGAAATCCCTACAATGCAATACCAGAACTTACTATATAAATACTTTTCACATGTTGAGTTATGATAACATTGTAACCCTATCTATGAGCTGGACATTTTAATTTGCCTTTGGGAGTGTCTAAAAAGATGTACATGTACAATGATATTAAATTTATTCATAGATAACTTACAAGATATTGGTTGCAATTATGATAAATGATTATTGCAGCTTTATATTGGCTAAACTGCAGAATACCCCGGAACTTAATTTGCATCTTATATCAAATACAGTTGAACCCCGTTATTTCGAACCGTCAGGGGAAACAAAAAATAGTTCAAAATAGCGGGAGTTCGAAATAGCCGATGAAGGGCAAACTGAAGGGCAAATCCAAGGGAAACGGGTTTTAGTTCGAATTAACGGGGAATTAGAAATAACCGAGTTCAAATTAGTGAGGTTCAACTGTAACAGTTATTGAGCCTCTCTATGGGTACCCACTTATTAGTGCTCGAACTTTGAGTGGAATCCATCTTCAAAGTACCTTCTTTCTTAAAAATATATGTATTGAGAAAGCTGCTCCTTTATTCTAAACCTTACTGTTTTTTTTGTTTCATAGAAACTGATGAGAGTGGTGGCCACTCACTAGCAGAGACTTCTGCAATGAGACCAATTTGGTGTAGTCAGTGTGAGTATTACAGTTGATTTCAATTTACTTTGGCCGCCCGCTTTGTGAAGTTCACTGGGAAATTGGGAACTTTGTTACGAAGTTGCCAATTACGTTGCGAAGTTTGCAAATCAAATTGCGAACTTCGCT
>NC_135771.1:17239082-17377512 GCF_052425735.1 Oculina patagonica
ATTAAAATTAAACCGCCGAGCGTAAGAAATCCCTCTGGTACCCAGGGTAGTGCCAAGATAAAACACGAGCCATTTTGCAGCATTAAAATTATCTACAGATTAAAGAAAATCTCGGCATAATAGCTTAGAGAAGACGAAAAATGCTAAGAGAGTAAAATTGGAAAGATGATTGTCATTAAGCGACACAGGCATACTCAGAAAGATAAATTCCGATTACTTCCAACAAGGAGTTGAGATTATTACTTCAGACACTCTATCACTGAGCTATAGGAGACTCGTGGGCGCTAGGCCATTAAACTAGGTTTCGAGGAAAAAAGCAGTACTGACAACATTGATTAAAATTTGCCCACAAAGAACCACGGATCACGAATGGTTACGAATTAAACTGACTGGAAGTAGACTGGAGGAAATTCAAACGGATAAAAAACCCACAAATGAAGCCACATCTTGCCTCTTATCTGTGAATGAAGTTCCGCGTGCTCATTGTTGTACCTAACATGATTACTCACGTAACGTTTGGACATTTTTTTCGTTGTTTACATGACGACATCAAAATTCTAAAATCAGAATCCCAAGACCCCTGAGTTTTTATCCTTCACTCGCTATTAGAAGTCCTTAATATATACCTTGTTGTGTTGAAGGTTTTCAGCTCGATAGCATCCTTCGTCTTTAAGATAGAGCATTTTGTATTTCGGAGTTTCACGCCACACGACATCAAGATAGCCGCTGTCACGTATGCTTAAAAGATGCCTAATCCTGTTTTTTTTTTAACGATCTGAACAGTTGAGGTTTTGCGAGAAGTGTTTTTATACCAAAAGTGAATTTTAGATGTTTTCGTTGATTTCCTCTCACAATGTTGGTGGCCCTCCGCTAGGGCACCAACATGGCGTTTCCATACTGTGTTCTCTAAATTTATGTGGAACATTTTGACGGATAACTCGACTACGGAATATTGTACAGACCTGAGACTTGGACGAGTATCTACAACCTGCAATATTCATGATTTTTTTTTAATTTGACTCAATAGCTTTGGATTTATTTTTTTGCTGCGCGTGACAGTGAAAATCAGCAATGGAATCTGCACTTTTATGAGTTTATAAAGGGTTGCACAAAAAATGTGTACTTAGACACGCAAAGACACCAAGCGGCAATGGAGGCTATCACCGGTTTAGGTATATGTTTTAAAGACATTAACACATAAGTACGCTTACAAGCATGTGCTCTTTTCGCTTACCATTGCCTTTGTTGATAAGTCTCTCTGCTTCTTCTTGGTCCCCAGCTAGAATCAACTGGTGCAATCTGTCTGATTTAGGGCTTTTCTATAAAGCAAAAGAAAATTCTTCTCAGCGTTAATATATTTAGCTGATAACATGGGAACCAAGTGATCAGTGATCAGTGCACCAGGCTTTAACTCTGGTCTTAATAGGTTCATCAAGACCCAGACACTACCACTGGCGGAAGCTGTTTAAGGTAGTTTCTTTGCTCGACTCTTCGGCGACACGCAAAGGTAAGGGTGGGTTATTAGGTAGATAGGTTGAAAGATCATTTAAACTTTACATTGGAAGAATCTCTGCAGGAGATTGCTTAATCCCATTACACTTACAACAGAATCGTCGCGATCGAGAGCTGGCTTTTCCTCCTCTTCGCCTGTTTCCGATCCCATGGACATTTTGCTAGCGGCACGTGATCTCTTACGTTGCCTTGGCCCATTACTGGCTCCCTCGTTGAATACAACCAATAGCTTTTCGTCACCCGGGTTCTCCTGAAAACTAACTTTCTTGTCCTCGTTCGCCATATCGAAATATTAGGCGTTCAAAAGGAAAATCTGCAAAAACAAAAAGAAACATTTGTTTACATTAACATTCCAATTCGTCTAAAATTGTCAGCATTCAAACAAAATTTACAACAATTAAGCACAAATATCAGTGAACTTATTCGATGCAGTCAACTGTCCCTGCAAGTGCATTAAATTCTGGTTACGCTTAAAAAACAACCTCTGCAAATTTTATAATTTTCCAGTTTTTTGAATTATAGCAAATCTAATATAAATTATGTGAATATTCCGTCGTTAACAAATAGACAGTAACTGACTACGGGAAAATGGACAATAACTAACTCATACAAAAATCCTGGTATTTTCTGCACAATGTGGCAGGAAATTCTATCAGAATGTTTTCATACTAGTTCTCCCAAGTCCTAAAAATATATCAACGATAAAGATGTTCTTTCACGAATGAACAGCTTAGATTCGACTCTTTGAGGAAAGAAGCTTTTTCCTCGAGTTGCACCTTGTTGTTCTTGCAACATTTTGACATCATCTATGCAATATGAAAACTGAACAACCATCAACGAAGTGGAACTTTATTTATTAAATAACAGGAAACGGATGTTGTTGAGGATAATGATGAGGAAGATAATTAGGCGTTGGTATTAGGGTGCGCTATTAAAGGAATGCGTTGGTGTTAAAATTGGAAACGATTTAGATGATTTCCTTGGTAAACACATGATCGAGAGTTTTAAGAGGTAGTGGTACGAGAGTTAGTGCTACTTGAAAATCTAGTGAAGGTGTTGATATTAGTTGGAAATCCACTTATAATGGCCTTTACAAGTCAAGAAAAATGTTATAACGTGGTGGGCCTATTGATGGCTAGGAAGAGAAAAAGTTGGGCCGACGTTTTCACGTTTGACGGTGTTACTTGGAAGAAAATCACATAAAATCCATTGAATACGGTTTATTAATATCTTGGAGAATGAATTTATGACTTTCTTTTTATTTTTTAAAGGTTATTTTTGTTGACCAACGAGTGTACCCTCACAGGTCTAGCATAGCTTACAATAGAAACTTAGAAGACTTCTCGTGACAATATCCCTTTACTGTTCACCGGGAGTAACTATCGAGATATCTTATTATTAGCGTCACCAAATTTTGTGAGAAGGACGCGGAAGTTTGTCATTAAAAAAATTCCCTGTAATAAAGTAAATGGACGTTTATTTGGAGGTTACTTTACACTTTACACTTTACACGTGTAAATGTCTTGATAGTTTTTTACACAGGTCGTTTCATATAATGCACTTGTAAAATAGCTTTCGGAGGAGTATGTGTCTTCAAAGTGCCCGTCAAAAGCGTCAAATCTTCAAACGAGAAAACGGTGTTATCATGTTTTTAAAGCCAAGGATTTTTCCAAAACGTGATCGACATTAAAAGGACCTTTTAAATGCATGGTATGATTAGCTGATAAGGAAAGTTGTTATTCAAATTTTGGTAACTCAGTTGTCAGTTTGTAGATTTGTTTCTGCCCCGTAGGACATAAGGCTTCCAACAAGCTTAAGAAGACACAATTTCTGAGATAATCACTCAGCTAAACGTTTGACCGTTATCAATTTGGAATCAAACGATCTCCTAACTAAAACGTTAGGCCTTTGTCAGTTGTATGTTCAAAAGTAAGGTCATTTGTCGCGTTGGAAGGTGGGAAAGACGCAGAATTTCAGTTTCTGTTTTAGCTGTTTGCTACTACTTTGTACGATGAAGTTCTGCCAGTATCCTTTTTTACGTAGAGTAGCATTTTTGTCAGATCAAATGTTTGTCAATTAATCCCAAGGTCATCTTGCATCTCAATAGTATTCAGTGCAACGCTTGGAACGATTTAATTAGCAACATTTTGTTCAATGACGCATTATTAAAATGACTTGGCAAAGTTAGAAATGATTGCAGAAACACTGCCATTTTGAACCATTGACTAAATTGTGAAGTTGTATATTGATGGTAAGCTAAAGAAATGAGCTACCTAACAAAATTGTGAAAACCGTGATGTTCCATGCAAATTAAACAACCTCATCGGTACCTTTCAAAGTTGTGATGTGCCTACTGTGTTGGCACCTGAAGTGCTGCTGCAAAGAATACTGCCAATAACATCGCAAACACGGAGCCGGTATATTTCTAGAACGTTCGGGTCACAGATCACTAAGAAACAGTCAATTACGATGACGTATATATAAACTGAATAAACAATAAATAAAGAGAATAAGATCCATCAAAATATACGTGACGGCCGGGCCAATTTGACAGACAAAGGGTCTCAATTTTGTTTATTGTATGTGCATGAGTGGAAACAAGCGTTCAAATCCTAGAATGGCCTTTTATACCATTATTATTTTCTAAACTTGGTTTCGTTTGGACTTTAAGTTGTAGAAGTGATTGTTATATTGGCATTTGCAATACACTGTTTGTAAACCAATAATTATGATTGAATAAGGACATTACATTTCCAGAATGTTCAATTCATTTCTAATTCATGCTTGAGGGTATCTTAATATAGACCCTTTTAAGAAGAATACATTTTATCACAACAAATGCAACACGGGTGGCTGATTTCGTGAATTTAATAAACAAAGGATGTGAACGAGTCAATCCTTATCCATATACCACATTATATCCCGTAAACAGTCAAGTCAAAAATTTAGAAAAAGAAACTTTATCACACTAAAGAATCGATTTTTACACGTATTACTTTCAGTTCACAAAATTTGCCAATTCTGGTGAACCTTTATAGGTCAAGCATGCCTACAGGCCCTGGGAAACAGAGTGCCTACACGTAGGCCATTAAAAGACAAAATAATTGTTACGATTTAAATGCAAATGAAAAACTATTGAGCAAGTCTGAGTTTTCTTTTATGCTTTGGTTATAACTGGTTTACAAAATAGTATCATAACCATCACTCCTACACCGACTAGAATATCGAAGACCTCTATGAAAGGATATTTCGAAGTTTTTCTTTGCTAAAACCAATTTGAAGATGTCGTAATTCAGCTTGAATGCTTTGCAGACCATTATACTCAAGTTGTCTGCAGTTTTCATGAACAATAACGTAAAATTTGGATGATTATATACCAGCTATACGCCAAACGAATAAAATAGGTACTAACCAAACTTTATACCAAGAGCTACATTGTAAACTAAAGTATCTTTTGGATAGGCTTATGTCCGAATTTTTCGTCGGGATCATTAATTTTCTAGATAGAAGTGATAGGACTTTGCTAACTTCTTGTGATTCTTCGCCTAGTCTGATTCATTTCTGAAAACTTGCAAAATATACGGCCTGACATTAAAGTTTTGGAATAACACTTCCCAAAGAATACCACACACGTAATTAGCACACATTAATCGTACCCAATACGTAAGTAGCTTATTAGACGTTTAAAAAACCTTTAGAGCATACAGACAAAACGAGCCAATTGAATAAGGATAGTCAACACTAACGAGAGAAAACGTAAGAACGAAGTCTCGTCTTTGAAACGACGTGCGAAACGAAAACGAAATAAAATGCTTAACATTAAAATGCGAGTCGATGTCATTTCATGCATGTCCACCATAACGAAACATGAAATATGCAACGATTCGGCGATGTTAAATCTTACACCTCAAATATGTTTTACAAATAAGTTTACTTACCTTTTTAGTTAATATCTCGTATGGATAACACTTCCGAAGACGGATAAATCAAGATTTTGCAACATTACAGTCGCAACGTCGTTTCAAGAAAGCAGGCCGTGAACTTCAACAATTGTTGCATAATTGCACCGCCAAGATAATTAATACACACAAAGAATGACCCTCACGAAACTATTTCAAACACGCCGGCGGTGTATGTATCTCTTTTATTCTTCTATTCATCTGCTTTCTTTAGACGTTTATTTATATCACACTTTTTTAGTACATAACCATAGCATACACATTACATAGAATACCTTTAGTGGCTTTTAAGAGCCTGTTTACATAAAGAAGGGTTGTCCTTGATAGGAGAGACACCGTCTACACCAAGCCACCCCGGGCGAAAGAGTTTCTCATACATTTTTTTAATAAAAAGCAGCGAACTGTTTACAACAGAAATCACGAAATTGGTTGACTTGGGGACAGGATGACCTTGGGTGGAGGGTCAATCGCTTCGAAGGAAGGGTGTCCCTTGGGGGAGAGCCAATTATTTTTTTCCGTGTAAACACATTGCTATTTTTGACTCGCCTACCAGGGACAAGTCAGCGCATATAGAGCAGGTCGGAGAAAGGGTAACCTCCTAGCGGGGAAAACTCGTCTTTGTATAAACAGGCCCTTAAAATTGGTTTGCTTGCTGAGATAACTTTTAAACAACTAATGAAAAGTTTATTACACTCGCCGCCTTTTAAAATGTCCAAAGTTCACTCAAGTTTTTCTTTCCCTCATACACTTGTTGAAGTTTTTTACTCCCCGAGTAGGCCAGGGGACCAGTTTTTGGCACAATAACTTCTGGAATCGTTTTCGACAACCTGCTTGAGATATTGGACGGGAAAAAATTGATGATTACCAAGGGGACCATCTGCCAATCACAACCAAGTTGGTCATCCTAAATTTCTTGTTCGATCTCTCCAAGGTTTCTGAAAAGGTGAACTAATTTTTTTCCTTTTAATTAAGTAAGGACAGACAATTCTGTCCGCAGCTCATTTACATTTGACGGGAGATAAATGGTTACTAAGGGTGACCATCTACCAATCACAACCAAGTTGGTCACCCAAATTTCTTGTTCAATCTCTCCAAGGTTTCTGGAAAGGCGAACTGATTTTTTTTTCCTTTTCCTTTTAGTAAGGACAGAAAATTCTGTCCGCTGCTCATCTATCACGCTCGAAGCATCAACTGCTTATTTCACCTTTACCACATCAAATTAATCTGAAATGGGCTTGACCCGCTACTTCAGGTGATTGTATGGCACATAGAATAGTCTTAAAAGAGGGGCCTAAAGGGATAAAATGGGAGCTGGGATTTGGGCATATTTATATTGGGAAAATGGGATTTGGGTCACTGAGACTGGGATTTGGTTACTGAGAATGGGAATCACCGGCAGAAAAACAATAGAACTGGGACTGGGATTTTGAAAATTTTGGGGAAAATAGGCTAGGAAATGAGGTTTGGGCAAAATTTGGGCTGGGAAATGGGATTTCAGAACCCTTTTAAAACAGAATAACGTCTATAAAATGTTTTAATGGTTCAGCAGCCAACACAAAAACGACAAAGACAAAACATACTTTTTGAGGGAGCTTACTTTTAAAATTAACGGCACATGACTGTTGGACTAATATGTTTACAACTTTTATTGTAGCTTGCAACTTAATAATAGCTTTGCTATTATAATGCAGCGTTTAGTAGAGTTTGAGACATCAAGACATTAAACCTGACACAAGCACATGAATTCCTCTGGGGATTTTTTTAAGAGGCTCGTCTTTAAAATTTATACACTGCCTAAAATTTACTAAAGCGCGATTCTAGCTTTACATTAAAATACATTTAAAGATTGAAATGCGACTTCACGTTTCTTTGACCACCCAGGAAAGTTTGTGCCAGAACTTTCAACTACGTTAGTGTCTTTCTGTATACCTTATTATAGGAAATTAACGCGTCATGAAATTAACGCGAATTTTAAAAATTCGCGTTAATTTAAGTCGCGTTAATTTTTGTTAACGTTAATTTCCGCACCGTTAATTAAGTCGAGCGTTAATTTCCATGACCTTAATTTCCATTATTTTGGCCCCAATTTCTCGTTACAGTCCAGACTTTCTTGACTCAAAGGAAAAATCATTATTTTATCAGGGTGGACATCTGCCGCTATCACTGATACTGCGAAGAACGTTCGAAGTGGGAATTTTACCATGAACATTGTTGTGTTTAAGATTATGCGCCAACAAGTGTTAAAATAAACTTGTTCCTGTTGTATACGTCGCGTTAATTTCCTTCATTTCGAAATGTTACCCCCTCTTTCGCGTTAATTTCCTTTATTGGGAAGTAATTTTTCCTTCAATTCGCGTTAATTTAAGTCGCGTTAATTTCCAATACCTTAATTAACACAAGCGTTAATTTCCTATAATAAGGTACAGTGGAACCCCGATATAACGATCTTCGATATAACGATATTCCCGATATAACGATGAATATGGTATGTCCCGGCAATAGTAAAATGTATGGGACGGAACCCCGATATAACGATTCCTCGATATAACGATATAATTTTACTGCCCCCTTGGCATATCGTTATATCGGGGTTCCACTGTAGTTTAACTTACTGCTCGTGTATGTACATTTAAATTTTACATTTAAAATAATGCTTTAAATAAAGCAGTTTGTAAAAATAAAGTTTACCATATTTTTTCGATAAAACACCCCCAGCGTTTATTTTAAATCAGGCCTGGTGGACCCGGCGTTTATTTAACTTCCGCAGTTTTTTTTGATCCTAGTTATTGCTTAGGAAGGGTTTTTATTTATCATTTTTGACAGACCTATATCTTGCCATACCTCAAATAAATGCTTGAGAAGCTTATCGACAACTCCAGCTTGAGGACCCAGTGTCAGTTTATTTGTCGGACACATGGTTTTATCAAGAAATTATGGTATCATAAACTATTATTATTTACTCTTCATTAAGGGGCCTTTTTGCACACAACAAAGGATTTACAGCTTAGTGGAGCATGATACAATTCATATGGATCAAACTCGTGAGGCTTTTACACAAAAACCTCTTATTTTGGGACTGTGGAACTATTCAATACGTAAGCGCCAACTAGTTCTGTCAAGCCAAATGCTTGCTTGTGAGAGTGAATAAGCTGTATAAGAGAGCCTTTATCACTTACCAAAAAGCTCGAAAGGAGGGTCCCTGTGCTCAAAACTTGGGACCTTGGGCGCTAAAATTTTCGACACTTTGGGCATTACATCTTTCAATAGGGACGTTAAGAAACCACGACGGCGACACTGAAGACAACGTCGACTGAAAAATGAATTTATATTTTACTCTAGCTAAATTATACGCGCCGTCGTAGTTCACGTTCTCCGGATCACCCGGATTTTGGTCATTTAACGTTGTTGTTTTGCAGAAGACGACTAAGGGCCTGTTTACATGATTCCGGAATGACTTTCATTCCGGAACGAGTTCATTCCATTCCCATACATTTCTCTGTATCTGTTTACATGATACCGAGACGAAAGTTAAGTCATTCCGGAATGAGTTTATTCCGGTTTTTATTCCGGAATGAAAGTTTCGTTCTGGGATGACATTTCATTCTGGTATCATGTAAACACAGAACGAATTTCGTTCCAAGATGAACTCGCAACTTGTTGAACCGCATACGGACTCCACAGTTTGAATTCAGAGCGAAAAACGTAATAGCATTTACTGTTTAGCCCAAAGAAGCAGCTCTATGGTCAAATTACTCGTCAAAACTGCGGTTACGACCATTAATGGGCACAAAAACATGTTTGCGCGAAACATGCGCCATCTTGTTTTGATCTCGCGCGGAAATCGTGCACGTGAAAATGCCTTTGGTTGAACCGGTCGACTCTGTCATGTAAATGCAGAACGAATTTCATTACGGAACGAGTTTCGTTCCGGAATGAAAGTCATTCCGGAATAATGTAAACAGTCCATAAGAAATAAGAAATATACCAACATGGATAACGCACGCGCAGAGCTATTGTACTGCTCATTAAACCTTTTGCTTGGCGACGTTCTCGTTGCCGTCACCGTCGCGGTTTCGTCGTAAGGTCCCTGTTAACAAAAGAAGGACGTAACCCCAGGGGGCCCTTCCCTAGACGTAACATTATTTATGCGCGGTTTTACTTACAGTAATGTTTTACATTTTCCTTAATATGAGAGAGTTCAACTTCCTCAGCGCTACTAAAGTCTTTTCATTTGTGAACGTGTGGGAGAAAGTTATTAGAATCCAAATAAGCCCATCTTGCTTGATTCTTTGGCTTCTTCTTTCTTCTTCTGATTACTTTCTTGTTTTCTACGACTTATTTCTTTAAGGAGTTCCGATAGCTCCTTCAGGATATCAAACATTTTTTGCATTCTGTGAAAAAAGTTGCGAAATTAAAACAGGTAAATTTTAACAGTATTTATGCTGTAATCTATTTCACATCTAATTACAAGCCTTACTTAAATTCATTATCTAATAATCATTAAGTTAATACAAATGACAATGTATCCACTGTATCTGGTGTTTAATTTATGTCTCAAATGTAATGGGAATTTGTAGCTCAAGTGACGTTAGTTTTAGTATAAGGCAACTCTTGTCGCCGTTAAAGTTATCAATCCACATTCATTGACCAATTTAACAGCAACAAATGCTAATAATAGCCATTTGCCACACAACAGTAACTTAAGTAACATTCAAAAGAAAAATGCTTTGTTCTGTATTAACCATGAAAGTTTTATTGATCCCCTATCAAGAAAACCCCTTCTCTGAAAAAAAAACTTCGCTGATACGTCACTGTCCTTTTTATGAGCTCTCGCGCTCCTGACTCCTCTTAATTTTGACCCCCACCCCCACCCCCACCCCCACCCCACCCCTACTCCCTGCTTTCCTAACAGATAACCATCAAACAGAAGGCGTTTATTTGCGATGTAACGTGACTATAAATTATAGTTCCACAGAACTTAGCTTTTTTGCCCCCTTTGTCTCTTTTACGCCTTCCTTGACCATCCCTTCCCCCTTCCTTTACTGTCATGAAGCTTTCATACTTTGAATATGAAAGGAGAAGAGATCCTAAGTAAGATGAATCATTTACCTTACGTCCTGTTGGTCTATTCTGTCCAATACGTTCAGCATCTCCGGTGTCATTTCATCCGGTTCTGGTTCACTACTGACTGCGGGTTTATCAAACCCTATGATGCTGTCGATCAACTGAAATCAATTTCATAAAATACTTTAGCTGTCATCTCTCAAAAAAGTGCGGGACTCACTAGTACCAGACCCTTCGCGCCTTTTCTGGAATGTAACATGTTAATAGATAGATCTCTGCCACAAAAATCGAGGGTGTGTATTTTGTTCGCGAAAACAAAACACACATACCTCTGTCAAAACGGCAAAGAAATGTGTAATAGCACTACAATTTATTTGAACTCGTTTTATACCTTTCATTTTTAGTGTGGACAGCTTCTGATGAAGCCTTCACATAAAATCTATTACAACCAGACTAACTAGTCACGTGTTATCCCAGGCACAGTTTCGACCACTGACGCTTTTTTATTTGACGTTTTGAGCGTTAACCATTCATCGTTTTCCGTGGTGCGAAATATACTAAGAAGGCGGGACGTGACGCATGGGTATGAAATAGCATCACTCCTTCAAAATAAGCACTGACCTTTTGTTTGAGTGTCTTAATGTGGTTTGGAAACTCAGTGTAAGAGTAAACTTGCACACGCTTCATGACGAACCCTGGGAGAGAGTTTTCAATGTCCACAAGCAGCCGAACCTAAAGAGAAAAAATATAAAAATAAAAATAATGTCATAAAAACAAAAAAGGTTACCTTCGTTGCATGACTGTTTTTAAACTCAGACAGGCAGGCAAGCAGGTAGGAAGGTTGGTAGGTGAGGTAGGTAGGTAGGTAGGTAGGTAGGTAGGTAGGTAGGTAGGTAGGTAGGTAGGTAGGTAGGTGGACAGGTAGGTAGGTAGGTAGCTAGGTAGCTAGTTAGGTAGGTAGTAGGCAGGCAGGCAGGCACGCAGGTAGGTAGGAAGGTAGGTAGGTAGGTAGGTAGGTTAGGGCTTTCCACAAGTTGCTCGAGATTTCCCAAAAAGTTGCCCGTAATTTCTCAAAAAGTTGCTCAAAAGTTGCTCCAAAAATCCCCAAAAAATTGCTTTTGATAATAAAAGTTGCTCGAAAGTTGCTCCAAAAAAAATCGAAAACGCTGCTTCTAATCACTAGAATTTCTCTAAATATATCCCAATTTCCCTTTGAGAGTAAGATTTCTAAGCCGTTTTATGCAATTTTACAGCAAAAGAAGTATCTAAAAAACATATTAAGGGAAAAATTTGTTTATAATAACAAGGATTTCTGTAACTGAAAAAAATCGTGAAGCTATCTATGACGTCATGTTTGCTGTCGAGTTTTGTAATGTTTTAAAGAAAAATGTGCCGAAAGTTGAAATGTCTTCAGATGTTCCTCGAAAGTCTTCGGCAAACTTCGTAAATCTTCGGAAACGTTCGTATTGCCTTTGAACAACACTCGGATAATCTTCGGTCTGAAAAATTGCTCAAAATGCAGCAAGTTGCTCGAATGGGAAAAAGTTGCTCGAAGGGGAAAAAGTTGCTCGAAGGAACAAAAGTTGCTCGAATCATGAAAAGTTGCCAAAAAGTTGCCGAGCAACTTGTGGAAAGCCCTAAGGTAGGTAGGTAGGTAGGTAGGTAGGTAGGTAGGTAGGTAGGTAGGTAGGTAGGTAGGTAGGTAGGTAGGAAGGTAGGCAGGTAGGTAGGTTGGTAGGTAGGTAGGTAGGCAGGCAGGCAGGCAGGTGGGTAGGTAGGAAGGTAGGTAGGTAGGTAGGTAGTAGGCAGGCAGGCAGGTAGGTAGGTAGGTAGGTAGGTAGGTAGGTAGGTAGGTAGGTAGGTAGGTAGGTAGGTAGGTAGGTAGGAAGGTAGGTAGGTAGGTAGGTAGGAAGGTAGGTAGGTAGGTAGGTAGGTAGGTAGGTAGGTAGGTAGGTAGGTAGGTAGGTAGGTAGGTAGGTAGGTGGGTGAGTGGGTGGGTATCACTAACGAGGCTAGTGGCCCATCAGGCCGGTTCATACTACGGTTACACTGGCATGAAGCGACCAGGAATATTTCTACTCGCTATTGGTTGGGCTGCTTGTCCAAAACAGGGTTACCCGAGCATTTAATTCACATACAGCTTGGTGGAGAGGAGTATTATGGGAGTAAAGTGTCTTGCGCAAGTACACAACACAGTGACCTCGCCCAGGCTCGAACCCGAACCGCCTTATCTAGAGTCTAGCGCAATATACATTATAGTTACCACGCTTTTCACAATGTGGCCTGGATAGAAAAACCCACTCACATTAAGTGAGTTGGATTACCTTTGCATACAAATGACCACGAGCGCAAAACTTATTTTCATGCAATTGATTTGTGCCAGGCCTCATTTTGAAGGCGAGGTAACTGGGGATCGGCCTATTGCGAGGGACTAATTGGCACTACTGTACACAATAAATATCGTAATCATTACTGAAAGGTAAAGCCATAAACAATATGGGAACATGTAAACGCCAACCAGTTTTTTTGGCCGTGGGTCACTTGAGACATGGAGATAAATGGTTTACAAATCATGTCTCAGCAATGTAAAGTTCAGTCAACTTTAGGGCAGGAACCTTCACTTACTTTTTCATATCCTTACAATTTTTTATCCTAACTTAGTTTAGCTCTTACCTGCAGGACATAACGATCCATAAGTGCATTCGCTTGAATCTTGTCAATGTCTCCAACGGCCAGACCAACCTAAGAAATTTAAAAAAGTGTATTTCTAGAGCTTAAACAATAAAGATGGTAAAAGCTTTGTTTGGGAGATCTCGTTCAATCCGTGAAACGTCAAAGTAATTCTCTTGACGTTTCAAACATCTTTATTGTCGGTGTAAACATTGTTGCACGAAACGTAAACGCGAGAAAGCAAAACGCGAATATAATTGAGGGATATGGCTTAGGAGATATCTGTGGATATCATTCAGTTTTTAACTTCAACTGGAGTTCAGGCATCATTTAGACCAATCGAGTTCGAGATAAAACCATCTGATCAATGCATTATAAAAGTCGATAGAAGCTGTCATTAATATCCTCACATTAAGACTGTTAAAATGATTTGTAATGTAATTTTTCTCCGTGTGTTCGTCTAGGTCGTACGCATTCTTTTGGCGAGTACACTCTGGGGAGAGTTGCAAATCTACCGAGGTGGCGGGGTGGATTTGTACAACCTGACGCCTCGACCGCGGTCAAACCACGGAAATTTTCCAAAAACAAGAAGTTAAAGCAATTCAAAGATAAGGTTCTAGTTTTCACTGTTCAAAGTTCGATACTTTACCAGTATCCTGATAATTGTACTAAGTGTTTTGAAGCTTTACTAAGAAAAGTTCAATGTGTTTGAAAACAGGGAAATGCAGACTTGTCGGCGCCATTTGTCAAAGCAATTTGGTTCAGGTGTGGAAAATTTGAAAAGTAAAAATACTCGTTTATTTAAAGGAATGGAAATATATTTTTGCACTCAGCAACTATTTTTTCTATTCTTGCTCATACTTCCTCTTTAATATTAACGAAATTCCCCGATATAGGAAGAAAAACTGCCTGCCACACGCCCGTCCCTTGGTAGATTTGCCATTCTCCCCAAATTGGCAAGCCATGTGACACCGAGATGGCGGCCTTTTACAGTAAACGTATGATCTCGAAAAAGACATGGAAAAATATTGAGGATTGTAAACTGTTTCGAGAAAATTCTCGCGCGCTCATTGGTCGAAAACTGTGGTCGATGAGAGAATAGACCATGAAAATCACGAAGTAACGCAACGTAAGGCAACGTAAAGCGTAACTTACGCAACTTTCGGAAAACTCATGAAATTGTCGCCACTTTTCCCAGACCAAGATCCAGCAAGGTGTGAAATGTCAACTGGAACGATTGGGGCAAAATTTCCCACACATCCGACGGATTCAAGTAGAAAAAATTGCGATCTTACTTACGAACTGTCACATGCACGCGTGACTTCCATCTTATTCGCCGGTAAATTTTCGATGTTGTACAAAACAAATCGACCACATTAAAGACCAAAGAAATGACGCCATAAAATGACCATGACGTCATTTCTATGGTTTATGAGAGTGTAGACCATGGAAAAATGTGGTCGACCTGTGAAATCTAAAATTCTAAAAGTATTTTTTTCTTACCAGCATATTCATCATAATAATGGGCATTCCAAGTACAAGCACAATGAACAGAATATTGGTGAGCGTAGAAAAGGCCAGGTTGTCCCATGGAAGGAAGTTATCATGGTAGTTCATTTCCCCCAAAGTCATCACAAACATCGTCATCATTGAGGTGCCAAACGTATCGAACGGTTCCTGTGAAATTAAAGCAGAAAGTTATCAAACGTGAATTTTACAAAACAAAGTAAAAAAAATGGCTCAATTCAATACCGCTGAGTAGCTGCAGAGTTAGTTTATAGCACGCATGAGCTTTAAAAAGGCAAGGTAACCTATTTTTGTTTAGTTCTTGTTGTCATGGTTGTCGTTGTCGACGTCTGCACTTTCGTTTTCTTTGTCTTTTTTCATTGTGGTGCAGCAAAATAGGAGACTTGACATTGGGCGTTAATAAAATTTATATAGAAAAAATTAATAGAATTTAAATGGAAAAAAAATTTTTGGATGACAATCTTTGCCATCCTGCAACATTTTTAAAAACCTTTACAGAACCTCTAAATATTTCAAATTGCCATTTCATCTTACTTTTAAACGTCAGTGATCTCAACATTTCCAATCTCAATAACATTTTCATAATGCCCCTACCATTTCTGGTAAAGTTTTGTGGTTGTCAAAGTCACGTGAAAGTGTTCTGGGTTCTGATGCGAAAGTATGAGAGTATCATGGAGAATATTACCACGGTTTCTCTCAAAATCGTGACTCGCATACCGTATGTCATCTTAAAACTAAGCGAACTTCTTTTGAAGGATTTAACAATTTATTTTTTTAATTTCCATTATTCAAAGATTATAAAGGTTGTGTATGTAATTGTAATTTACAGTACATGTAAGTTAGTGTTGAAGTTTTCTCATAGCAGACACAAACTTACATCATTCATAACCATTAAAAACGTTGTCCCAAAGGCCATGATGAACAACATCCAAAGAAGCAAAACCTAATAAAATGAAATGTTACAAAAATTGAATTAAATCCTTGAATAATAAGAAGAAGAGCTTACGTACACTTATGAACTTGCATAGTATCGCTTACAAGTGCTCCCACACTACAGCGATAGACACAAAATTGTACCAAGGTTTTAACATATTGTTACAATCGAAACCATTTTTTTTAGTTTCTGGGGTTTTTATCTACAAAATCGTATTCAAATTGATGAGTTCACTTAGGTGGAAAAGGACCTTAGAGGTAATAACAAAAACCGAAAAGGACAAAGGAGGCATATAACTGAGGCATGTAGCAAAAGAAAAACTTAGAGTAAGGGAGTAAATTGTGGTAAATTATGTATTCAGACAAACCTTTAAAAGCGTAACAAACATTGTAGATAACATGATGACGTATTGACCGTAAGACGACAACCTGAGGACAAAACCAGAACAGACTATTTACTTTATTTTACTCGCAAGACAGTGTTCACCATGTTAATTAAGACATAAGATGAGAAATTTTCACAGACAAAAACTCATTCATTTCATCTTATGTAGCAGCTGAATGAAATTCTGCAACGCCCACATTTGCCCTCGCAACTAGGAGAAGCTATAACTGACGAAAAAGCGATGAAAAGGAAATAGAAAACAGAACATGCGTTTTTAACATAAAGAATAAATAAAAAACAAACTTACTGTCTAAGGCCCTATGTGCCACAGGGCACCTCATCGATGTCTGACTGACTGACTGACTGACTGACTGACTGACTGACTGACTGACTGACTGATGGTGATGATGATGACTGACTGACTGGTGATGACTGACTGATGATGATGATGATGACTGACTGAGAATGACTGAGAATGACTGACTGGTGACTGACTGACTGACTGACTGACTGACTGACTGACTGACTGACTGGCTGGCTGGCTGATGACTGACTGACTGACTGACTGACTGACTGACTGACTGGTGACTGACTGACTGATGACTGACTGGTGATGACTGATGACTGACTGACTGATGACTGACTGACTGACTGACTGACTGGCTGAGAATGACTGACTGAATGACTGACTGGTGATGATGACTGACTGACTGATGATGATGATGATGACTGACTGACTGGCTGGCTGGTGACTGACTGACTGACTGACTGACTGACTGACTGACTGATGAATGACTGATGAATGACTGACTGAATGACTGACTGGTGACTGACTGACTGACTGACTGACTGGCTGACTGACTGACTGGCTGACTGGCTTACTGAATGACTGACTGACCGACTGACTGACCGACTGATTGACTTACCGTCTAAAGTATAAGATAAGATTCATCCAGCCAAAGAACAAAGCAACAGCGCCAACTTCCCTCTTGTAACCAGCTTTACAGTCACACGGAGGTAACACGTACAATATTGCGGTGATGTAGCAAACCCACTCTAAGAAGTTACTCACATCCTCGAGGTAAGCTAGTCGCTGTGAAAAGTTAAAAGTATTCAGTACAGTAAAAACCCACGAGTAGGAACCTAACATTTAAGAACCTGTAAGGCTAAAATTTGAAAATAAGACCCCCTTTTAATTAGAGCCTATTTAGCCTAAAATTTGGAAACAGGTTCTTATTTTCTAAAATTGATAAAAAAAATAATTACTTTTGGTAAAATAAGTTTGGACAAAGCAATACTGCGCATGTATGTAATGTCATGTTCTGAATGATAAGTGCTTCATCTTTACATAAAAACTTTTGTGGTATGCAAATTTTATACAAGGAATAGGCCGAATAGGTCCACTAAAAGTTTTATATGCAACAATGTAAATTTTTCCTTCAGAAAATAAAAAAAACCTATCAAGAACCTAAATAGCCTAAATTTGAGTTAACTGCCATAAATGTAAGAACCTGTTTAGGCTAACCTAGAAAAATAAGGTTCCTACTCGAGGGTTTTTATTAAACACAAGTTACTTTCTATTTTTTATCATTGTGTTCTTTTAGAAGTGCATGAATCTGATTGGTTCTCCCATTGTTTTATATTCGCCGTTAGAGCACGATCGCGCGTCTGACTCTGAAAAAGGAAATTTATCCTTGATTTTTTTTTGCCCAAAAAAGAAAAATTGTAGGTTTTAGACTAATATTCTTTAGCTAGTTTCTACTAAAGTAATTACACTACTCGCCCTCGTTTTCTATGAACGAAATTCAACTCGACTGCGCCTCGTTGACTATTTTCTCATTGTTGATGAAAACAAAAATAATTTTAAAAAAATGATATCCAAGGGAGAATCTACAAAAAAGAACAGAGTTTATTGCGAAATGCTACTGCCAGGAGGAGCCTTTCTATTCTTCAAGCCGGGCTACTCGAGCTCTTTTTGGACACATTTCCAATTGGCACTTTTTGTTAAAATGAGACTAAAAATTCAAATGTTGCTGCAAAGAAGTAATAATTGTAAATGTTTTATTTGCAGGCTTACGTCACCTAAAATAACTGATCACTAACACATTTAGAGAACAATTGTGCACTAAATTTATGGGATTTTTAGGTTTTATATTGAATGACCATGTTCAGTATCAGTGTACCCGCCGCAGAAACTCTCTTGCTTTTGCTACAAATTGAAAATATTTCTACCTTTTCAATGTTCAAGGCAGTGTGTTGAAGTTTTGTAAGTATACAAAATTTGATCCGTTGTTCAATTTATATAAGAAAGAACATCACTTGAACATAAATAATTGCATAACTGGAATTGAATGTGTACTCACCTGATGAAACAGAGAAATAACTTCCTTCAAGAGAAGGGCTGCCGCCATGATCAACACGAAATAATTTAACACTTGAACAACCTTTGTAGGGATAAGGGTAAAGACAATCAACAAATTAACAGATTATTCCAGTATTGAAGCTACGAATCCACACTTCATTAGTGAAACGATAAATGAGAGTTATATACCTGATTGAAGAATCGTTGACACATGAAAAGCGTAAACCGTGAACGATGCGGCCCAAATGTTTACTGGGAAATCGGAAAAAATAATCGTCGTCTGTGACAGAATAAACTGATAATCAAACAGGTTGCATAAATCATGCTCTCAAGGCTCTCAAAGAAAAAAAAAACATCTTGATTATCAATAAAATGAATATGACTAAGCTTACCAAGGCTTTCCAATTGACCCAGAATGCTATTGGGTCATATCGTTCATGGTTTATGCTTTTCGCAGGGTCAACGTTTCTTCAATTAGGTATATACAACTTACAAAATTCTCGCGAGATAGTCATTGTAAATTTAAAGAAACGCTAAATAATAGTGACAATGCCATTTTGTAGCTGTAGAAAATATGATCATAACATAGCTAGTACATCCGCGCTAACTGAATCAACCGCGTCGTTGTGCTCGAAAACTAGAGTCGCTCTTAGTTACGCCTCACTGAAGCAACTCTTACGCTCCTCCCGTGCTCTCCAAACGTGCATCCACAACTCAATAGTCGCAAGTCGCCCAAGTGTGAAGCAATCCTTGAGAAGAGCATGTGAATGTTCTAAACTATTAAACGAGATATTTTCATTTTTTTAAAGAAAACGTCATATTAATAAAGGTTCGTTTCACTGTGTGGCAAGAGTTGCAGCATATTAAACAAAACCAGTACTCCATTGACACGACAAGTACTTTGACATACTTTTTCTAGCTATGAATTATTTGTGACTCTGTTCTTCAACTGAATTTTGTAAATTACTATTAATATTATTAAATTATTATTATTATTGAATTGCAGTAAATATCGCCTTAAGAAACAGTGGAATTACTCAATGTAATCTCTTTCTGTCTACGAGTATAACAATTTAAAAGAACCACAAATTGTAGACAATTATATTAATTACAATGATAAAGCAAATATCAAAATTAAAAAGCATTAAAACTCAGTATAAATAAATATGAATTTATGAATCTCTGTTCTTACCACGCTGGAAAATGTACATGAATAATCATTTTTATCCTGAAGAAGAAATTGACATGACGTTGTTTAGATATATTAAGACAAACATCACTATAGACAACCATGCTCATAACTTGACCAATCGACATTGCTGCAAGTGGTACTCACATTTTTACTTGATAACCTTGAAGAATAAACGAAGAAACTGCAGAGAACCGATCATGGACAGAAAGCCTTGCGTTTCTCTTTATGTTTGTCTGTACTTAATTCGCGTTCTGATGGGTTGCTAACATTTATCAGTTAATATTTGTGTACGTCTCTAAATAATGTTACAAATCCTTGTGCATGTTAGTGTCTGTTTACACAAGAAAGGTATCCGAACTTTATAAGTAGGGTAACAGTTAAAGGAGGAAATAGATCATCGCTTACCTCGTCTGGATTGGAAGAGTTAAAACCACACAACATATCTTCATTTGTACGTGTATAAATGGCCAATGTTGTAAGCGGTACAATAAACAGAAAGTATGTTAAGAGGTTAAATCCAAAAGTTATCCAGCCAAACTTCTTCCTAAAAATACAAAAAGCCTTGTTAAAATCTCGACTTGAATCGTGTTGTAGAAATATGACTCCTTTACCGCGTTAATAGAGAGGAATGGTTATAAAGCTTAACAAAGTACTTTGCTCTATGGATTTTGTTTTCGCTTTTTATAGGTGATTACAGGGGCGGATCCGGGGGGGGGGGGTGATTAGGTGATCAACCAGGAAAATGAAAAAAATACATAAAAAAAGAAAATAAGGACAATGGCACTGGGTAAGGTGTAAAAACTGCTGATAGTTTGAGTTAAAATAAAGTTGAAATATTAATTAGCTAACATCCACCCCCCCCCCCCCCCCCCCCCCACTAAAAAACCCGGGGCTAAATTAAAATGGTAAACAAAAAAATTGTAAACCGCCACCGCCCTTTGAAAAATCCTGAATCCGCCCTTGGATTACTTCGATTCCGTCTGAGCAACTAACCAATAGAAACGTTTCGGTTAGGTAATTCAAGCATAGGCATATGCTTAAAACAAAAACTTGTGCATGGTCGTGGACCGTCCAACATAAATCTTTGCATCTTTGTGTACGGAAATGTCAAATGGTATTTTCTAAGTATGTTCATAAGAATATTTTCAGCCTAAAATCGGCAGAAAAATAAGAATATTCAGCCTCGGTCGGAAAAACTGTATTCTTATAAGAAAAAAGAGTGTACTTCAAGAAATTTAAATTACCATTTAGTGTTCAACATATGAAAGCTAACGGGATGCGTCAGACATCTTTCTCGGCGATGTATAGCCATAGTCTAAAACAGGATTAAAATCACATTAACAATACATAGGAAAATAGATAGTATACTCTCTAGTTCACGACGTGAAACACAAACCAAATATCACAATAGGGGGCTTAAAATCGGATACGTTATATTTTTCTTTAAGAGTTACTACTAAATATAACTCCATGAACTGATATTTGGGAGGGCGTATTATCGGAATCTAGGATTTTTACGTCTCGAATGGATGGAGGGGGGGTATTATTTGAAATTTTACCGTAACAGTTATTACATAGCTGTAGTTTGAACGAAGACACGTCAAACGAGAATAAGAATCAAGCGGAGTGCCCGTACAGTTAAAGTAGCGAACAAGAGTTGAAGGAATCTGCCCGGCGGTCATGCAAGCGAAAAAGCTCTTACTCCGCATTCGTACGAATTACTGATCGCGCGAGTGTCTCAAGCCTTTTTCTGAAGGATTGTAGTTCAAAGATATCTTACCTCTATTAAAGCCAGTGAATTAATTTTCGGTGGTTCGTCCTTTTTAACATTTTTCTTCTTGTTATTGATCACTTTGACGTCATTCTGGGATGAATCCTGCAAAATAATACGTTTATCGGCGTTGCATTCAGTTTTATTTGAAAGGGACTGTGTCACGGCTGAGTCAAGTTTATTTTATTAAGTTTTGCCAAATACTCGCTATGTAAATGAATGTTTGTGAAGAAATAACTTCTATGAATCTAAATAAAAAAACCATAGAGCTTCATTACAACCAAATATGTCTCCCGGGCGTTTAAAGTTTCAAGCAAACGAGACTAACTTTGAAAACTGTTCTGCCCAACAATACTTCAACAACCCATATTGCAATCCATTTCAATCTTCTTCACTTTTGGCCATCCGTACGTTCTTTTGTATTTGCTGTGTTATTAAAATGTTCCTCCACTGTTTTAAGAGGTTATTTTTATATTTCACCGAATCTGATGTTCATTTCCGATGTCTAAATTTGGCTTAAGTCCGTGGCAAAGTCCCTTTAATTAAATTAAGGCTGCCGATATAGGCGAAGGGACATAGATATCACTGGGATATACCACTGGGACAAAATCACAACACCTACACATTGGAAAATAAAACAAGGGTTTGTTGCGGGGACACGTCCCCTCGTGTGTGCTGATACCTGACTTTTAGCACGCGCAACACTAACTGTTCGGGAATTTTGCAGGGATGCGATTTCCCCTTAAGTGTGAACGGCACATTATTTTGTCACTGTGACGGTTGCTGGGACATATCCCTGCAACATGATCCTTGGAATGTCGGCACCTAAAAGCTTGAAGTTTGTTATTCCATTAAGGCTATCTCCCACATTGAAGTATTACCGATTAATACCGGGGTTTTTGATGCTTTTCGGTAAAAAGTACTTTAATTGGGGAAGAGGTCTTCTCGTACATGAATTGCACCTGGTAAATCAAGATGGAGGTATTAAGTAAATTGTTGTTGAAGGAAGAAGGGAGACATCATAATATTAAGGTGTTTTTACGGTCCACAAGGAAAAATACTTGAAAGGGCCTGATGGCATCACAATAATATCACTTGTTTATCGCTTAAGTACACTTGCATGGTGATTTTTAACAAAATTGGACCACTACTCGTAGTTTCCACATGTCTTTAGGCTGTTGAGTTTTTAAAGTGAAACTGGTGACAGTGTCCCTTTAGGTATGAGTGAAAAGTCAATAATAGGTCCAAATCTCAGAATTCTTTACCTTTTATCCAGAATCTGTAGTTCTCTTTCGCGTATTTGTCTCTTGTTCTTCGTATTTCCCTTGAATCAGGCCTAGATCGTAAGTAACCTAAAAAAATTGGAACAAAAATAATGCGTCAGACATGAGCAGTTTCCGGTGGTGGAAAGTTCTGCATGGCAATTCATCATTATGCTAATTAAGTTCAGACTTAGTTGAATGCGATATTAAAAGTATCTTAAGATACATTTTTGCTCCCCCCTTTGTGACTTTGACTGATTTTAAACTGATACCTGAAATAAACAGTAAATAAGTCCTAAACAAGACAAATAGAACATAAGGTATCGATTTGCCAACAAACCGGCACTGGGACAGGGTACTGAACTGCCAGTAGTTTGGTCAAGACATGACTTACAGGTCAACAGAATTAGTCCAAGACGTGCAAAGCACATTGTGTAGGAAAAACGTTTGACTGCTAGAAAATGAATGTAGAAAAATTAAACTTGCTAAAGTTTTGAATTTCTGTAAAAATCGGAAAACTAGTTGGCTGAAGTTGTATTGAGGAATTAACATACATTTCCGAGCCTAGAAATTTTAAAATTTTCTGGGGGAGCATGCCCCCACACCCCCCTAGATGGATTGTGATCATAACATTCCTTTTGCTCGTCTCTCTCTAGCTTGCGTAGATTGCTTACCAGTTAACTTATTTCTCAAACAGATTGCAAACATAAATGGTACGATCTACAGTAGTCTTAGTTTCTGTTGTCAATTCCGGTCAAATAGGATTTCTGCAGTAATTATTTATGAATTTCTATTACGTATTGTTTCAGTTTTGCATATGTTTATGTCTAAAAGCGCATTCGTTTGGGAATATTCCGGAATAAGAATGTATGCCGGAATGGAAATCCACGTATTCCAGAATAGGAAGAGCAGCCAAACGAACACTAAGTCGCATTATTCCAATTATTCTTATTCTGGATTGATCCCAAACGAACGCGCCCTTAGTTTTCCCACGGACTTTACACAGAAATATATGAAAAACCCAAATCTATTATACGAAATGATCGAGAAATTCATCCTGCTTTGGTGTGTTAAGAAACGAAAGAAGGTATGTAAGAAACTACATATAGAATAGAACCCTCGACCAGGGTTTGTGTTTTGAGCTAGAAGGAAGGGGTGGGTCTCCACTTTTTCAATTGCACCGCCCTTTGACCCCCCCCCCCCCCCTCGGTACTTATTGCCAGTCCCTAAAGGATGAAGTCAATGAACAACAGCAGTTTTAAAATATTTAAAAAATAATCAACAAAGCAACATTGTCCAGAAACATGGTATAAAGTAACAAAACATGGCATTTGTGTGAATAAAAAAACATTTGTCTAAAAAAAAATTCCTGCACAAGAAATGGACAGGAAAAAAAATTCGTGCAAGCCGAAAATTCCCCACCCCCCCTATCACTTTTCTAATGGTCCGTCCCTTACGTTTTGGCAATGGAACATATAAACAGATGTGTTTACCTTGTAGTTTTCACTTTGTGGATCTCCAGTTTCCGTTACAAGCTGATCCAAGAACCTCTGCAAAAGAAAAAGAAATCAACATCAATGATCAGTTAATAAACAAAATCATGCTATAATTTGTGGACTTCAATGAAGGCCTCCGTTGCCACTCAAGTAAATTTTCGAATATATTAATTCTCAACTAATTTTACTCTACTTGTTGTCTCCTGGCTCCCGCGCGTGACTTATTTACCTGCCCTGTCAGACTGACTTGGTTTTCGACCGGTAAGGCAAGAAAAACCATTTTATGCGTATATTTATTATATTTATGATTGACAAGAGTGCGGCACATTTTGTTGTTAACTTCCGACTTCTATTCAGTGCCTCCATTTGAAAATGAGGGCCGGGTTGAAAACATTTGATGTGAAAATGATTTTCCATCTCAAGTTTTTTCCATGCAAATAAAATTCCTTTTTTATATGAAAGCCATGCAGATACAGCGTTCAAATACTTCACATATCAATTTATATAGAAATAATTCAACACTGCATTCCGGCTTTTCCCAGCAACACGGCATTTCAAGGCATGTTTTCCTCAATTCAAAATGACGACCATTTCATGTGAGAAGGTTTATTACGTCATGCTTTCTATGGTACTGTAAACGTTAACTGGATACACCTACCACTAAAGCATCAGGCATAATTTCTACGAGTTTTTGTAGCATTGGGACCACCCCTGTAGTACATGTCGTCAGAACCTCTTTCCATCTAAATTTGTGGAAGAGAAATTAAAAGAAAAGCGTATTTAAAAAGAAAAGGGCAGTAATTATAAGTAATAAGCCTTGCATTGTTTACTTCGTTTTGCTAAGCAAAGTAAAGTGAATGTCTTTACTGGTAAAATGGCTGACTCACAAAGTTTCCGATTAGTTTTTAGTTTCCTATAATGGGGTCACCTGGTGTTTCCTTAAAGTTCTAATTCACAATTTAAACTCTTTTTTAACAGTACAGCCGGCCCGTTTTAATTTTAGTATAGAGATTTTCTTGTAAATACAATGTTTAAAAATCTCGAGCTGATAAGCAGTTTTCACCCACGTATACTGTTAACAAAGCTTTTAACTTTGCGCCGGCCGCTGGTGGTCTTCAACAATAGCACAAGGCTTTTTAAACAAACATGAGTTTTTCAAGCCCTAAAAGTTCGGACAAGAAATGCTCAGACGATCATTATATGATTTACAACGATAAAAAACACGTTTAGTAAGATGTATCCACTGTAAGCCATTTTTCAGCCTTTAGAGCAGTTTTCAATTAAGTGTCGTAAAACCAAAAGCAAATTAATTAGCTGTAATTACTCTGGCCAATCACAAAGGACACAGACAACCCAGTGAGCCAATCAAAACTCGAAGCAAACACACGAAGCCGGCACGAAGCGCGGTAAAATGTGTGCGAACGAGACACGATTGGTTTTGGTTTTGGTTCTGATTGGCTGAGAAAGTGGCGCGAGGTTTTTAAACCAATCACTGAGCTTAGTAATGCAAAACCAAAGCACACTCAAATTACTTTCGACTCAATTGAAAACCGCTCTATGGCCATATTTCATCATCCACTTGGTTTTTTTATGTCTTAAAGCAAACTACGACTTTTAAGGATCGCCTCTTACTAACCCAAAGTGACCAAATTAAAACTCTATTCCTGTCGGGATTACCGATGATTTGGACGATCCTTACAAGTACTTTTTTGCGATTTTATTCAATTTTAAGGTTTGAATGTGACTTTCAAATCAGAGTCTCTTCTACCTGTCGTGTTCTGCAATCACCATGACGACGTCACTCTTCTTTTCCTTAACAGCGGCATCAAGAATGTTATCATTGGTGTTGTTCAGCGTGACTTCAGCTCCTTTTATTGACAACAATAATTTCACGACAGGAGCGTGACCATTGGTGGCTGCTAGATGTAGGGCTGTGTTCTGTGAACGGAAGTTATGCAACGTAATTACAGAGTTAAGCTTTAGTGGCTCGTCTGGTCATAACATAGAATGGCAAAGATGTTTGCAACCTTGCTGGAAAAAGTGAAAAAAAGGAGAAGACGAAGAAGAAGAAGAAGAAGAAGAAGAAGAAGAAGAAGAAGAAGAAGAAGAAGAAGAAGAAGAAGAAGAAGGAGGAGGAGGAGGGGGAGGAGGGGGAGGAGGAGGAGGAGGAGGAGGAGGAGGAGGAGGAGGAGGAGGAGGAGGAGGAGGAAGAGGAGAAATTAAAAACCGTATAGCACACAAGAACAAAACATAAACCAAGTGTATGTGTGTTACCTTATTTTTGTCTAACATGTTAATGCAGTCCTGGAATTTCTGAAGAATTGCTTCGCAGCATCGTGTGGATCCTTTGCTCGCGGCCAAATGAAGAGGAGAGCGTGCACTTTGGTCTCTAAGGAGAAAAACATAGCGATTTAAGGTAAATGAACAGTTTCAGCAGGCAACCATTTAAGCATCAAGCCTTTCTCTGTGTACAATACACACAATGCATTTTGCATTTCTACCACTTAGCCTTTGACCAACAAATCCCTCTCCTCTCGACCAATTTTTTTTAATGATTTCACACCACAACTATCATACATTACAGCCTTATCTTCAAATTAGGTAACAAATATGTCAAATATACAGTGAGTGAGTGACGCTGTTCAGTCGAGAATTCTGACCATTTCCCTTATTTTTCTCAGCAATTGAAAAAAATTAATGTTCATTTTTTATTTATAGTTAAAGAGACCACTTTCAACTTCTGCTCTCCTTCAATTGTAGTTTATTTCATCTTGTAGTTAATTTCTAGGAGTTTTGACGTTTAAATTTCTCGAGTTTTTTTTTGTTTTTCAGACAAATACCTTTCTATAGTTGCTCCTAGCTTTAGAAGTGTTTCGGCTGATAAATCATGCCCTTCTGAACAAGCGTAGTGCAGTGCAGTCTTTCCTTGGCTGTTCAGCAGATTGAGGATTCGAGCGTTCTGCCGATCCATCAGCTTCTCTATTGCATCTGTCCAACCGTACCTAGCGGATAGAAAGAAATGAATGAGCAATAGAGGCTATGGTCGTGTTCTATTGGTGTTTCTTTCAATGTTGCAAAAACTGTTTAAAAAGGCTCAAAACAGTTTTCAGTACTTTCCAGCTGTTATGTAATTTAATGGGTCAGTGCTACAAACATTTTTAAGTTACCACTACAAAAATGGTATAGAAATGCTCAATCATTGAAAAAAACAAATTTTTAAATTTAAGGTGGCTTTGAAACCACTCAGGAGATTTTTTTTTTTACTTTGCAGAAAGTTGTATCTGAACATGGTGATTATTATTATTCAATATTAAAAAAGAAGGTGAGCCTCCTTAATTGCTTGAAAAGCATCAGAAAACCAATAGGTTATAGAGCTGGTAAAACGAAGTGTTTCGTCCACAATAAGGATCTGTACATAGCCTTTTTCATAACTGAGTTACTATGAAAATATTTTTGCGAAAATTGCAGTATTTAGCATGCAGCCTCCATATCGGTGTATATCAAACATTATATAATAACCTGAATCCTACGCGCATTTTGATTGGTTCTTACTTATGATCTATCAGAGTACAGACACATGGATGACGTCACGCGGTGGTGTGACTCGCGCGCGTGATCAGAGTTCATAGTCCAAATCAGAGTTGTCAGCAAAGTTTTTCAAACTTGCGGGGCCACAACAAAGCCAAAAAGTTCAGCTTAATTACAAATCTTCAGCAAGAAACACTACGCCAAGCATCGTTCACCTTTCGAAGCATTTAACTGGGCGAAACAAGCTTGAAGAAGACAGTAAATTATTCGAGAAATTATCCGAAATCTGTATGAAAGTTTGACCGATGTTGTACAGTTGGACGACGCCACGGAAAACAAACGGTTGAACGCTTCGGTTAATGCTTACAGATTTGAACAACTTTCCAAATCGGAATAAAGGTTAGTTTTTTCATTGACTTTCAATTGACCATTTTTCTGTTTATTCAATCGGATTAACAATGCTTCGTGTTAACGAAAACTTAATAGTGAAATCAAAACAAATTAGCTCATCGGTACGAGGCCTCATCGGTACGGCAGCATTGCTCACACAGAAGTGTGCTGAAGTCTTGTGTTATTATATAAAACAAATAGATTTCATTTTGCCGTGCGTCGGTTCAGTAATAGATCACAGAAGACGTCAAAATGTGGTATGAACATCAGTGACCCACTCGGCTAGCGCCTCGTGGGCCACTTCTCTGTTCATACCACATTTTGACGTCATCTGTGATCTATTACTGAACAGACGCACGGCAAAATGAAATCTATTTGTTAACTAGACACGAGAGACAGTGTTTTGTCACCGGCTTTCAAACACCGAGAAACGAGTTGAAAAAACTTCGCGCAGCGGAGTATTTTTGTCGAAGTTCGACGTGAAATTCAGTGAAACAATGTCTCTCGTGTTTGATTTATTACTTTAGATCTACTTCCTATTCATACTAACCTTGCTGCCACGTGTATGGGCGTGTCTAAGGAATCTGACGTCACCGTTGCAGCTGTCTTGTTTTTGGCCACAAAAAGTTCCAGGTTCTAAAGAGATATGCAAAGTTGAGTTGACATATAATTATTATAGTCCATCAAATATATTTGCTCGCGCGCGATAAGTTTAAGTCCGTCACAAGTTCACCCCAACCTCGTTCCCAGGGTCTCTCTCTCCCCGCCCCTGGGAACGAGGTCGGTTAACTCCTAAAGTTTCGTATTATGATCTTATTTTTGTAACATTTTTTAACAATAAAGGTATCTCTGCAGGCGTTCAGACGTCCTACGAACAAAAAGAGCAAATAAGAGAGCAAATCAGATGCCTGATGATAAGTTAAACCCTGTCTGTTCAAAGATAGAATTCTCCTTACTGTTCGTCATACATTTCTTGCAGCGTAGTTCTGAGAATTTAGTGTTAATCAAGACATTATCTTAATTTGATAATTTTTTTTACTCTCGTCGCCCATCTGCTTAAAAATGTGTTGATGTTGTAAGGAGAAATGCGATTTTTATCATTTTTATTGTTAATGAAAGTTCAGTATTTCTTCTTACCTTAAGGTCTCCTTTCTTGGCCGCATAGTGAACAGCTGAGAAGCCGTTCACATCTTTTTCAGTGATGAGGGACATTACCGCGGGACTCTGAAAAAAAATCAGGACAAAAAGTCGGTGAAGGTTTGTGCATTTATTCTGTCAAACGGTGCTGCAATCTGGAAATCTGGGAACATTAACAGCGCTATTAAACAATTGGACTGCTCGCACAAGGATCTTCGTGGTGTGAAACTTGTAGTTTGTTACGGCGAGTAGATTCAATAGAAATTGGAAAAAATTCTTCCATACTAATACTTTAAAGATGAATTATATTTTCTGCAGGGTTTCAACCTTCCTAATTGTATATTGATAGGTAATCCTAGCTTATAGGATACTTCGAAATATTACAATTAAAACTTTGGAATTACAGAACTCAAAAAAAAGAATCCAGGCAGCAATTAGTGAATGTAAGGCTGTCTTCGTCGAGCGAAACTCTCTCAGAGTTCAGTTAACAGCACAATTAATTTTAACACTTCTAAATGACGACTATTTCTTTGCTGCCGATAGAATTTTGTAGTTTCCTTTTCAAGCAAAGACTGCTTTGAGTAATTTTGCGGTGGTTTTCTGCCGAGTTTTGTAATTTTTTAAACCTGGTTTTCCATCTGAAATATTACAAACGCCGACTCGCAACGGCAGTATCCAAGATATCGTTTACTGTTTTTGATTCCTTGCTTAAATGCCCTCTGAAATTATTATAATAATGAAAAGAATTGATATTCTATGGCGTAAATATGTTTTTGGCCCTTTTCAGAGCTTATTCTAACAATCATTCCTAGGGCTTTACCTTGTTCACCTTATTTAGCTTTACCTGAAGTAGTGCCTCCATTGCACGAGGATGTCCCACAGCAGCGTGTAACACGGACCGGAGCTCAGTGTCCCGGATGGTGACGTCAGCGCCGCGTTCCATTAGCAGTTTCACGACGTCATCAGCACCATTTTCAGCCGCCATAAATAATGGTGTGCGTCTCTCATCGGACTTTGGATCCACAAATGCCTCCTGTATGAATACGAGACCCATGCATTTTGTTACTTTAATTTATTAGAGGGACTCAATGGGGTGGTGGCTTTTACGGTTAACGGTTAAAATTTTGGCTTTTTTACGGCTTACGGTTAATTTTTTTTCATTATTGTTAACAGAAGTTAAAAATTAGCTTCCGTTGTTTTTAAAAGTTAAAAATTAATTTCCATTATTGAAAAGCATATTTTAGGTCCTAAGACCATTCTGGGGCGATGAAGTGATCTAGGCTGTTTTATTAATAATTACTGACCGATTTTTATTACGGTTTAAAAACATGTTTTACGGCAAACGGTAAAAATTTTCCAATTTTTACGCCTAACGGCTAAATTTTTGGCCGTTTTTCGGCTAACGGTTAAGCCCATTGAGACCCTCTTATTACAGCAAATGGATTTCTGACAACTTTTAATAAACGTTAAAGCTTATTTCTTTTTAAGACCTTTTGAGGATACTTATTAGAGAAAAGGAAGCTTATTACAAATAATATATCAGTTAGGGTATATATAAAAGAAATAAAGTGGACTTTTTAATGCTTCAATGCTGATTAGTAGCACTGAATAGCAGGAGGTCTGTTCTTTAAGCTTTGCGTATCTTTACTCCTGGTTCCCATCCTTTCCTTGTTGGTTTCCTCCTCTTTGTCAAATTTCTTTTGCAAAATATTACAAAATGTCGCGAATTTTTTCTCAATTTTCTCCTGGTTCCCGCCACCTTGAGAATCCCTCTGCCTTCTCTTCTCTCGCCTCCCGTGCCCACCACGCCCCTATTCTCCCTAGCACCCACCCCATGACACCCTCCATTTGATGCTTGGGAAGCAAAATCAGTGGCACCCGACGAGAAAATTTTACTATAGGTGTCGGAACACCGGTTTTACATTTTAAGGGTTTTTGTACGATTTAAAGGCTTATTTTTTAAGCTAAAACAAGTATCTGTTCGGATACGCTAGCTGAACTTTCATACTTCAGGAAATTGTAGGGAACGAAATATTATTACCCGAATTTGCCTTCTCGAAAATCGTAGCTGGCCTTTTTTTCTTACCCAACACGACATTTTTCTCTTTCCGAAAACAACAGGCATTACTTTCCCCGTATCACGAAAGAATAAGTTATAGAAATCTCCAGTTTTTCATCAATTTTAATCCGAAATTCGTAGGCAATTACAGGTCTACCGAACAATAACAGCTTAAGTAAAATTCATTTTCCTCAAACACTGTACGTTATTCGTTAAGCAACAATAACAGTAAATAAGCAAACTGTTAAACTGACCTTTTCAAGGAGAAAGTCGACCAAATGGGGATGGTTCCGTCTGGCCGCCATATGGAGCGGTGTCCTTCCTCTGCAGTCAACAAGAGTTATTCTACAGACCGCTGGGTCTTTACTGACCAAGTATTGCACTATCGGCATAGCACCCTGTTCACACGCCATGTGGAATGCTGTTTCTCTATCAAGTTTCTGTGGTGTGATTGATAAAAACGTTTCAGTGGAATAAACATTGATGTACAATCCTTTTGAGTGATCTTACAAAACCCATGAAATAAGACACTCGACAATTAGGTACTATTTAACAAGACTTCCTGTTTCTTTGCTTACTTTTGAAAACTGGACTATTAAAGAAGCTATGTTAGTCCCCGGAGCGCCAACGGGTATGGTTCTTGAGCCGGTATGCTTTGAAATTTGTGGTTTTCGCGTGACGTCATGAAAAATCTAAAGTCCAGAATTGCAAGGCCCCTGAATTTTTATCTTTCACTGGCTGTTAGACGTCCTTAATAAATATATTGTTGAAGGTTTTTAGCTCAATGGCACCCGCCGTCTTTCCGATAGAGCATTTTGAATTTCAGGGTTTCACGCCAGTCTAGGTGTGGCGAGAAGTGATTATGTGAATGTTTTCTTGTTTATAAGGGTGAACTAACCCTTTTTATGACAGAAGTGAATTCCATATGCTTTCATTGATTTCCGGCCGCCATGTTGGCGCCCATCGGCGTGGGCACCAACATGGCGTCTCTATACTGTGCTCTCTAAAATTGTGTGGAACATTTTGAATTCTCAAAAACCAATAGTAAGAGAAGTGGGTGAGTATAAGTAAGGAGATTTTACAGTTTGATGACCGGCTTGAAAAAGCTTGCATTCCTTACTCTGGGTTGCCTTATTCGCACTCCGTATTCAAGGCAGAGCTCGACAACCTGAAAAAATAAAATCACTGCAAGTTATAAATTTTATTTAAATCTTTAAACGGCGTGGAAGGATTAACGAAAACCGAAAGGGAATATTTTAAAAAGAAATTTTGCGATAACTTGGCTGATACGGAAAGACTGCATGCGCGGCACTGTGTTGTTTTGCGTTTTGCCTGACATATCAGACTATTAAACGATTACATGGAAAGCTAGAGGTTTCTATTTAACAATTATACGGCACGTTCGATGTTTCTATCAGCTGTTATAGTTCACCACTAAATTTTCTCCGATTCTGATTGGTTTAAATTGAACACGTGACGCGATAGTGCCCTTCCGCCGGAGGGCACTATCAGCCCATAGTGCCCTTCCGAGAAAAATGCCCGGATCGATAGTGCCCGCCCATGACTTTTTTTTGTACACAAGCGTGCCTGCAGACAAAAAAAACCCAACCAAATTCACTGCATTTCGTGGGTTTCTTGTCTGGTTTTGTTTCGTTTGTTAAATTTCGGCTTTCAATTGAGTTTTTTATCCTGAAAAGTAAAAATAATTCACAATGCTCATTTTTGTATGTGCGCGCGGAAGAAAATTTAGTGGTGAACAATAAAAACAATAGAGTGTTTCTGTCTCGGAACTATCGGTCTGATAGTTGCCCCTTGGAAATTTGATGTTCTTAAAACTAGCATATTAGCCCTCGAAGCTTCGCTTCTCGGGCTACTATTTGTTTTAAGAAAATCAAATTTCCGCGGGGCAACTATCAGCCGATAGTTCCTCGACAGAAACACTCTATTGTTAAAATAGAAAGCGAGCTGTCTCATTGTTTTAGCATAACTCAGTGGCTGATCTATTAAACACAGAATATCGCTAGAATTATTTTTTTTGAAGGTTTCGTTTGATAAAACTCAGCGAAAAACTAAGTGCGCGCTCTGAGAGCCGTCTATCGATCATCAGCAAAACCAAGCTGCCGTCTATTGGTAAAACGCGCAATTTGATTGGCAACATAGAGCGGTTTTCACTTGAGTGTCGAAAGTTAATTGGGTTTGCTTTGGTTTTGCATTGCTACGCTTAGTGATTGACTTAAAAATCTCGCGCCACTTTCTCAGCCAATCAGAACTAAAACCAAAACCAATCGTGACTCGCTCGCGCAAGTTTTCCAGCGCTTCGTGGCGGCTACATGTATTTGCTTGGAGTTTTGATTAGTTCACTGGTTTGTCTGTGTCCTTTGTGATTGGCCGGAGTAATTACTTTGGTTTTGGTTTCACGACACTGAATTGAAACCGGCTCTAGTTGCCGTCTGTTGATCGATAGACGGCACCCACGTAGCCAATCAGATTGCGCGTTTTGCCAATAGTCAGCCGCTGGATTATGCTAACGGCTGATAGTTGGAGAGAGGCGAATCCCTACTACGAAAGCGGAGCGTGCGCAAGTAAAATTGTTGAAATCACAAACCAAATCTAGAAATTAACCACTTTCACGCTTGGTTGAATCGATCGGTCTCTGGGTTAAGCCCTGGCCAAACGGTAACGCAAGTGGACGCAAGTAGTCGCAAGTTGAACTTGCGTACAGACTTGCGTTGGATGGCAAAACGGAGACGCAAGATTAGTCGGAAGTGCACGCAAGTTTGCAAAAAGCCATTTAAAATGTCACGCGCTGCAATTCAGTATTTGAAGTAAACTGCAAAAATTGCGTTAACTTGCGTTGGGTGGCCAAACGGTGAAAAACTTGCGTTGACTTGAGTGCAAATCTGATCTCGACCAAAGTGAACGCAATTTAACGCAAGTACACGAAAGTCAACGCAAGTGCACGCAAGTCCTGGCCAAACGAAGACACAAGTAGACGTAAGTTTTCAACTTGCGTCTACTTGCTTTGCCGTTTAGCCAGGGTTTTATGCTCGGGGCTATCAGCCAATAGAAACCTCGAGCTTGCCGTCCGATGGTTAGTGGTTGCTTTGTTTAGGTTAATTAGGATTGATTTGAGAGGATCTTTAACTTAAACAGCTTCAAGGATACCAGTTAGCGCATGCTCACCCCAAGTACACCGCTGTTTACGGCCAGGTGGAGAAGACTATTGCCATCAACATCAACGTCATATAGGAAGTTCTCAACTGTCCCTTGCTGTTCGGCTACAATAAAACAGAAAGGTTTCCACGGTTTAGAAATGTAATGAGATATCATTCTATAGCTTTGTTTACTTCTAAAAATCAATTAACTTTTCGACATTAATTTATACACACCGTGTTTTAACAGAAATTCCGCTGACTTTCTTGCGCCTCTCTCCATAGCGTGAGCCAGCGGTGTCATGCGGTCATCGTCTAGACTTTTTGGATCTCCTTGATTTTCAATCTAAATAAAGAAATAATTCAGATGAATGAATAACTTCTTGTCATCTGGTGTCGAAGCTACATACAGCTTTATTAAATAGGCTGCGGATCACAACATATGGCATTGTCATAGAAACTTACCAATATTTGACAAACTTTCTCGTTATCCATTTCAGCTGCAAGGTGCAGGGGCGTGCACGAGTTACGACCAAGAGCGTTTGCGTCTGAACGTCCCTGCTGGAGTAGGGTCTGTAAAGGAAAGTTCCCTTATTTGTTAGTTGCTATCAACAAAATTCCAGTAGTTTTTCTTGGAAAAATCTGAAAAGTTTAAAATGGACCAAACGAAACGAGAAATGCTGTATTTATAAGGGAATCTGATACATTCGTAAATTTAATTTCTGGGACATAATCGTTTTATGTAAGAAATTCTTGTCCCCATAGCCCTTTTCGCTTCACTTAGCTAGCGGGGCCTTGACATAGAAACGAAGGCTCTGGAGGCAAAACATTTCCAGTCCTAGTTTATGGGACTTCCGGTCTTCCTATATGCAGTCCTGATGTTTCTATATACTGTGTGAGAGAGTCATAGCGTTTTTGACTTCCGTTCAATATTTCTTTGTTTTCAAAACAGCCGAAATTCGAATTAATTCAAAATTCCTATGAACCCAGAGCCCTTCATTTCTGGTGCCAAGGCCGCGCCGGCTGAGAGGAAAGGAAAAGGCTATGGGGAGAAGAATGTCTGTAAGTTTAAGTCATCTGGAAGATCTTTCTCACCGTCGAAAGCTGGTGCGCACCAGGGATAACAAAAACAAACACGAAGCATGGTGACCGTATGCACTGTTAGAGTATAATGTGACTTTTGCCTCCCACTTCATTATTTGTTTCAGTTCATGTGATTGCCTTCTCATACTCACCAGTACCAGTCTCCCGCTTCCAACACGGATGGCAGTGTGTAGTGGGGTGTCTCCTGCGTCATCCTTTATAGTGACGTTAGCACCGCATTCCAGTAGTCTGTCAACAATCCCGAACTGTTTTGAGAGGATGGCGGTGTGAAGAGGAGTTTTACCTGACTTGTCTCCATTATTAACTCCTGAAAAAAAATAAGCGAAAGCGATTTCAGTTCTCGGGCCGATAGGGCCTTTCCAATTTTGAAGGAGCTAAGAGCTTCATCGATGCAGCAATCGCGTTCACAGGGCTTTTTGGGCGTCGATGTCCGCCATTTTGGATTTAAGCACTTTAAAAACAAAAAACCCTCGGACGGAAAAACGTCTGCGTTCGCAGGCTACAGCAGGAAGTGACTAAGAATTATTGATACTCCCTTCTTGACCTGGAAATTAGTCAGTCGTAGATTACTAACCCACCCAATCCCACCCTAGCACTTGTTTAGCCGGGTTGCCTCAACAATTAACCAATAAAAATTCACACTCCTGGTAAAAGAGAGGCATGGTGTCGCTCAAGAACTCATTGCGAACCCGGCCAGCGCTCGAACCTGGACCTCTCCGAAATCCAGCGCACATAACCATTCAATCAAAGTGCTTCCTACGTCCTCATAGGCTTCGGTTCTTTTGCTAACACCAATTCTAGTCGCTCTAATCAAAAGTATCAAAGTCTCTCTTCACTTCTTCCTGAATGGGCTGTTTCTTAGCAAAAAAACAGACTCTTAGTCTTTTTAGAAGACAATATCGAAATACTTCGTACCTCCTCCCTTGGATAATAATTTTTCCACCTCCTCCACTTCTCCATTCAGTATCAGCTGGTGAAGTTTGGTCGACTTTTGACCTACCAACTCTTCCTGGAAAAAAAATCGTTTAAACCAGTCAAATCATGTTATCTTGGAAGTCAGGAGCAAAGCTGCCTTTGATAAATTGACTTCCACTGCTTTAAATGCATTCGTGCCAATTATTATTGTCCTGAATTTTAAAATTTCGTCCATAACTAATGAGAAAAACATCCCGGCCATCGATCACGTTGTTAATTTTTATGGCTAAAAAAGAGAATTAAATAAAATCAAGTAAATTATGAGAAGGCATCCCGAAAATCCATATACTGCTGCAAGGCTTCTACAATGAGCGCCAAAAGTGCTGAGGCATTGGGCACTTTTTGAGTACCTTGGACAAATTTTACCCTTCACCCCTTCGAAATAACCCCTTCCCCTAGAAACAATGTTGGATTTGCTATCTGCAAGACTTTCCTCGTTTGTGTATAACATTGAAAAGGGGGAGGGGGGGAGTTGTTCACAAGCTGCAACGGATTTAAAGTGGAAAAATGGAAATGTTAAATTTAGTATTTATTTCAACCAACTGTCTCAAGGACTTTTGTCGCTCATTGTTATATCTTTTTCGTTTTTTAATCGAAAGCTTGCCAAATGCATGCAAAACATGTCCTTAAATGCCATCTTTCGGATTGTGCTAAGGTCTACTGCAACCCTGGGCCAAGTTTACCCTTTTGAACTTTGGAAACGTTTAGTAAGGCAGTGGATGGTGGGCTGAATTCTCAACTATAGTTATACATGCAGCATGTTCCACGACCTTTCGTAGTCAACCACGTGTCGTATATTCACTAAATAAATTTTATTCTATTTTACTTAATAATATCCACCAAAAACACACCACAAATACATAAATGTTCCAGCAATAGGAACGCTAAACGTTAACGCTAAACGTTATCCACCAAAAACACACCACAAATACATAAATGTTCCAGCAATAGGAACGCTAAACGTTAAGGAGGGGCTTCCACTTTCCTGTCTGGGCTTTTAGTCTGTTGTTGTTCTTGGCTACTGTTCGTTCAATCGGATTCTATGTACTTTAATTTAAAACAATGATGGTGCAGATTACTAAAGGCGGCACTGGTAAATTATCTATTTGCCAGCAATAGTTATTAGCCAGTGAGACCTCCTTTGCATTGAACCAATAATGATGTCATAATCGTTTAGCGAAACAATTTTCACATGATTTCAATGTGTTAAGATCTAACCCAAAATAAAGAACAACATAACTATAAACAGCTAACGTTATAAAACAAAAGACTCTAGAGACAGGTTAAACAATTCATCATCTTACCGCAGTTCCAAGTTCTTGAACATCCGTACTCGAGTTAGAATTCATCGAGACGGTGCTTAATCCACGGGAGCGCTTTCTCTGTGGTGGCTTCTCGCCAGTCTTTAATTCTTCATCTCCGGCTCCATCATTAATAATTACGAGAGGTATTTGCCCATTGTCACTAATCTCCATGCTGTTGGGAACTTGAAGTAAAGCACTGTTCTGTCGCTGTTGTTGGCCTTTCTTATCTTCTTGCCTGCCCATTGTTTACAGACTCAAGGCGCAGACTTGAAAAGCTTTTATCTGAACCCTGAGGGGACAAAACAAATAGAGAATAATAGTCAGCCTTTCTTGTACCAATTCCTCAAGTTGCGTACATAACTGCGATGGTCTTTCGTATATTAAATCTTTTAAGCCTGTGTTTTACTAGCGACGCAAGCACAAGCGCAATCACGCAAAAAGGACAAATTTTGATACAAGCACAAGCATCAAAATGCAATGCGCTTGTGCTTTTGCTTGAGTCGAAGCCGTTTTCATGGTGAAATAAGAGCTGTTATCCTTGTGCTTGTGCTTGCGCTTGTGCTTTCGTCGCTAGTGAAAACCAGGCTTTACCCGCAGTTCAAATAAAGATATTTCACATATTTTTTTTGATAGAATAGTAGTGAAATGCGTAATTATGCATTACTTTCAAATTGCTTTATTAATTGCATAAACATTTCAGCCCGCATACATCTTTATCTTCCATTTAAAAAAAATGGAGCGAATTTACACATTTGCAGGCTTTAACATAAGCTTATTAATGTAGCTTAATGTGCTGTTTAGGTAGCATTATGACGATTTTCCGAAAATTTTCGATCATTTCCCGAAGATTGTCCGAAGGTCACGTATGAACGTTCCACGCAAGAGTTCCCGAATGTTCAGAGTTCATGAGTTCAATGTTCAAAACGTCGTATCTTTTAAGGAAAATAGTATGTGAACATGAATTCTGGACGAGTTTTGTCATTGTTGGTAATAAAGTGTTAAAGGAACGTCTACGTAGAGAAAGAAGTTTAGATTTCGCAATAAATACAATGAAGTTAATTAGTTAAAACCACGTTAAAGTCACGAAAAGTTACCATGAAAGCGTACACGGATGCGCTAAACTAAATAAAAATTCCTAAAAACTGTATGAAACAAAGCTATCATGGCTGGAGCAAAACAGGTAATCGTTCGGCACTTTTTTATCGCAGCGAAACGTCGCGATCGTAAACAATTTCCTACACGAATAAAGTACCATAATAAGTATATAAATAGATAGACCGATTCGAAACATTCGTCATGACCTAATAAGTGTATTGATCTTTGCCGTGGGCGCCTTAATTGTGGAACAAATCAACATGATTCAGCAAAGACACCTAGAATTTTTAATCTGTCATAAAATCAGGCAAGAAGTTAAATGGCTTTATAAGAAATCGCGTAACATACTGATGGTCATGTAGATTGATTTTGTCGATATCATGACACGCACATTATAATCTTTGTCCTTAGTCTTAGAAAATAACGGGTATATTGGTATATAAAGCACAGAATAAACAACAAACACCGTTAGCAAATAGTTCGCCACACTTACTTGGTAGAAATCATAACTTCACATCGGTATTTCAGGCGTTTGGAAGAGCAACACAAAACTTTATCCAAGAAATCGAGTTGAAAATGGTTTCCTTCGTTCTCCTTGTTCACACCGCGGAACGTTTTACGTAGTTTACCGATTAAGGAACAAATCTTTTTCCACCCGACACATTGTTTTCAGAAAACAAAGCATTTGACACCTCGCTTTGTATGACAAGTGGACATTAACATCAGGGCCTACTTTGAATGACAAAAGTGGGAGTTGAAATGAGTTACGGCATTTCGTCACAAGTTTCCTGATTCGTGTAAAAAAATATATACTCGCTATTTTATGAAAACCAAAATAATGTATATATATATCCAAAAAGCTTATTCATTTTAGAATCGATAAAATTGTAACTTATTTTGATCCTGTCTTTCTGAAACCGATGGGAGCCGCCATCGCCAAATTAAAACTACCAAGCGTGACTTAAATCGGATGTGGGCGCTGATGCGAAATATAAGTCACGATTTTTCAATATTCCTAAAGGGTTTCGTTAATTTAACTGTCAAGTTTGAGTAATAAAAGTCTTCCTAGTTTGGCTACGAAAAAGACCTCCACAGGAGCAAGATATTAATTATCAAAAAAAAAAAAAAACGGTTAATAATGTTGTCGACAAGTTTCACAAGTGGGTAAAATTTTTATACCCTATTAGTTCGCGGAGCGTAACTTGCTAAAATGAGAATAATTTAGCGGGAAACTGGCTCTGTCAGTCACGTACAAATATTTTGTAGTCTTTCTAGAGCGCTCTCTCTGAGCAGAGCACGAAGTCATTCCGATATATAAAAGAAAATCTAAGACTAAACGATCAATTTCTAGCCTGTTCCAGGCGTTTGCTTAGTTGGGGAGAAAGGGAGGGCCGGCCGGAGAGAGGTCAAACCTCTCGCCTTTTATTTTCTTCACTCGCCGTTAATTTTTTGCGCTAATCCCCACTTACCGAACGCCAGAAACAAGCTAACTCTAATCAACTTCGGGAACAAGTCTTTCGATGAAAAATCATCAAGCAAGCATACAAAAAGAAGAAAGGGACAAGCTTTTTATAAATGTAATTGATTTCCAATGTGTATTTGGTAAACTGCATACATACAATTATGGATAGTTCTTTTTATGCGTAGCTGCGTTTAATGTCAAGGAGTAAGGAGTAAGGAAACTTTATTTAACCAGGGTGGCCCATTCAGCAACGAGGCTGGTATCCACTGGAGCCCTGGGACAATAAAATTATGTACAAGATAAAAATGTTAAAAATATAAAAATTTGAACAAATGTTTATAAAAACCTTAAAAAGCATTAAAACTAAAGCTAAAGAAAACAAACTCTAAAAAATAAAATGTACAAATAAAAATGCTTAATTATCATACCTTTAAAATTATTTAAGGACAGGACACTTTTATCATTGGCGGGTAATGAATTGTAGTATATCGTTCCTGTGTACTTAGGAGTTTTCTTGCCCATGGAGAAACCCACGCTTTTTTACTGTGACCGCTTAGCCGGCTAACGGAGTAAGCATATTTTATTAGACATTTTAGTGTGTAGTATCGCTGTATGTTTTTAGAGTCTGCAGTATTTTGACGAGTCAGTAGGGCGATCCAAAATACAAAGGACGACTGAAAATGTACAGCGATATTAGGATAACTTCACACTAAAATGTATAAGAGATGATCAAAATTTTACGACTGCTGCTGCAGCTGATGTTGTTGTTGTTGTTGATGATGATGATGATGATGATGATGATGATGATGATGATGATAATGATATTAAATAGATTTAGCCAAGCCTAAAAGCGGAGCTCCCAATTTACGGACCAATAATAGGAAAAATATAGCACTTGAGCCCACGATCCAATGTAAACCATTATTTGGTCAGCGGTAAACTTTAAAAAAAAACATTTGACCTCGATGAGTTCTGTATGTGAGCCCGCGATATGGTCATGTGATACTGGTCAGCGGATACTTCGTTTTGACAGCTGTCAATTGACCATGACATGGATGTCCAATATCAAAGATGTAAAAGAGTTTTTTCTCGAATTTTTTTACTATCAAAGATGTAAGCTGGCGTTAACCATAACCTTAAACCGATTTCTGGAGTATGGCCGCCATGTTGGGGCAACTTCGTCGTCGTCGTCGTCGCACGCGCCCGTGAGCCATGCCGCTAGCCATGATGACCATGAAAAACCAAAAGCATGGGTCTGTTAATTTTCTATGGGTATGGGGCTCTGCTCTGCGGCCCTTCGGGCCGCTGGGAGCTCCGCTAAAAACTTTATTATGTGTAAAAACCACATATAGCTTGGGAAAATTCCCATACTAATTTGGGGACACAAAATAAAAAATATAAGAAAGACAATTTAAAAATATTAAAAACTGTGTTAAATATTTTTAAGAGAGAGCACATCGTTTTTCTAATCTTTCGCGCGGTTAGGAAAAATAAGAGGAGCAAACAAACCCTGTAAAACCGGTCTTGTAGAGTACAAATATCGTGCGATATCTCATAGAACTCGTTTCACGCGTTATTTGTACTCCTCAAAGCGGAGTTGGATCTAATTATGAATCTTTCAGGGTTTTGTGCAGTATAGTCTATCAAGAAGTTTCCAGTTTCTCTTCTTCCGCACGGCCACACTTGATTTGAAGACGTTAGTGAGTACGTTGATCGACATTTTTTTTAATCAAGTCATGCTACTTTCAGCAATCCATCAGCTTTTGGATGAGTAAGGGAATTGACTCACATTTAACAGCGATCAAAATCTAACTTTAAATAATTTAGTTTATCTTCGAGTCAGAAAGGCTTGGGTGCGTTCGACTTGTTGTTAACTTGTCCACGTTATACGGCAATGAAAGATGTATTGTGCAAATTACGCGGAAAACGGCCCTTTCAGCCAGCGAAACGATTAGCATAGTAATCGTAGATGTCTTCTTAGTTTCCAGTTTTATACTGCAATCATTTTCTTACTTTTAATTGAAGTTCGTTAATGGTTACTCATGAGTGATCTTTTCGAAGCATGGTATTACCTTGATTTATTTAGTATATGAACGGTTCTCGTGAAGTAAACTAAAAAAAGAAGGCCTACTTCGGGACCTAAAGGCGCCTTACGTTACAGAAAGTCGCCTTAAAAGGCGACTGTAGTTGCCTTAAGCTATGCGATCATATAAAGGCATCAATAACAGGAATAAATAGTGATGTTGAGCTTGATAATATTCCGTACTTCAGTTTTAGTCATTAAACACTCCACAATTATGACTTAATTCTTACGCATCTGAATCTGTTTCATGCATACCAGTCCTATCCCTGCCTTCCCTGCCGTTCCAACCGTTTCAAGTGACGAATTGGTCAAGTCCAACAAACTCACTTAAACTCAAGTCCAAGTGCATTTCCTACCCTTTGTTGTGCTCTCATTAGCCTGGGACGGTTTAAAATTAACTAGCGCAGAAAATGGTTGCACTTGAAACACACTTAAGCATAGCCATTTCTTTCATTTCACGTATAGTGATATTGGAAATTAAAACTCTTTCTCGGAAATGCTGAAATTTGAAAATACGGATTTTGATGCATTTGTTTGTTTGCATTTAGACCGTGCGACTCCGTACGAGTGCTATCAACTAATAAAACCTTCATTCTACAAGTTCTGTAGTCCACTCCAGTTTAATAAGACTTTAAGCGACTAAAAATAACTCATATTTTTCAACTCACCTTTGTCCTCTGTTACTTCTAAGCTTTGATCGATTCAATTTTCGTCTTCCAGGTAGAAGATGCTAGCATACTTAGTTAAAGACACATAATTATCATAGCAGTAAATTAACATACCGTGTTTCATGCCATTGGTCGGAGTCACGGTATCTTCCAGTGATTTTAACATGTGGTACGAACACAGGATTTGCGAAAATTCGGGGACGGTGCTAGATTTAGTAATGAGTATTATGTGCGAACTGATAAAAGTGCGATCTCTAAGTTGCACAAAAGCGTATCATGCCTTAACACATCAGATGATTTAATTAATGTTCAATAACGTTTAATTTGCTACATGCTGTGTATGTGTGTTGTGAGATGAAAGGTTGAAAGAGGCGGTGGTTGGCTATTGTTTTATTTAAAGTTTAGATGGAAATGCTAAATAAAATAGAAAGCAAGTTCAAATGGCCTATATAAATTGATAACGGTAAAACTACCGGCAATTCACAAGTATATGTACATTAAGCCCATCTCCCTAATAAATCGCCTCCCCCCCCCCCCGGCACCTTCGATTCTTTATAAGGCTTTAAAAGAAATGAACTTTTCGTAAGGCGAAAACAAGCAAACACGAATTAAATTAATCGGACAAGCTATTTTAAGAATTCTATAGCCTGGAGGAAAAAATGCTAATTTTTTTCTGTTTTGGCGTTCCAGGATAGAATATTCGGGCGAGATCAATCTTGATTCTGAAAGTTTCTCGAGAAAGCGGTCGAGGTTTCTTGTAAAAACTACAAGTTTAGATTTAAGTGCTCGATATACCCTCAGCTTTTGGGAGGCGTATTTATACTAGTTATGCACGCGAGACAGATCCCAACACTGACCGAACACACGAGCAGGGAGGGGAGATGGGAACATAGAACACGAGAGTGGGACGGACGCACAGGGACGACGCAGGCACAGGGAGGGGGGAACCCGAATATACAACGGCCCGATGATTGGCTGATCTAGGCATGGTATAAAATGTGTTATGAAACGGCTGTATTAAATTTTATAGCGGTTTTTTTTTAGTAAAGGAGCTATTTTTAAATTGGGGTTTTTACTTGCAGCCGTCTGAATGGTCCGTAAAATTTTACTTGCAAAATTAAATGGGCGTTTTATTCGGAATCGTTTATAACATTCAAGAGTTGTGTCATAAAGTAAACTTAACCCACCTGGATTAGTTCTTGCTATTCAGTTGCGGATGGTTCCATAGGTTTTTTTTATTCACTTAAAACAATTGTGAAAATTTATTGAATAAAGTTGAAAGTTGAAGTTGAAAGTTGAAGTAATGAGATAAAAACCGCTGATAGCTGAAGATCGAGAAAAAGAATACAAAACTGAAAAAGAAAACTTACTAAAGCAAATTTACTCCTCTAAACTTTTTAAGTGTTTTGATCTATAAGTAATCTGGCGAGAGAATGTGGTTTCGGGGAAGGAATCCAACTCTAATAGTTTGCCCCGGGGGGGGGGGGACTCCTATAAGAAGAGGACGGGGATGCTCGTCGGAAATTTTGAAATGAACCCCCAAAATAGACCAATTTGGGTGTGGCTCAAGCTTTTCTTGAGCCCTACAAAAGATACCAGAAAACTAAGAATATAATTTATATTTGTATATTTCTTCGTTTGTAACCCTAAACGAGACCATTGTGGCTAAAAATATTGGCGTTTTGCCCGGAACACCCTTAGCGAGACCCAAAATCCGAAATTTACACCCCTAAGCGAGACGACGAGCATCCCCGTCACTTTCATATGCGATTCTCCCCCCCCCCCCCCGGTTCTTTGTCGCCATTCGGCAGACAAACAGTGATTAAATGTCAAAGGTACGTTGGGATGCTACTATGTTTAGCGACTACTAAATTTAGTTGTGCTTGCTTTGAAAGATCTATCGACCGGGGTCTATCGATTTTGATAGACATTTTGGCGGTCTCAGCAATTGAGTATATACTCGTACCAAGATCGCACAAGGTCCAAGCGACTTTATCTCGCCTCGCACCCGATGAAATCTAAGCTATAAACGAAATTACATCTAATTACATTGAACACGTGTTGTCTTTTGAACTTATCGAGAGCAGATTAACCAAAACCCATTATGTGATGATAGCTTTGGTTTACAAAAGTGTAACCGCTGAAAAAATACGGAAGTCGGTTTGTGATTTTACGGACTAATTAACAAATAGGCACGCAATGCGTACTTGCAAAGTACTACGAGACGAGGAAGTCAAAAATTAAACCGGCCTGTAAAAAGGCCATGATATAAACGTTACACGGGGTTTGATTTGATTCGAGTTATGGCCTCCTGAAAGATATATCTCTACATAAGTCCGACAACGACCTAGACTAATTTGTTTTTCAAACGGATATTAGGAAGGCTTTTTTTAGGCTCGATTTCCGCCGCTCTCTCGAGTTTTTTCTCCACTTTATTTTTGACCGTTTTAGCCGTCAGGATCAGTTTACCGCCTACCTTATTATAGGAAATTAACGATATATGTTATTAACGCGAATTTCAAAAATTCGCGTTAATTTTATGTATGTTAACTTTTTTACTATAAGCATTTGACCAGAACTTTTCCTAAATTCGCGTTAATTTTATTACGCGTAAATTTTGTTCGCGTTGTTAAAATGCCTCGTTATATTCCTATAATAAGGTATATTTTCCTTTTTAGTTTTCGGATACAGTTTTTTTTTTGTCTTTTTTCGGCGGAGGTTTATTATACCAAAAAATGCAGTACACTTTTGAGTGCGTTACTACGATGCAAATGCTGACATGATTTTCAGGGATGAAAAAAAATATAGCCAATAAAAAGAAAAATTATAAATAAACAAATTAAAAATACAGACTCCCCCTCCCAAAATTAAACGTCAGCTCTTGAATGTATTAAAAAATTGACCAAAAAATAAACTTAGAAAAACACTTGAACACGGTTGAAGAGAACAGAGAGAGGGCTGAAACGAGCGTGTCAGGAAATGAGCCCGCGATCTTTCATCGATTTGTATAAATGGCTGTGCGGTGTGACGTCAAGCATCCCATAATATATTGAGTGTTCTTGTCGATCGGTCGTCATGTCTTGGGCTACCTCGCATGGCCAACGACGGGGCTGTAGACTTTCTCGCTTTGAAACTCCATGCAGCACTCGCCTCAAGAGGTTAAAACCATCCTAGACCGTGCAGTAGATACTGATGGGAATGTGAGTCAATTTTGAGCGTGTTTCATTGATTCTTTACAAAGAAATTAACATTTTTTTCTTGCATCTTGTTGTATCAGGTTTTGGACATGCCGGCGGTGCTCGAAGCAGTAACGATCTTAGAGCGCCTTCCCATCACAAAAGAGGCTCTTGAGGTAAAATTCAGCGTTTTGTAGTCATGAGGACATTTTGATTCTTTTAATGGCTTTATAGCACTTGAACAATATTTTTTATGGTTGTAAAAGAGTTGATGAAAAACGTCGGTGTCGTAAAATGCATGTGAAAGGATTCTAGCTAATTTGAGGTGTTTTCAAGTCACGGCTCGCTCTTTCAGTCGACTCGTAACTAATTGTAAATACTTCTGATGTATTCCTTCAGCATAAGTTGTTCCGTGTTGTGATATTTTCGCTGCTTTGGGTTTTTTCTGTCGAGGGAACGAATAATACGTAGAGCGTTTTATAATGCAAGTATTCTCTGGCGACAAAACATCGTGTTATAAAATTCTCGAGTTATTTTAAACAAAACTTCTGGGTTGTCTTTTTGGAAATAAGGCAAAATCGAAACTTTTCATTTTGATAATGTTTCAAAGATCGCTAAAATCAAACAAAGAGGTTTTAGTAGAGCGTCTTATTCGGTTTTCCGGACGTTTTCCGTAAGACAAAAGTGAAATTTACATTGTCGAAATGTACATGGTAGATTTTCGTGTTGACCTCTTCATAACCTTTGTCTTTGCTATGGGTTTGGGAATTATTTAAAGGATTATTTTTATGAAGAAAAAAAGATTAATTCAATGTTAAAAACTAACTCAGCTCTTAACGTAATTTCTATGATTGAATGAGTTGATTCATTGCTGAAATAGTAATGTTAACTTCATTCGAATTCACGCGGAATGTAAAATAAATGCAAACAAATCGATTTCATACACATCGAGATCACACATGTGGCGAAACAAAATCATTTTAAATAACTCTAAAAAAAGTTCCAAACGAAGAATAGACTTTTTTTCTTCATTGTGCAACACTGTCTCGTGTTATTTTTAATTCGTTAAAAGTGGTGGATTTATATTAAATCATTGATACAGAAATTCACCGCTTCTATTCTCAAGGTACCAGCAGCTGGCTTTATTCCTTGATATTTTCCACATGTTGTTTTTTATCGCCTTGCTTGTCTGTTAGATTCATGGTACTCCAGACCTGTTACTTCTTGTGTTAGTTAAAAAAACCTTTAATCGTTTTTCCGTATTCTTTTTTATAAAAAGAAACCTCACTGTGCCTAAATGTTTTTGTAACAGTTACTACTGGTGTAAAGTAATCCAATTGTGAAGACTAAATGCTATCATACCATATTTTCACAAGAACCATACTCAATGTTTTCAAGTATACATATACTAGTGTAAATTGTTGAGATTTCCTTTACAAGATTAAATGTAATGAGGGGGTCATTGGGGTTTGAGGAATTGGCCAATTTTTTTGTGGTATTTTGGTAATTTTAATCTGGAATTGTGGTATCGTGGTATTCTCCAAACCTGCGGGATGCGTTTTTTTCTTCGTGTTTTGGTCAACGTTAGTCTATATAAAATCTTATCCTTCACCTTTTCCCAACCATTTTCAGGTTTCTCATTGTTTTGGAAACAAGCCGAAACAGCCTTATTGTGTCACACAAATTACATGTAATATGTTACAAGTAAAAAGTTGTGTTGTCATTTTCGCACTCCCGCAACTCGTTTTTGCCTTGTTTTTGCCGCCATGACAACGAAACCACCACATTAAATAATTTCTTTTGTTGAGTCTATGAAAGTACTTGGTGTTCAGACTATGATTTGTATATTCAGATTTATTTTCTTACAAACTGAAGACTGGAGATCCAAGCAAAGAAGGTTTTGTTAGCACAAGTGCTTACAGTGTGCGATCTATAGTATATGGTAATATTTACTGTAAGGTTCCTGTTTTTAGTGACAACTTAATTTAGCAAGCATATTAAAGATGTCATGAAAATTGTGCTAAAAGTCGTTTGTGATAACTCAAGTAGCCGTTCCCAAAATTTCTTTTTATATGAGTTAATGTTCATTATAATTCAGACTGTTTTCTAACTGATAGATGTACTTCCTCAACAGAAAACACGATTGGGAAAGACAATCAATCTTCTTCGAAAGAAAACAACCAACGAGGAATTAGCCAAGAGGGCCAAAGGACTTGTTAAGAAATGGCAAAAGTTAGTGATAAATCACCTTGAGACATTGCGTAATGTAGATTCTCCGATCAATGGGAGTGGAGTATCGTCACCGCAGATTAATGGGACTATCAGGGAGACAGAGAAACCTGCCTCGCCATCTGTTGACAGGGCAGGAAAATCTAAAATCCTTGAAGGAAAAAAGAGAGGTGTGAAAAGAAAACGTCATAGTTGTTCAAGCTCTGAGAATTCACCCATAGTATTCTTGAAGTCAGATGATTCCGAAAGTCATCCCGGAACACCTAACTCTGGCCAGGATGCCGGCCTGGGTAGTCAAAAAAGTAGCACTGTTTCATTATCACAAATGCCGCAGGATCAAGAAAAAGAACCTTTGTTGCCAGTGTCTTCGACTCAGTCACAGACGCCACAGAGTGGAGATAAAAAAAATTTGTCCTCATCTCAGAATGTTGACTTGCAGAGCCCTGAAGAGAGCAGTATTCTCTCAGTTGATTCTGGGATTGATTCACAACCAAGCGTTAAAAAATTAGATGAATTTAATAATGAAAGCCATGCAGTTGCTCATGATTCTGAATGGAGCAATAGCCAACCAAATAAGACAGAAATTGATTCATGCATTTCACAGGATTCTCACGAGAATCTACCAGACATTAGATGGCAGACACCACCACTGAGTGAAGAATTGTCCAGTGAATCAAACGATGTGACAAAGGTTGCTAATCATTCATCTGATGCCGACATGACAGAGGCGACAATATCACAAGAATTACCTGTAGAACAGGAAACTTCAGCGTCACCCGTGACAAAAGAATTAGTATTAGAGGTTAATGCCCAAGAAAATGGTGTAACAGGCCGATTTGGCGGTGACGGCACCTGGTACGATTGGACAGAAGTCATGCCTTCTAGTGATGGGGCTTTACAAGTCTTGCCTTACGTAATACTTGAATAATGAAATTATTGATAACATGCTTTCTTGCTATAGCTGTATTTGAAAAGCTACAGTACATTATGTACGTGTATGACAAATGCTTTCAGTGTCTAGGGTATTATTTTCTTCCTTAAATTAATAAATTAACTTCACTTAGTGTGCGTTGGATTTGTGTGGTTTTTACTATCAAATGTTGGATGTTTATTACCTTACAATCGGTCTTCTGTTGGTCTTGATTTGCAATGAAACATTTTCTTAAAGGGATGGTATCACAATGCGAGACTGCACAATTGAGTATGCTGAAATTTCACTGTCCTTTGCTGTAATTGTCTTGATTAGAGACAGAGGACAGCAAATCTAAGCCATCACAACAAATGCTGAACACACAGCGGCCAAATGCGCAGTGGGTGTGTGCAGTTCCTGCCAAAACTGCTCCAACCTGCTCCATACAAATGTCTTAAATTTCCGAAATCTTAGTAAACGCCACCACTGGAAAGTTAAGGTTTATACATCACTTATGGATTTGAAATTTGATAATTGTTATCCACTGAGTTTCCCAGCTTAAATTTTCTTTCACATTGCTATTTCTCTAACAATTTCCTAAGAAAGTTTGCACTTTTTTTGGTCATACTCTTAGAAAAGTTTTAAGAGCCAAAAACTGGAGGTGATGCCAATTCTGCATTTGACCACTGTGTTAATGCTGTATGGGCTATAACAACATAAAATTGTCGCTGTTGTGTTGAATCAAGTTATCAAGTGCCATAATATAATATTTGCTTGACGCTTTCTGAAATCAAAAGTTTGTGCATACGTTACTCATGATATTACTATAACAGTAATCCATTGTTTGGATTCATTTCCTGCTCTGCTGAACAGTATTTGTGAATATTAATTTCATCTTTTTTTCTCCATCCCATAAACTCATAAAAACATTTTACGCATATACGTCACGTCATTGATTGTAATTTATTAGTAGAGTTACACCATCCCTAAATTTTATTGTGGAAAAAGTTGCCCTGAAAATAATTTTGTTCAAGTTTTTTCCAGCAAAGATGCCAATGAACATTCTGTTGAATCAATTAAGACAAGTAACTGAATGTAGAAGGAAAAAAATGGCCCAAGAAAGCACTAGAGATCCAGAATTTTGACTGGGCAGGTTGTTAAGTATTTAAAATTTGATTGAGTTGACGTTCTATAACTTTTTGGAAAATTAATGTTGTCAAAGGCATCAAAACTCCAGGTTAATTTTTGATTGCCTGGAAAAGAAGGCCAATCTTGTAATAGCTCGTGTTGATGTTTTACTACAAATCCTCAAGTAACCTTAACTGCCCTTTCAAGGATGTGCCTTGCTCAATTGTTGCATTTTTCACTGCTGTCAATCATCTAAGCAGACCCTTCAGGAAACAGAAGTTCCTGAATGAGTTAAAGGGTCATGTTAGGATTGTGATTGGTAGATTCCAATCCATGTTGTTTGTTTCTTTTTCTTCAAGGTTTGTTGATTGTCATTGTAAATAATATAATATGATTACTAGCAGTGAAAAATGCAATGTATTGTAAGTGTAACTGAAACACAGTAAAAGATGTTTGTGGGGCTTGTGGAAATATGCATATTGCTGTAAGTTATGTAAATATACCTGTGGCTATTTTGTGTAAAAAGAGTTAATTTGAAACAAATAGTAGAAGTATCAATAATGTTTACATTTGAAATTTACAAAATAATAAAAAGATTTATAGTTCCATGTACACTTGGTTCAAGTTTTTTCTATCTTCAAAGTTATGGAGGTATCTGGGAGCGAGTTTAGCAAAGTTTACTTGAAGTCTTTGAACATCTGCAGCCACATACAGTAAAAACCCGCGTGTAAGAACCTAGTTTTTTCCGAGTTTGGCAAAACAGGTTCTTGTATTATGGGGTACTAATTGACAGTTTAGGCTAAGTAGGTTCTTAATCAGGTTCTTAATTTCTACAGAGTAGACATTGTTGTTGATTATCAGAAAATAGTATAAAATCTGGTCTGTTCTTCATTATAAATATTTATTAATGTACCCATGTTTCCAAAAGTCCAACAACATACTGTATATACCCCAGTAACATCACCTTTCTGGTTTTTGGTAAAAAAAAAAAAAATTAAATAGTTAAACCCTACATATAAGAACCTGTTGAAATTTGTTTGGCTAAACAGGTTCTTATATTTTGGGATATTATAAAAGCAAATTTCTGCCAGAAGGTTCTTAAATGCCTGGGTTCTTACACGCGGGTTTTTACTGTACTGTATAGACACTTCTTAGAGAAGCTATGTCACAGGGATTTTGCAAATTTTACCCGTTAAAAAAAACATCTTTGGACATCTAAATAAAGATCAGGCTACAGCAATAAATATCAATATTACTTTTTTGAAGATGCAGAGAAACAACTTGAAAAAGTAAGCCTTACTTTTTCAAGTTGCAATCTGTTTCCATCCTAGCAATCTGCAGCCAAAGACGCTTGTTAACAGTTTCGGGGCTCTAATATTGCAATTTTCAAAAAAAAAAAATGGATTTATTTATTATTTTTAGGTTTTTTGCAACACAAATAAAAAAAATTATAAATTTGGCTGTTCAAAAAACTGGTGAAATCCATGACATACCTGGTAGTCCCTTTAAAGGTATTTTAAAGAATTTTTACATACCGGTAACAACTGTTTAGAACTTCTAAAAGATTTTAAAGTCCCCAAAGGTCCCTAGCCAACAGCACTAATTAATGTTGGTTAGTACAGTAATATTAATCAAAGGAGGCACAGCGCAGTGGCCTAGTGGTTAGTGTGCTGGACTCTGGAACAAGTGGTCCAGGTTCGAGCCCTGGCCAGGGCACTGCATTGTGTCCTTGGGCAAGACACTTTACTCTCATAGTACCTCTCTGCACCCACATGTATAAATGGGTATAACCAGCAAATTTACTGCTGGGGGGCCGATAACCCTGCGATTGGCTAGCATCCCATCCAAAAACACCCCAAAACTGTGTCGGGTTTGAGAACCTCTCTGCGAGCATGCTACCCAAGCTTGATCTGTTCTAAGCCTCCACAAGACCAGCTCCTACTACAGTTGGGTGGCACAGAGGATATGAAAATATAGGAGCAAATGGGTGGGGGGGGGGGGGGGGCGGATGAAGTCTACATGACAAATGAGAAGAGAGGGGAGGAAGAGAATTCCTAATGTGGTGGAAACTAGGAAAATGAGAAACAATTTTGCAACATTTGCATTACATTTGAGACAGGAGGCGCAGCTAGAGATGGGGACTGGGAGAACAGTAAAAGGTATGCAGAGCCAGTCAGGGGAACAAATGTTAGTTGACCGAGACATCACTTCTCTGATAAGGGAAAGTTCATTTAAGATAACAAGGGGGGGGGGGGGATGAAGATATTGAAACTCAAAGCTTGAAATGTTAGCAGCCCCCCTCGCTAGCGGTTCAATTTTTTCGGAGCCCCCCTTTGGTTGCCGGAAAAAATTTTCGAGACCCCTCCCCCTCCTAAAAGAGGCTTTATTAAAGGCGAAGCAACACGGCAACTTCAAACAAACTCTTCAAAAATAAGATTTGAAGAGAGGCTCTCTAATTTCAAATTGCGCCTTAAAGCACGCGGCTATCCAAATAACTTAATAGAGAGGTCTCTAACAGGAGTCAACTTCACCAATAGACAGTCGGCACTCCAACAAAACAACAATAAAAAAAAAAAAAAAAAAATTTCTTTTTATATATTTATCACCCACCAGTAAGTGACCCTAAAAAAAAATTAATGTAATAAAAAAAAAGGGTAAATAAAAAAAAAACCCCCTTTTAAAAAAAATTTTCCCACCCCCCCCCGGGTTTTTATAAAAGAGAAAAATTCAAAAAAAAAGGGGGGAAAATTTAAATAAATGCCATACTGCATCGCAACCACAAACCACGCAGGGAGTCTGTGTTGGCCTGTCACTAATGCTTTCAACTGCACAGATCATTAAACTGTTGAGTTGAAAACCATCCGATCTGTATGATGTCATGTGTTGGTTTTGAAGTATACAAACTTTCGGAGCCCCCCTCCTAGCCGAACAATTTTTTCAGAGCCCCCCCTTCGGGAGTCTAAAAATTTTCGGAGCCCCCCCTCAATATCTTCATCCCCCACCTTGTCATATTAAATGAACTTTCCCAAAGTAACTGAGCCCACAGTTTTCATCAGAGTTGCTAAGCAACATGAAGTATTTGTTTGGGTGATTGCTTTTGAAGTACTCATGAGTGTGTGCGCTAGCTTTTGATTGGATGAAATAAGTTGGAAATACTTCAAGTGCTTCAATGAACACTTGCCAAAACTGGCACTTGTTCCCCCCACTGGCAAAGCAGGCAGTTTAGACCTTGTTATCCTCCCTCCATATTAAGCAGCTTTGTCACTAACCAATGAAAATGGAATTGAATGCAAGATCAAAATAGTATAAAAGATTAGACACACTCAGAACCCCACCCTAGCTGGCAGATCAAGAGCAGGGCCCACCCCTATATTGTTGTTAAAAAAAAAAAAAATACGACCCAAGGCCTGCTGTCATATTTTGGTGACATGTTGCTGGCTGGATAATTATTTCACTATAATGGGCCTTTTGCAGCACATGGTACAAAACCACCATACTGGATGGCAAAATAATGTGAATGCCTCCAAAAAAGCAACATTTACCTAACCGTACCCTGGCCAAGTCTCTTGGGAACAAGCCCGAAGTCGTCAAAATGACTCATCTCTCCTCATCTCCCCCCCCCCCCCCCCCGCCTTGTGCAATGTTGACCTCAGGCATCCAAATCGTTTTCATCACAATCAACATTGCTTGGGGGGAGGGAGGGAGGGGGGTTAGCATTCCCAAGCTTTCTTTCAGCACTAATTAAGCATGTTTTTGTGTCCACTTTCCACAAGTGTCCCAAGATGTTTTGACCAGGGTTGTAGCTTCCCTCCAAGCACTATGGAAGATAAGCTGAATACAGTCAACTCTTTCTTAACGGACACCTCTATAAGACAGACACTTCCATAAGATGGACACCTGGTTATGGTCCCTGCCGTTTTTCAGTCATTTTACTGTAAGAAAACTCTCTGTAAGACGGACACCTCTCTAAGACGGACAACGGACACTTTTAAACTGCCAACGGACACGCACAAAAAGTTATTTTTTAGTGAATAATACTTCAAAACTTGTTATCAACATATAGCATAGTAGGTCAGCGCCTTTAGAATACCAAACCCTTACCAAAAACAATCCGCTAAAACGCATTACTTCTCTGGTTAAACTTTGCTATTAACAAACAAGTCGAATTTCTGATATCATTTTTGTTCCACTTTTAGGTTTTGCTATTAACGTAAGCGCCTAAAAACAGATGTGTATTCGTTGTGCAGAGCCGTTTAGCTTTATCGTCTCAAAATTTCTGGTGTCACGTTACCTCGACTCTCTATAAGGCGGACACCTCTCTAAGACGGACAGTTGGGGCCGGTCCCGGCGGTGTTCGTCTTAGAGAGAGTTGACTGTAGCCCTATAAAAACCAATTAATCAATTTTGTACCATGTGACCATCTGTTGCAAAAATTAAGTGTAAAGGCCCATTACATTTTGATCAACGCACCACAGTATCAGACCTAGGAAATCTTCTGTGTTTCAGTTTGTTACACATCTAAATTATTTTATTTCATCGATAAATCCACATAATTATTTTTATTTTTTCAGTTTTAACCTGGAGAACAAACTGATAAAACTCCACTGACAAAAATAGTAAGATTTATACAACAAAATAAGCTGAGGGCTTCTGACAGCTAGCATAACTGACATACTTTGTACTCTCACTGATGAATGTTTAATAAAACATTAACACCAATAATGTTTCAATCAATAATGTTTCACCCTTAAGAGATACCAAATCCTAAAAAAAAAAACAAGCACTGGCAATTTTAAGAGTGAGAAAGAGTCTTTGCAAAACCGTCAAGATAAAAGTAATTTGCATAACAATACAATTACAGTTCCTGTCTCCTGTCATTTTTTCAGATGAGATCAGGGGGGGGGGGGGTGCTGCACACTGACAGGCTATCAGGGGGCCTTCTGAAAGGGCCAGGTATGCTCTTGATCTCACTTTGGTATGAAAATATTTACAGATTTTGGTCTCACCTAGGGTGTTTTGGGACGCCAATATTTTTAGCCATCAAGGTCTCATGCAGGTTGTGTAGCTCAATCAGGCAAGCAAAAATTGTATCTTAAAGAGGTCAAAATACATGTACTTGCCTATTCTTGTATTGTTTTGAGTTTAGAAAATGTGTCTGTTAAGGTTGAAATAGCTCAATTTTTTCAGCTAGGTGTGATCCGTATGAGAGTTGGCAGGTATACTTCCTAATTTTTATAAAAGTCTTTAAACCTTTATAATAAGTTATAGGTTAAGCATGACTTCATAATATTTTGTTCAGAGTCGTTCTTTTTCTCAAATGTTGCATATGCATATGCATTTCCATTTCTATATTTTAATGCCCTCTGAAGAAGACACTACGTTGATTTCCACCATTTACATGTAACTTTCTTGTTAGCTTGTTAACTTGCCCTGTTATCTGGCTGTGATTATAATGTATTTACAACATCAGCTTACACTGGTTTTCATTTAAAATTCAGCAACTTGGCGCTCTTTTAAACAAAGCTATCAAAATTAGTTATACTATTTATCAATAACTGACATCATCTTTTACCTGCATTATCATAATAATTTTAAGAAATTTCTTTCATTGCTGACTGCCAGAAGCTTGTCTTCAAACAGTCAAATCACAAATTGTTACATCAATCTGTACATTGGAAGCTTGGCCGAGTACAGTATTAATGGTTATTACATGGGCCACTCTCAAAAGGATTAAACTCAACAGCAAAATATAAGGATTAATGCATTATATTTATGGCACTGCATGCTTATGGAAAATGGTAATAAACAACTATTTGCAAACTCAAAAAGACATATAAACAAAAAATTCGAAATTTACTACATCTTTCAATAACACATTAACTCTTTTTATTCAATGGTTACATTTTTTTGCTGCCAATCAATCATCTAAACAGAAGTTCACTTCAACAGGTTTAAAAAGCCACGTCTGTTGGTTGAGATAACTAGTAGATTTCAATCCATTTTATTTGTTTCCTGAGTCTGTTTTTCAAGATTTGTTGGCTGTAATGCCATGGTTATGATTGACGGCAGTGAAAAATGCAATCATTGGTTGAGTTTCGAACTTCAGAGGTTGCATCTTATTGAAAAGTGCAGTAATTCAGAAACAGAATTCTTCCTGATTTTCTTATCAAATGTAATGAAGTTTTGCTTCGGTGTAATATTTTTTGCACATAAAAAGGTCATAATCCAGTATGGCCAAAAACAACTGAAAAACATGGTTACAAGTATACATTTACAACCAGATGTAACAAGTCATACACTGATTAAATTGCGTGCATGTTGTCTTTAGACTGAGTCTATACATAATTTATTGTCTGATACAACACAACCACCAAATGCATGGCCACATTATTGTATTATTAATTTTAATAAAAGTGATTATTATTAATAATATATTTTTGTTTTGATATTATATGCCACTAAGGAAATGAATTACCCTAGGCTATCTACAAACAACTGAAAATTCCTCCAGTAAAAATTGTTTCTAGCAATCTCCAAATTCTTTCTTGAGATCCATAGTCAGACCATTCTTCGAAGCTGACACACTTATTGCTAAAAAAACGGAATTGATTTTAATTATTAAAATGTAATCTGATGAGTTGTGGGAGGGCGGTGGCCTATGGTTAGCGCGCGGCGAGTACGGCCGGGTAGACTGGCCGGGGCGCTGCGTGTGTTCTGGGCAGACACTACTCTCACAGTGCCCTCTCCACCCAGATGGGGCGCTACTGCTGGGGGCCCGCGGGACAGCATCCCACGGGGGAGCCAGGCGCGGGGGCGCTGGGGCGACTAGGCTCGGACACAGACTTAACCTTTTTTTTTTTTAATCTGATGAGTTAGGTCACAGTGAGAGCCATGCAAGCCACAAATCCAAAATCACAATAAAAGGCTAACCATTAGCTACCTAAACTAACTGAAGGCTAACCAGAGTGCTATTTGGGCTAACCGAAGTGCTATTCAGGCTAACCAATGTTATTTAGGATAACCGGAATGGCTTGCATGACTTGTGTGACTCGAGCCATGCAAGCCAGACATCCCTAATCCCAATAAAAGGCTTATCGCAAGCTACCTAAGCTAAATGTAGGCTAACCAATGTGTTACTTAGCCTAACCAAAATGGTTCGCATGGCTCGCTGGAGCTCGCAGATTGTTCAGACCCCTATCTGATTCCCAATCCATTGGAAAACAGTCAAACTACCCTTAACTGCAAGGACACCCTTGGGACCAGAAAATAATTATGTCCATTGCAATTAAATTGGAATCCTTATTTCTTGAACCCCTTGATAACTCAAACCAAACATGGCTTCCTTTCCCACGGTCGAACACTGCAATATTACCCCTGATTCCTAAAAAAAATAATTATACTGGTTTGAGGATTCAGGGGTAAAATTGCAAATTTTTCAAATAATATTTTTAGCTGATGTACAGTATAAGGCCCGGTTCATACGTCGCATTTCTGCTGTGTCGAATTCAATTAAACGAATTAAATTCGGCAGAAGTTCAACGTCTGAATCGGCTGTTGAATTTCTGCCGCACGTTTCGACTAGTCTTGCCGCACTATCCAACAGAAATGCGACGCCGATTCAAACGTCGTATTTCTGCCATGTCAAATCTAATAAAAAATACACATATCTTGCGTTTGGATATACAGTTTGGCTAGCCAGTAAACACAACTTGCAGTATAACCTCCAAATTAAGTGCTACACAAGTGCGACGTATGAATCAACAGTCGCATTTCTGTCGCACTTAATTGAATTAAATTGGACACGGCAGAAATGCGACGTATGAACCTGGCCTAAGATTGATCTGATCTGCAAGCTTCACGTAATGATGGCCTGAGCAGTGAACAAATTTTGTTTAATTTAATTTACATACCACTGATTATTTTTCAGTTAGGCAAAAGAATCAGCTTCATCTGATGCAACCAGGCTCTGTAAAGAAGTAACAGAACAACGAATAAGCCTTAAGAGCCTGACTAATATCACTTAATTTCTTGCCTCTACAAGGCAATTATCCAACATTTGTACAGTGGAACCCCGATATAACGATCTTCGATATAACGATATTCTTGATATAACGACGAATATGTTGTGTCCCGGCAAAAGTAAAATGTATGGGACGGAACCCCGATATAACGATTCCTCAATATAACAATATAATTCTACTGCCCCCTTGGCATATCGTTATATCGGGGTTCCACTGTAATGAGTATATACTGGAGGCTGTTTATCCTTGGGCAATAAAACCCTGACTGAAGAAGAAAAATCGTCTCAAAAGTAAAAAAATTGCCTGAGAAGCAGAATTTTGAGGGTAATACTCTTACTCATAATAATTCTTTTTTTGAAGACATTTTGAAGCTGAGGAGTTGATTTTACAGACAACCAATAACTTAAAACACTTGCAAAATATATGAGCCTCCAGCTGATGTTTTCTAGGACCTGACCTAAGCAGTATGCAGGATGTATATTTTCTGAATGAAGTAATAATGACTTAGCATGCCACGAATCTCCAGTAGCTCTGCCAAGTTCTAGAAGCATCAAAATGGTGTGTAAAAGAAGGGTTCAACTCCTGTTTGGGACCCTTTCTTTATCCAAAACAAATCAAACTGAGCTAGTAAACAACGGTTTACAGTGATTTGCGAACTCTGAAATTCAAAATCCAACTAACGATTGGGTTTTTCGCTGCTGTCCATCACAAACAAACTGGATCAAAATCTGCCAATCACAACAATGGACGTGACCTTTTGACCCGGTTGAAGTGAACTTCTGTCTACCGAGAGGTCCACTAAGATGATTGACGGCAGCAAAAAGTGTCAACCATTAGTTGCAGATTGATGGAATTTCAGAGTTCGCACATTACTGAAAAGTGCAAAAAACTTTTGACAAACTTTTTGATAACTTCTATTGGTGAACAAAAATACAAGAAAGAAAAATGCCGATCAGTCGACTTGGCTTTTTGTTGGAGAACAACCGTAGAACTTGACAATTCCACCTTTCACAGTTCTCACACTTTGATTGGCCAGTTTAAATCAAAGCCATGAGGATTTAAGCGGAGCTGGAAGGGCTGCAGAGCCAAACCCCATAAACAAAAAAATTTTTAAAAAATAGGAAAATTTTTTTTTTTTTTTTTTTTTTTGGGGGGGGCATGGATCGAGGGCACATGCGCTCTCTGATGTAAAGAGCAAAGTAACAATAGGAGCTCCGCTTTTAGGCTTGGCTAAATCTGTTTAATAAATATTATCAGATAAAAACTTGTTCAAGTGTCAGTGGTAACTAAGGTAATCACAAACCTCATTCAGAGTCAAAGCTTTTCCTGACTGCGGCTTTTTTGGACTATCACCAAACGGATCATCACTCAAAACTCCTTTGTCAGCAAAGGGATCACTTATATCACTGAAAGGATCATCAGAAGAAAATGCCGCAAAAGAGTCTGATAAGTCATTTCTAAATGGATCTCCACCGTCAAATGCACCATCACCTTTGGCAGGCGTAAATGCTGCAAACAAATCCTGATTTCCAAATGTTGATGGAAACAGTTCAGAAGGTGGATTTGTTGTAGCAAAGGGATCCAAATTATCACTTTTGGTTGTGCTACCTTCACTTTTTTGTGGGAAATCAAAGTTTGTGAAAAAATCCTCACTGAATGGGTCAGAAAGGTCCTTGCTTTTCTCCTCAGTTGTTTTCTGTGAGCTTGGCCAAGATGCTGCCCAATCAGAATTTCCACCTTTAGACACACCTTTGCTTTCATCAAACCTCTGATCAAAAAAGTCCAAACCAAATGGATCTGGAAATGCCTCTTTCTTATTTGAAGAATTGTTCGCCGGTTTCTCATTTAAATCTACCCTTGGCGGCAAAGCAGGTGGAGGTTTCTTTGCACTACCTTTCTTCCCATGGCGTGGTGAATTTGAACCTGGCGATCCTGTCGATGTTTGTGGACTAATAGGAGACATTCCAGTTGAAACTGTTGAGCTGGAGCTTGAGGGCCTGGCTGGAAGGGGTGGGGCTGACATTGCAGGGCGTGGTGGGAGTGGTGGAGGGGCAGTAGGAGAAACGGGACGTTCTGAAAAGGACGATGTTGATTCTTCAATCAGAAGTTCGGAAGGTTGTACCTCTGGCATTTCATCGGTTTCTGTCTTAACCACGTCATCTTCATCAGGACTTTGTTCTTCTGTTTGAGTTAAGATTTCATCCATTTCTTTTACACCTTTAGCTTCCTTTGAATTCTCCCCAGGTGGCAGTTCACTCAGGGTATTTTCCATTGCAAATAAATTGTCCTTATTTCCATTACTGTTTTCAGACTCAGCATTTTCCTGAGTTTCCTCTGCGTCAATCTTCTCAGGGTTAGATGCTGGTGCAGGAAAGCTTATTGCAAATTCTTCAAATGGATCCTTGGACAAAACAGGAGGATTGTTGGATTCTTCAGTACCTGCGACATCTGTGGTACCATCTTGAAACTGCAAAGATGATGGGGTCGTAAATGCACCATCATCAAACAATTGATGATTGTCAGCTGCAGTGGACTGCGACACTGGCTTAAGATCAGCTTCAGGCACATTGGGGGTTACACTTACTTGAGGATTATTAGGTACAATTGACTGCGACACTGGCTGTTCACTATGCTCGGAAGTACTGGGCACATCACTGCAAGACTCTACTGTCGACGATGGAGCAAATGGATCCTCAAAAGGTGACGAGTCAAGCTTCTGGTTGCCGCTGTCGGCAGCCATTCCACCAAAAGCATCATCCCACGAGAATGCATCCAGTGCTTGGTTGGAAGATTTGTTATCAGTCATAACAGCTCCACCAAAAGCGTCATCCCAAGAAACTGCACCTGAAGCGTCGGGACCAGTTTTAACTGAAGGTTCAACATCCTCTGAAGCAAAACTTTCTGTCCAGGAAAACTGTACCTCAGACGCAGAAGCACTCTGTGTTGTTTCTGGTTGGGTTGTAGATTTTGTCTCTCCAAATGCATTGTCCCAGGAGAAGCTCACTGCCGAATTTTCATCCGATTTCTGTAAACCGTCATCCACAGATTTTTCCTCACCAGTCCAGGAAAATTGTACCTCAGATGTAGTAGTACTCTGCGCTGTGTCTGGTTGGGTTGCAGGTGTTGTCTCTTCAAATGCATTGTCCCACGAGAAGCTCACTGCCGAATTTTCATTTGATTTCTGTAAACTGTCATCCACAGTGTCTTCTTTGGCTTGATTGTTAACCACAGTAGAGCTATCCTGTGTTGGAGTGAACTGCTCCGAGCCAAATGCTGTTTCGAAACTGGTTTCTGAAACAAAACCCTCGGCACTTTCAAAGGCATTGACTTTTTCCTGAGCCCCACCTGAAGATGCGAAAGGATCATTTGCAGAAGTATCATCTTTCATTGTGTCATCCTTATCATTTTTCACTTCAAGATCACTAAACGAGGTATCAAATGCTGCGAAAGATTCAGAAAAGAAGTTTTCACCAGCAACTGGTTGAGTTCTTTCATTGGAGATTTCAGATGACGCAAAGGGATCTGGGTTACTTTCAAAAACTGCCGATGTCTCCATAAGTGTCGGTGCATTAAAGTTGTCTTTTGTGTTAGCGCCATCAAGAGGAGGTGGCACAGTTGTTGTATCACCTTGGTTACCACTCTCCAATGCCTGCTCTTCTTCTTGTTTGGCTTTGCTGTCCGAGGAAGGCCCTAATTCACTTTTATCATCAAAAGCAGTTGCAAATTCTGCCGGAAATCCTTCAGCAGCAACCGGTTGATTTACTACAGAGCTGCTTCTTGAGTGGACGCTTCTTGCATCTTGAGAATGCGATTCTGATGATCCAGATGAGACTGAACCACTTCTAAGCACTGATATGTCAGCTGATGCCACTGACGTAGTGTCTGCTGCCCCTGATTCACCGGGTGCAGAGTCAAAGACAGAAGGACTGAAGAACGCCATGTCAGCACTGCTGCCGTCTTGGGGGGTGAATGGTACCTCCACAGAGGCCTGCGACACTTGATCAGGATCCTACGACAACAAATATTGGAATTGGTACATAGTCTGTGTAAAGTCTTTCAGCCAAAAGCACACAACTGGTTCCATCTTTTTTTTAGGGCACGAGTATAACCCTCGTTTAATTAACAAACTAAAGTTCTATTTGGTGTGGTTGCTAATCCTTGCAAACTGCCCTAAGCATACAGTAAAATTCTGTTTATATTACCCCCCGATTATAAGCCCCCTGGTTATAGGACCATAAGCCTCACAAGCCTCCCTCTACTGAATGACAGTACTGAACAGGGCTAAATGTTGCTTTATTAATATGACACTGTCATGGCTCGTTTCGAAACATTTTTTATTCTGCTCATAAGCTGTCTCCGGATATAAGACCCTCCCTTTATGAGCCCACCCAAAACCCCTTACGAATTTGTATAAGTCCAAGGCTTAAAACCAGAATTTCACGGTAGGTTGCCCTGACAAGGTGCCAAAGTGAACTGATGGGCTGAGTGGCCTGGGCAGGAAGCCAGAGCTTATCGCAGTTCCTGTCGCGTGTAGGAACCAAGGGCATTGCTGGCTATTTCCCTTGCTTGTTCATTGCAGATTACCCCCTTGACCACTGCACGTTTACTAGGCACTGCAGTGATCTAGGGGAAACTAGGTTTCATTTACTCACCTTATCCATGGAAGATTGACTTAAAAGTGTAGATGAATTCAGGACATCAGCTGAGGCTGTCTTCTCTCCAACCTTCAAATAAGTCAATGAAATTGCAAATTTCACCATCAAAATGTTACCCGATGGATATCGCAAGCATTAGTAAGTAACTGGATAGCAACAAATTCATTCCTAAGTTTTGATGCAATGCGCAAACAGTAGCATTATACAAATGAGATGGAGTTAAAAGAAATAATTAAATGAAAAAAAATATGAACTTATTGAGTGAAACCACCACAGGCAGTAAGTCTTTTTGAAAGCTCTGATAAATGTACCTAGTGACCCGGGGGGGGGGGGGGGGACGAGAGGGGGGCCGCGGGCCTCCAGAACCCCTCCCCCATATAGTCTTCAGGCCAAAGACCCCACTAGCACTGGAAACGCCCCACAGTACCGGGACGTGAAGAACAAAAGGACATCAGCAAACCCACACCGCCAGACGACGCAAACCCGGAAAGGGACCCCACAGTCACCCAAAGCGAAGGCGACCCCAAAGCAGCCCAGCGGGAAGCGACCCCACCAGCGGCACATCCCCAGCCCGGAAGGCCCCCCCCCCGGGCCTAGTGAGAGCATCAGAGTCTGGGTTGTAACCAGAAGGGAAGAGCATTACAATCTAGTGAAAATCAAACCAAGGGAGTCATAAGCAAAGTTTCTGATTCCAGTTATGACTCTATCGCTGGTGAAAACTAAATTGTCAGAGTTGTAAGCAGAAAGGAGGCACTGAGGGTCTGAGAACTAGCATTGTGATTGGCTTGTTTTTCTTTGGTTTGGGTTGCGACTTCGTCAATCTAGTTTTCACTAGATCATAAGTGACGAGTGGAATCAGAAGAAAAGGGAAACATTCAGAGTCTTCGAGTTCTGCTTCTGTCAAGCTTACTAGACTAGTTTGACTCCGATTAGGACTCTGATTTTCGATTTTCTCTCAGTCGTAAGCGCTTTTACAACTCTGATTACTACTCTGACTATACAGTACCTCAGCTTTGTTGTTTTCTCCTGGTATTGGTGGAAGTGCAGCCTGAATGGGTTGATTCTTTGGAACCTAATTGGATATAAAAAAATCAACAATATTAAGTTACTTAATATTAATAAATAAATCCTGATCTCACTAACTTCATCTTGCCATTAATTTTTTATGATTGAAGTAAAAGGCCTTTAACTGGCCTTCTATCCAACAGTTATGGACCAGTCTTAGTGCTAAGAATAGATTTCTGAACACCTTTGTCTGAACACCTCCCAAAAACTCAGTTCATGATCATTCAAAGTTGTTTTAAGTTACTTTTACTATTAAATTCTTGACACTCAATGTAGGATTTATTGGTTGCCCAGTTCAAAACATTTCTGCCACTACCTTTTAAATTATTTTTAAATTTGTTGCTCGCTTGGTTAAACGTCATTTTTGAAGCAAGCTTTTCTTCATCATTATTATCATTGTCTTCGTGGTTGTTGTCGTCATTGTCCTCATCACCATCATCATTGACAACAACAGTTTGCTGTGGTCAATGATAGATGATCTCATTTTAGACAGATGACACTATAATCACAGTTCTCTTTAGTTCCCAGACTCAGAATCACTTACCTTATAATGTGGATCTTTTTTGACTGGCTCGGCATACTCATGATCAAGTTGTGGGGTTGCATTGGCTTGTTTGTTATTACCATTTTTGTATGGCACCTATTAAAATAAGCAGCAAGAAATACCGGTACGTTAGTACACAAAACTAATTCAAATGGCCAACTGTTAAAATAAGTAGATTGATGGATGGTGGTTAAAATTAAAAAAATATAATTAAAACATCTAATTAATTAAAAATTAATAAATAAAATATGGTCGGGCCTAAAAAATATTTTAATCAAAGAAATGTTCCTTTCAACATCTTGTTTAAGTTGGAGGCGTGGTGGCCTAATAGTCAGCGTGCCGGACTCAGGATGGAGCAGTCCAGGTTCGAGCTCTGGCCGAAGTCACTGTGTTGTGTTCTCGGGCAAGACACTTTACTCTCATAGTGCCTCTCTCCACCCTGGTGTACAAGTGGGTTCCAGCAAAATAATACTGGGGGGTACCCTGCGATAGACATCCCATTTAGGAGGGAGTAGAAATATTCCTAGCCGCTTATAAGCTCCGGCCGCATGGCTCGAGGCTCCCCCCCCCACCCTTCCTGTAAACATGTGACTGAATCTTCAAAACCAAAGTCTGGAGCAACAGAACACACCTCGTAAATGCCATCTGACTCCTGTGGGCTTGGACCTTGAAACAGTAAAATGATTAAAAGAGAAATTGTAATTTAAAATAATTATGTGAAACTGTTAACTGTAATCATGAAAATAATGTCAATAACTATTGTTAGTAATTCATTTTTTGTGTGTGTACATGTGTGGCAAAATTGATTAACTAAAGGAAACTGCCAGCTGCGTGGGGATTATTTCTCTGAAACTTGCTACTATGTGCACCACCGATGTGTGGAATGAGAGTGAATTTTCGCCTTGCTGCCCTGCCCACTTTCCTTGACAAATTCCAGAAATTCTTGTGGCTCACATGCTGTGCCTCCTTGCCGACACTGTTGTTTGTGGTCGTTTGTTTTAACCGTGCTTGAAAAATAATCTTGGTTAAATTTCTTTCTTTCGCACCAAAACACAAAATTAGCGCCAATTCTTGACAGGACCACTTAAAGAAAATGGCAAGCACTTCTTTTAACCAAGCTTTTATTGAGTTTCTCTTCTACCGACCGTTTATTGGATGCTTTATTTAAGGACAATTGTGGGGTAATCAGCAGTCAAATAAAGTATTCATTCAATAAAAAAAAAAAAAAAAAAACAGCAGTCAAGCTGTGAATTATACGTGACAAGGCAACAGTTGGAATTTACAGAAGAAAGCACATAGGGCAGTAGAAGAAAGTATGCGGGGCAGCAACATTAAAATTCGGGCCTATTCCACAGGTCGGTGATTTTTGCAGCAATTTAGCAGTGGTAGATCTACATGTAGGTGGATGCCCACTCCTTTTTTCTTCTCCATTTTTTTTTTCTGAGAAACATTCAAGATATGCAGGTTTACCATTTTCATCAGAGAGAAACAAGAAAAGGCTCCCCTCCTCTTCCTTGAAAAACATGGGTCCGCCAAGTATTGCTTATAGCTAGTGCACGGATTTTTGTCCTTAACCCTTTAAGCCCTGAACGACTGGTCTATTTTCCATAAATCAATAAATATTAAATGGATGTCCATGTATTATACACCGTTTGAAAGGTATTGAACAGAATAGTTCATAAAACATGTCTCAACAAAATGATAAAAAAGTAACGGAAATGACTTTAAAACGTAAAAAGGAAAAGGTTTAAAGATGTGTCTATCTCCGTTTATAGTAGACCTGTATGCCCCTAAACTATAGCTTATTGTGCAGCTCTCATTGTTGTGCTTAATTTCAGTTATAATGCATGTCTTAAACAAATCAGGAAAAAAGTTTCAAAAGTTGTAGGGGTGGTCAATCAAGTCACAAACAGGGGGGAGGAGCAATTTTATGTTTTCAAAATGCAGATCTTTCCAAGGGAATTTTGGTGGCAAAAATTCAAATTGGTTGGACAAATAATTGACCAAGTTATGACGTCATGTGCCAAATGGCACTATCGGGGCTTAAAGGGAAGACAACAAAATGTTACACAAAGAAATAACAAGGTTATCAAAAATAGAATATTTACCATTTGACACCTGAGCAGCTGAATTGGGAACCTTCTTTGCTAATCCAGCCTGTTGTCGCAGTTGAAATACAACTTGAAAAAGTTCATACAGGGTCCCTGTGACAACTCCAGCCTGCGGAGCAATTTGAAACAAATTTATTACAAATGTATTGCACAGCTATAGTGCACTGTAGCATAAGAGGCATGGTGGCCTAAAGTTCAGGGTTCGTACTCTTTTGAGCTTTTGAAATTCCATGACTTTTCGTGACCTTTTCCATGACTTTTCAAAGTTTTCCATGACCTAAATTTGACCATTTTTCTTGGAAATTTTAAAAAATTATCTTAACTCCACTTTTAGGCTTGGCTAAATCTATGTAATAATATCCTCTTTGGGAGAGGGGAAATACTCCACGACGCTTCATGTAAACTAGAGTTAATATATGCTATTCTGGCAAACCATCCAGGCTTGAAACATACAACTTAGATGTCTCTTAAAGAAGGAGAAGAACGGAGCTTGCAAAGAGAAACATCTGCATACTTTGGCTTAACTAGAGTTCTGAGTATTATTGACTACAAAAAGTTTTACTTACAGGTTTTTCTGACTTAACAGCAAACATCTTGTGTCCTGTAGTACAAGGTTGACTGCACACATACCCAAATATTTTCTTATCTTCTGGGTCATGGGTTATGAATGAGATTTTATTGATGGGATGTTCATGCTGTACTTTCTACAATGGAAAAAAAAAAAAACAAGGTTCATTATTGAGATCTTTACTTTAACAATAATATAAAAATAAGTTGTCTGGGTGGGTGCATGTTTTATGCTATTTTCAGTTCCAGACAAGTTCATATGTAAACCTTAGATTAATATAATCCTGGTTTTAGTACATTAAATGGGGCTAAATGTAATTTAGGCTAAGTTTAAATTGAGCCAATGCTGATCAGTGATGATCGTGGGACCATGCGCTGCGTTATACCGAGCAGTATTGTGCGTTCCAGCGGTATGAGGACATGCAGTTGTTTCGAGCTCTTTAAACTCGTCACCATGCAATAGATGAGCTTGGGGAAGGTGCATATGATAGTGGGTGGTGGGCATGTAAATATCCATGGCAACTCTAAGAGTGGCACCCACCCACCAGACACCGTCACACTGACCAAGTCAGTGGAAATACTTACCAACCCTGTACTTACTTAGTCCACCAATGAGGGAGGGAGGGTAAGGGAGAAAACAGCAACTCACACGCATGTTCGGAGCTAAGAAACAAACTGCACAACCACATGCAGCTGGAACACACAATTATACGTGTTAATTGGGAAAACCCCATAATTATGTGAAATCACGGCGCATTAACTACTGATTGCCGCTGACCAGCATTGGCTTGACTTTGACTTGGTCTAAATTCCATTCAGCCATATGAAATGTGCTTTTGTGCTGTAGAGCCACCACCCACCAGGCGGCGGTGGGTGGTAGAGCCACCACCCACCGCCGCCTGGTTAGCTCAGTTGGTAGAGCGCCGGACTGCTGTGCGGGAGGTCGTGGGTTCGAACCCCAGACCGGACCAACACTCAGGGTCTTAAAATAACTGAGGAGAATGTGCTGCCTTTGTAATTACATCTGCAAATGGTTAGACATTCTAGTGTTTTCGGAAAAGGACGATAAACCGTAGGTCCTGTCTCCTGTATCTTCAGTCTTATCACAGGGGACGTTAAAGAACCCACACACTATTCGCAAAGAGTAGGGCACGAAGCTCCCGGTGTTGTGGTCTGGCCTTGTGTAGTAAATTTCAGTATGTGTACAGAGCATTTGAACATATATATATGAAAAATGCGCTATATAAATTCATTATCATTATTTCAAAGGCATCTTTCCCAAGCTCATTATTTGGCAATGAGCATAATGTACAGTTTTTAATAAAAGACCATTTTTGAGTTGCTTCAGTTCATGCCTCTGTTTCAAAACAGGTCTTTATGAAAAACTTTTCATATGAAAATGAGTTTGATTTGATTGAGAATAAACAAGGAAGTAAAAGACATTTTCATTTGGTTTCACACAAAGACTAATTTTAACACCAAGGCAAAAGACCAATCAGAAATTTGGTCTATTCTGATTGGCTATTTTTTATGGACTAGTTCTTAAATGCAAAAAATCAGGATATGTCACCAAGCAAACTTTTGGGAAAGGGGGATTGTTTTTTGATGGTTTTATTTCCAGTTCGTGCGATTTTACTCAATATCAACCCTCCAAGTTAAGACCATTTATAATAAGTCGCCATGGCGACTAAAATTTTGGAGCCGATGACTAAATTGGAACCGAAGTCGCCAGCCTGGCAACAAAAATTGAGAAGAAGGATTGAAAGCATGAGCTTAATTTAGCGACTAAAATTTTTCACTGGCAACCAAACTTGAGCAGTTGGTGGCCAAATGGCCACTAAGCAAAAAATAATCTTGGAGGGTTGAAAATGCTCATTTCCGGTGAGCTGGGCGCGCCACTTTTCCATAGAAAAATCAGTTGGCATGTGGACCCATGGCTGACAACTGCAAATTTTGTGCGTGTGCAGCTAAAAGCCCTTTGGAGCGTCTTTGAACTGTTCCAGTCCTTACAATACATTTTAAAACTGATGTGTAGTGACAATAAAATAAAACTGTTTCTCTGGATGTAAAATAACAAACTCTCAAAACTGCGTCACAAATAGATTGCATATTAAGAAGAAGAATTGAACTTTTTAGCATGTTAGGTACAGTGCTCACCTGTGTTTTTTCGTCCACTATCCTGATACCTTTTAAAGTGACATACAAAACAATCCTCTGTTTGTGCTCACCACTTTCTTTATTTAGTTTCAGTGCCTGTACCTAGATTGGAAAATATTTCCAAGAAAATGATTTTAAAGGTGACTTTAGCTGCATACATTAAGTTTTGCCAAGAAACGGCACATTATTTCCAGCCTGGTTTCACAATCCAGGCTGGAAATGTCAGCAACGGACTGAAATTCAGCCTGGGATGAAACTCTCTTCACGTAAGAAGATATCTTCTGGAAGCCAAGCTGAAATCTCAGCCCCGTCAACCGGGCTAAAAATTCAGCCCGGGCTGAAATTCACCATGTAATTGGCCCCTTAGTTGGGGGGGGGGGGGGGGGGGGGAGGGGGCATCCCTTGTATAAAAATATACAATTTGCTTATGGCTGAATAAGTCATAAGCAAATTGCAGCAAATATATTCACCCAGACTCAACACATTTTGTCCTCTTTGCGGAGGATGGATTAATGTAGAAAGTCTTAAGTATATAAAACCGCAGCTTGTTCACAAAGTAATCATTTATCGCCCCGTCTTTCATCAGTTTACTAAACATAACATTTATAGCATGGGGACTATAAACGTACATACCTTTAATTTTTTTATTGCTTCGGCACACATGGCATCGCCTCTGGCACTGTTAACATCTGCTGTGCCTACAAGCTGTAGATAAATAAAAAAGAAAGAAAGATTAAGTATAACTCTTTGGCAATTTTACGCCTTTGAATTGTACATTTTGATTGCCCGCTTCATCACCGGGGATTGTTTACATAATGCCAATTGTTTCGCTGTACATCTGTTTGTTATTGCACTAGCTATCCTAACCGAGGGTCCTGGCAAAATACCACGTTTTTATGAAATATCAAATTCATGGATAATGAGGTCTGCTGATCTTTCTGCGATATAAAAATCAAGTAGAATTAAACAACGAAGCAGAATAAAGGATCGAACCTTGCATTTGAATTTCACGCCATCTCCTCGAAAGCGTTGATCATTCAAAGGAACTTCTTTTCCTAAACATGGAAAACAAAATAACACCATTAATCAACTGTTAAATGGATAATTGTATCAAAAATCTTGCACTATTCATGAAAAGGCACAATGAAAAACAGAAATCAATTTAGCACTTGAAATCAACGTGTTATCGCGCAAGACTGGAATGTCATTCTTGGTAGAATTATTTAATAAACGAGGTGGAAAAATGCCTTTAAAAATGCACTATTGGAGGATGTTTTTCCAATTTGAGGTTAATATTTCATCATCTTTCATCGTCTGAACACAAAGTATCTAAAAGCAAGCAAGCGGAGACGAGCTTACCTTTTGCGGACTTCGCCTTCGGCACGGCTTTCTTGCTTTTGCCTTTGGCAAGCTTCTCTCCTGAAGACATGATTGCAAAATCGTTCCGTATAACACACCAACGTCGACAGAAACTACATCACATGGCCGGTATCTAATGACACATGCTTAGCTTAGAAGCTTTCGAGGAAATAACAGTGTGAAATTGGCCGAAAAATCATCAAAAGTAACATATCGTATCGTGTTCGGCCATTTTCTCGCGGCTACTGTGGCGCATTTTATACTGTGGGGTGAGGGGAGAAAAGTCACTCTGAAGAACGAATCAATTTGAAATCAATTTTAACATTCAAAGTCAATATCAATACTTTGACATCATTATTTAAAGAGATACTTTTGATTCAGAGGAAGACAAACTCTGAAAGACTTAAAAATTCCTCACTGATTAGAGAGCCAATATTTGTCGCAGTTTCCTTACTCCACACCCCAAGATAAATTTTGCGCCAACGGTACATTCTTTTTTGCAAGCGGTATTCCCACAAAATTCAAGATGGCGTCTGGCGGGAAGGTTGATATTTCTCAACTTCGTAATCTTGTTCGCCAATATATAGACATGCATTTGTACAAAACAGCGTTATTTTGGGCAGATAAAGCCGTTTCCTTGTCCAACGGTGACATCCAGGATGTATACTGGTTTGCACAAACTCTATTTCTGACCGGGCAGTTCCATAGAGCTGCACACGCTCTGAGAAGTCGAGGCGTTGTTCAAACTACTCTTGCATGCCGCTACTTAGCTGCGAAATGTCACGCCGAATGCAAACAGTGGCAAGAAGCCAAAGAAATCCTAGAAATGGAACAGAAAGAGTCCGGAGACAAGGATCTACCCACAGAAGTTTGCTTTGTCGGCGGCGCCAAGAAATTAGAAAGTGCAGTTTGTTTGTTGAAAGGAATTGTGTATGAAGCTATGGATAACCGCGCTTTGGCTACAGATTGTTACAAAGATGCTCTCAGAAACGACGTGCATTGTTTTGAAGCGTTTGATCTGCTTGTTTCTCATTACATGTTGACAGAAAAAGAAGAAAGGGAGCTGTTGGTTTCTCTTCCTTTCTCAGAACAGTGTATGCCAGAAGAAGTTGATTTGTTGAAGTTTTTGTATGAGAGCAAGATGAAGAAGTATTGCAAGCCTATTGACCCCAAGCTTCCCCCTGGCTTGGAAAGCCTCAACGACAACCTAGATATAGTTGCTGGTATGGCAGAGCGACACTTCTACAACTGCAGTTATCATCTGTCATATAAGATGACATCAGCTGTCCTCACATCAGATCCATACCACGAGGCTTGTCTACCCATTCATATTACTTGCCTGGTGGAGTTGAAGAAAACAAATGAGCTGTTCTCTTTGGGACACAAATTGGTTGACAACTATCCGCACAAGGCGGTTGCTTGGTATGCTGTTGGCTGTTATTACTACGTCATTGAAAAGTATGAACAAGCACGAAGGTATTTTAGTAAAGCAACAAGTCTCGAAAGAGTTTATGGCCCAGCATGGCTTGCATTTGGCCACGCCTTTGCCGCAGAGGGTGAACATGACCAAGCAATGACCGCCTACTTCACAGCATCCAAGCTGATGCCTCGATGCCACTTGCCGCTTCTTTACATTGGCCTAGAATATGGAAAAACCAACAATGCTAAACTAGCTGAAAGGTTTTTTGTACAGGCTTTAGTTCTCTCTCCAGATGATCCTTTTGTCAAGCAAGAAATGGGTGTGATTGCTTTCCAAAATGGAGATTACATCTTGGCTGAAAAATATTTCAACGAGGCCCTTCAGAAAGCGCAGATCACCAGTGGGGAGGTCCTATCAGAAACGTGGGAGACCCTCCTCAATAATCTTGGCCATGCTTACCGCAAGCTGGGGAGGTACCAAGAAGCACTAAGATACCACAAACAGGCACTTGTTCTTGTTCCAAACAAAGCTTCCACCTTCTCTGCTCTCGGCTTTGTTCACAGCCTCCTTGGAAATAATCACGAAGCCATAGGCTACTTCCATAAGGCCCTAGGCATTCAGCGAGAGGACACATTCAGTGTACACATGCTTGGGGAAACTCTTGAGCAGCTTACACTCGAGTTTAACACAGAGGTCAAAGAGGACAATGACGCAAGCATGGAGATGGATGATAGATCAGACGAGGAAAGTGACTGAATGGTTTTTTACTGAAAATTAAGGAACTTTACCAGTACACTTTGTTAACAAGGACAGCTTATTGTCGTAGATATTGTTTTACTAGTTACTGGTTCCCTCTTTTTCATTATAGAACTTTAAGGTGATTCCTTAGTATTGCATTGCGCATCCTTACTGCGCAGAATTTTACGCGTAATAAGCGCGCGCACATAAACAAAATGGCGGCTTTTTTCTATGCGGCTTGGCTCGCGAGAGAGAAAAATCATCGTTTTCTCGTAAACGAGTTCGGTGACCTATCATTTTTTTCTCTTAGTTCGAAAGAAGCTATCAAATTCTTTCTATAAAATGAATACAGATCAATTTCTATGGCAGAATAATACATTATCACCGAAAACGTGTACTTTCAGCAGTACTCGCAAAGGAAATATAAGGAATTGTATGGTAAATACAAGGTCTTCCTGCTCCTAAACAAATACGGTGACCCCCCTTTTTTATTTCAAAATTTAACTTCCCTTAAGGTAAGCAACCAACTGGCAAAGTTTGGTTGGAAATCTATGATCAGTTCTATTTCCAGGGAATTACCTTAAATGACCAGCTTGCATTATTTTGTTGTTAGGTGGTCAGTGGTCTGGCATGCTCATTCATATGAGTCTTGAATTGCTTCATAATAACAAAATAAATTATTACTGTGTAGGAAAAAACGTTTTAGACAAAATATAACCTAGCTTTGGAAGGGAACAAGGTAGTTAGACCCCCTTAAAATATATAATTTCTTACCAAGAAAAAGAAAGCTTGCCAATTTGTAAAATCTGAAAACTGTTGATGTTAACAAAAGAATGCTTGAGGTGGTGGATTGCAGAAGAAAAACCGCTGCCGAGAAATGAGTGAGCTTAGTGGCACGTACCAATCAGCTCCTCTTGACTGTCATTAAGGCTAACTTAGTGCTTGTAACAGATTGTATTGATCATCAGCCCACAGAAAGCAGTTTATCTTTCTTCATAAAAAAAAATGAGTGCAAGGCACTTATAACTACAGCCAGGTGTGTAATAGGCCCTCAGGCCTGCCTGGGCCTAAAAACATTTTGCCCACTCCTAAATTAATCTGTAGGGAATAAATCTAGCATATCTACATAAAGATATAAGGCTACCCATTACGTCCTAAAAAAACTGTACAGAAGAAAAACAAGAAAAAAATTTAAAAATGCACAAAATGTAAAAAATTCAGGCTGAAGCACTTTTAGGGTGAAATAGACAACAAATTTTAACATTCCTTCTTATAGCTATATAAATCACACAACTACCCTTTTCTGATAAGATCAAGGCTCATCTAGCAACTGAAAAGGGAACTTGCTAGGCTAGCCAGGTAACAGCCAAACACTGTCATTATGAAATGTTAACATTTCTAAAGGTGCTGTCAAAATACAGATAACGTTACCAAGGGAGAAAGCATTTTTGAGGGTTGTTATCTTAAAAATCGTCTCTGGAGGATCCGATAAGCCACCCACCTCCTTGAAAAGTGATGCTCACAGGCCTAAAACTCTTCAAAAAGCCAGCAGAGCACTTGGGAGTTAAATTTGAGAGAAATCATGAGGTCTAAGTGTGTGTTAATTTCTGTAGTTCAGTCCCAACTCTCCCTAGGTCAGAATGATAAAGGTTATCATTAGCGTCAGGTTTGTAATAACTGATGGACAAAGACAAAATTATTAATGAAATTATTTTTGCTGAGAATTTTTTACTTTTAGCTGCTGCTACTAAAGACACTCATCGTCTACAGCACATTTATTGATCAAAATAATTATAGTTTTTTTTTCCAATAAATTATTAGACTTGTTGTACTGTGTACTATGATGCTTGATTTGTTTAGATGAAAACTAGTAGAGTTACTGTAGCCTGTACCGGGCTTTAGGTCAGTGGAGCAATGCGGGGAAGAGGGAGAGCTGGGAGAGAGAAAAAAGGCAGAGGGAGAAAAATAACCTGCGATCAGGCGTTATTTTTCTCGTGGCAGAGGGGTCAACGGTGCAAAAAAAAAAAAAAAAAAGAAAGCCTGATCGCAGGTTAGCCGAGAAAAAAGGCCCTCTTTTTTATCTCACTCACTGTCTTTCTATCATGCGCCATCGCTCCTTTCGCTCCACTGACCGGGAGCCTGGAACAGGCTAAAGTCACTAACCAGTGATAACCAATGAGTAAAGGTTTTGGTCTGACTATGGGCCTAAGTGGCATATCAGAGTACATACTCTCCAGGATGGGATGCTAGTCCATCGCAGTATTTTTGTTGTTGCCTGGGCAATTCACAGGTAACTGCATGAAGACAGGCACCATGAAAGCGTGTCTTGTCTAAGTACCTCAACACATAGACTGCAGAGCAGAGGGGGTTGTAGCCCCCCAAACAAAAAATTTGGGGGGCTCAGCCCCTCCAGATTTCAGTGTCGAATGAATGCATAAAATTGGTTTGTCAAGACAAAATTTATCGTGTTAACAGGATTGTACATGGCGGGATAATATGGTGTGGGACTTTCAGCAGCGGTCCGCAATCCCTTAAGATTGTATTTGACATTACCTGTGGCATCGGTAACTTTAGAGCGTACATTTTCTGCCCTCCGATGTCTGAAGAACAACTCAAAAAGCATGTCCATAGAGCAGCATTGTCTGAACTGCCTAGTTATGCATTGTTACAAATCGATAACAGACACACTGGACACTGTTAAACATATTTCAGGAAATTTTAGTAGGGGGATGTGCCCCCTCAGGCGGAGTCTGTGCTTGGCTTTGAGTACATTGCCCCCCCCCCCCCCCCACGTTCCAAAATGCTCCGCCGCCTCTGCAACACATTGATCCCAGCTAGAATTCAAACCCCGACTCACTGCTTGATTCAGAGTCTCAAGGACTGGATTTAAGCTAATGATCATGATGCATTACCAGTAATAACTGAATTTTCATTCCAACTACAAAAGAGAAGCTCAGAGTATTTCCTGAAAACTTCCTTCAACCATATTGCATCACAGTTTCCAGTATTTTTTGCCCCAATGGTAAGTAGCCCAAAATATTACAGTGCGACCCGCCTTACCATGGCCACCCAACAAACTTTTTTACAAGTGTGCTCTCGTATTATTATTATTCAGTGTTGGACGAACACGCCTAGTTGCAAAGTTGAATACGATCAAATAGGTACTTGTTACATCGTGTTTATCAACAAAATGCAGTGAAAACGTAAAATATTACAATATGACACTTGTAAAAAAAGTTTGTTGGGTGGCCACGGTAAGGCGCGTCGCACTGTAAATGATGCTAATTTATGAAATTATGCTACTGCATGTTCCTTTATTACATTTTGTTACAAAAAAAAAAAAATAAATGGCAGAGGTAAGGTAATAATAAACCAAAACAGAATAAAAATGGTCACAGTTGGGAGAGGGGTGGGGTTATGTTATAATTCTGAATTTTCCCTCAACATTTTAATAAAAACCTAATATAATCCTTCATGACATGTTTTCTTTCAACAGAGTTTTAGTTGCTAACTATTGTAAGTTGTCCATACATATCTATTCACAGTTCTTGTTACTATTTTTAATAGTACCTTGAGAAAGTTTCCGTAAGGGGCCACTGTTATACAGGGGTACTCAAATTAGTGGTCCACACAAGCTCTAAATTTGGAATCAACAGGGAACACCTCCCATAAGGGGGCATTACTATGGTAGTAATGTAATATACAGTCCTAAGGTTCCATTTAGCCTACCTAAACAGACACCCTTCTTATAGCTTTGCACATTCAATCCACAAGGGGCATTTGAGATTTGCTAGAAAGACTTCTGTTATTACTGATGTCACAGTACAAAGATTTGTGTGCCAACATCCCAACCTCTACTCTTCCACCTCTTACAGAGCGCCATTCTTATCCCCAGCTCCACCTTTCCCTCTTGGCCAGCAGGGTCTTTACATCTGGAAAAGGTGGCAATGGGGACACATGATTTGATTGGCTAAATTTTAATGAATCAAATCAAATGTTTTAAATCCTTTGCTACAAGGGAATCTAAAAAGATTTAATTGGCTTGACTTTAATTCCCTTTGTTAAAGTTTGGCCAATCAAATCATGTGTCTCCAGAGACACCTCTTCCGCTTGCAAAGGCCTCACAGGCTAAGAAGGGTAGGTAGCACTGGGGACAAAAATGGTACAGTTCCTGTCCCCTCCTCTCGCAGACTCCCACTCCCTATCCCTCCAACCAATAACCAATCAGATACAATTGAATACATGGAACTGTGTTGAACAATATTGTTCTAATATTTTTTGGGGTTAAATCTCTTATATCTAATATTATGTAAAATAATGATTCAAGTGTAGTGAAGAATTAGTGCGTTTATGCGCCGATCAAATCAAAACTTCAACATCCACCCCCTTGCACACCCCGGGAATTTGACTCATCATTGTGCCCAGGGGGGTGGGAATTTGATAACTTTGTTGGTTGTTGTGGTGGGAATTCAAACAACCAAAACTTTAAAAGTTTAAGGGGGGGGGGGGGGGCAGGGGGTACTCCCGCTTGTAAATGACAGGGATGATTGAAGGATTTTTTTGGGTTTGAAATTTTCGAATCCGGGATTTTTTTGGGTTGGAAAATTTGGCAAGTAATTTTTTGGGTGACTTGATTTAAATAGGGGATTTTTTTTGGGTATTAAAAACGAACTTAAGTGACTTGGCGCGACCTTAGCGTATTTATAATATGATGAATAAACAAACACGAGAGTTCAATTTTTTATGGTTTTCTTTGTGTTATATTATTGCCCCTCCTGGCAATTTAGGGGTAGTTTGACAAGGAAATTTTTGGGGGGTTATTTTTGGTCCAGGGATTTTTTTGGGTAATGTCAGAAGACTTAGGGATTTTTTTGGGTCCTGAGTTTTGCCTCCATTCGATCATCCCCGTCATTTACAATCCGGAGTACCCCCCTGGGGGGGGGGCATTGAAGTTTCGACTAATTGATTGGTACATTACTTAGACAGGGTCCTATTTGGAATGTTCACTTGATATCAATGCTTCACTTGATATTCCTAACAATTCTTCGACAATGTGCAGTCTTCATTTCTTGCATGGCATTCTCCAGCTCAGAGGTGAGATGAACCAAATTTACAGGATCAGTTTGTAGAATATCTGCACATTTCTTCTCTCCTTCCTTTGTATGCAGCCTCATAATAATCACAGGATTCGTTTGATGCTGTAGAGATCTGCTGGCTAACTCCACATCGAATCTCCACTCTAAATCATGGTAATGCGGTGTTCCAAAGCTCATCTCTCCCAATATGTTCCTAATTTCCTTTCGATTTTCCAAATACATCTTCAACAATGCCCCGATCACATCTTCGGAGAAGCCTAAAGTCATGACAGAATCCTGAAAATCAATTTCACCAATCATCAAGCGAGAGCTTTCTGTTAAAACGTGCTGCAAGCCGCTTATTCCATTCTTGACCGTGTCGACTTCAACGCCAAGTTTTTGAGCGGCCGCTTGGAAGATTTTCGGATTTGAAGAGCCTTTTAGAATGGAATCCAGGGAGATCCTAGCAAACTCGAGGACTACATCGAACTCCAAAGATGTGAGGAACTTCAAGTGCTCCTTTTGTTGCTCAGAAAGAATAAGAAGCATTTTAAATGTAGCAAAATATAGAAGGCAGCTTCGAGCTCGGGGTGGAAGTTGGAGAGGGAACTCAGGGAGGATGAAGTAGAGAATTCCTGGGAACGAAAAAGAAAGCTTAGCAGCCGAGCTTAAAAAAACATGGCGGACGAAGGTTGAGATTTTGTTTAGCACTTTTCTATCGCTATGGCCTCCGTAAATACCTTATCAGATGCGCTAGAAAACTTATCACTTGAAGCAAGAGAACTTTATCTTAGTTCAGAAGTGCCAAAGCTTGAAAAACCGCCAAGTCCTTTGGAATTTTTAAGAAACTGGGTGAACCCAAATGTTCCTGTTATCATCAAGAACGCGTTCAATCATTGGCCAGCCCTTGAAAAATGGAATGGCGATTATTTGAGAGAGAAAATCGGACACAGAACAGTAACTGTTGCTGTGACACCAAATGGATACGCGGACGGAGTAGTTGGAAGCAAATTTGTCATGCCAGAGGAAAGAGAGATGACGTTTTCCAAATTTTTAGACATTCTCGATGGGAGAGTCGCAGAAAAAGGGATTTTTTATGTGCAAAAACAAAATTCTAACTTAACAGACGAGTTTCAAGAATTGTGCGATGAAGCAGCTTCTGATATACCGTGGGCAACTGAAGCATTTGGTAAAAAGCCGGATGCAGTGAATTTTTGGATGGGTGATAAAAGAGCTATCACCTCCATGCACAAAGATCATTATGAAAACTTGTATTGTGTGATCTCAGGAAAGAAAGTATTCACACTTCTACCACCAAGTGATCTGCCATTGATTCCTTACGAACTTTACACTCCAGCAAGGTTTAAAGCTACAGAATATGGAGATTTTGAAATTGTTGATGAAATTCCTGAACACTTTACAGAACTTTCACCATTGCCCAAAGTTCCTTGGATTGCTATTGATCCACTGAATCCAGATCTTAAAAAATATCCAAAATATGCAAAAGCTAACCCTGTTACTTGCACAGTGAAGGCAGGGGAAATGCTTTATTTGCCATCCCTGTGGTTTCATCACGTTCAGCAATCTCATGGGTGCATTGCCATAAATTTCTGGTACGATATGGAATATGATATTAAGTACAACTATTTTAAATTTGTCGAGGCTGTGACTGACATTGTCAATAAGGATTCTGAGAATTAGTGATTACTCTAAATAAAAATGCACTGGCTGGCTTATTAGTGACCATTAGATCAAAATATAAGAAAAGTAACCTTTTAAAACTAGTGCGCATGCTCAAGATCATTGCATTAACAGACAGTGATTAACAGTCATTGAACATTCCCCAGAATGGGCCATTGCAGCGAACAGTCACAGGGCACAAAATGACACCTCGCTGGAGGGCAAGCTATGTCCTGGGGTACCCAAAACAAAGCGACTTCAACCAGTCATGCTCGCCTTTCCTTTGTTTTGAAGGTCCCAGAGCGTAGCTAGCCCTCCAGCATGGCAGATATTGTACCATGTGATCGAAGTTGCAAAGAGCCCATTGCTGGTTCATCTGATCAATGCAAAGCAGGAGAAAGGGCTCTGGAAATAAGATTGGTTCAAAAGATCATTGAGCAGGTATAAGAAAGCAGAATGTATTCATTTGATGATCTTGGTCATTGCAAAGTCACGGATTTTTCTGCTTTTCGGTAAAAAGTACCAAAATTGGTGAAGCTCCAGGTACTCCTGCTTGTGCGTGAAATGCAGCTAGAACTTCAAGATGAAGATATAATTAAAAGTAATTGCCATCATTAATAGTTTTTAGCTGTATTTTCCAAGCAAAACTTGAAAAAATTAGCCTGATTATTTCAGGTTTTGACCTTTTTCAATCTAAAGATCCTGATGACATCACACTAGACTGGCATAGTAACAAAACTGGACCATGATTAGTAGGTTTCCATACATCTTTCAACTCTTGAATTTTTGTCATTAAAGATGTGAATATTGTTCATCGTGGTGTAAGATAGGTAATGAACGTTTATTCGTTTGTCTCACGATAGAATCGCTTTGAGATGTTGATCGCGACGTTTCGACTGCAATACTGCTAGTCTTCATCAGGCGATGAGGTCGATTGTTTACGCGTCGCTACCAATATTTTTGAAGTGAAGCTCATCACAGTGTCGCTTTAACTTGTTCAGGCATCATCAGGAGACCAAAGCATATGTGACCTGTTTAATGTTCAAGGGACATTTCCAAGACATGGTTTTTTAAGGCTTGGCCTGTTTAAACCAGGTTTGATTCAAGAAACTTATACAAGAAAACGAACCAAAATACAGTCAACTCTCGCCTTGCGGACACCCCGCTATTACGGACGCTCGATATGACGGACAAAATTCAGATCCCCGGCGAAAGTTATAGAGGTTTTACTGGAAATGACTCCCACTATTACGGACTCTCGCTATTACGGAATTACGGACACTTTCGTGGTACCAAAAGAACAATTTTATTGTTTTGACTCTCGATAAAGCGGATACCATGAACTTCTCACATAACATTATTGCAGAAGTCTTTTGCAATAATTATTTTTGCATCAATTGCTTCAGTAGCTGTACACCAGACTTTGCTTTTTCACTTCAGCTTGCGCCCTTTTTTTTCAGACGACTCCTTTTGAGAGATCAAACCCTCGACCATTGTCATTCTCCATATCTAACGACTACTGAGTCTTTTCACGACTGTTGATAAGCTCGTCATAGTCCATACTATTTAACCTACGTTAACGCCATTTTTTTCCTCACACCCCGCTATTACGGACTCTCGCTATTACGGACACTAAACGAAGTCCCAAGCGTGTCCGCTATAACGAGAGTTGACTGTATGCACTGCAAAATTGCAAATAACAGGCAGGTATAAAGGGCGTGGCCAAAAGCGGGAACTTGGGACAAGTCCTCTTCTCTCTCACAGGCCTGTGTGTTTAAAACTTTTGTGTAACTGTGCAGCTTTTGTGAGTGGTTTATAAACACACCACTTTGAACAAGACAGAACCATGTGACAAAAGTGCCCTCACAAATATGTTTTCAAAGATGTGTATAATATTGTTCATCGTGGTGTAAGATAGGAATGAACATTTATTCATTTGTCTCACGAAAGAATTACTTTGAGGTGTTGATTGCGACGTTTCCACTGCAATACTGCTAGTCTTCATCAGGTGATGAGGTCGCTATTTATGGCATGTTGGTTCGCTGCTATTTTGATGAGAAATCATGCAAGCACACCTCAGTGTATGTAATAAGTTGTTTATTTTTTTATTAAACATGAAATTAAATTAGTACTAGTGACTAAACCAAGACGATACAAACACTCGTGAACAACAACAAGGAGAGGCCTTCTCTCACTAGAGAAAATAAAATAATAATTATTGGTGTTCAGAGAGCAGATAGAGTACAATATAGTTACCGTTATAAGGATCCGATGCTTCCACAAGTTTTACTTTAAAACAGGCTAAAAAATGCATCTTCTGGGAAAAAGCCTCGATTTTCAGCAGACTTCGAGACACAAGCAATTTTGATACACCACCTAAACCAGGGCACACTATAACTTGCAGTGTACATTATAGAGTTCTTTTTCTTTTATTAAAAATGCCTAGCTGCATCTGATTAAATTAAAGCTCATCCTTGGCTTTTGTTTCTTCTTCCTCCTCTTCAGTTGCACTTTCTTCAGTCTCTGGTTCTTCACCGCCTTCTTCTGTTTTCTCTTCTGTTTCTTTAGCTTCCTCCTCTGTTTCTTTGCCTTCCTCCTCCTATAATGATAACAATAATACATCAATTACTACTGGTACCACTTCACTTTTTACCTGATAAAATAATAAATGGCCATTCTGAATACAGTTGAATTCTGTTACTCAAGCCTTGATACATGTAACTTGAATCTTCCTTCTAACTGGAACCTCTTTCCATTCTTAATTAGGTCATTTTCTTACTAATCTAGGGGGGGGGGGGTGAGATATAATATATTTTTTGGAACCACACAATCTAAAACATTGTTACGGTGTTCACTGTTTTATGAAGGTAAAAAAATTTGACTGCAATTTTAAGAATCTTCAAAGGGAGGTTGTTTCCGATTCGTCAAATAAGCACACATTAACCTTTAAGATCCAAGAGTGACCAAAATCAAATTTCTTTCCACAATAGCAATACTTTATCAAGAGAAGAGGTTATGAGAGTTAAAAATGATCAACAAAGGGAAATTGCTTTGAACTTTTAACAAATTCTCCCAACAATACTACAAGAAAATGTATGGAGATCAGTCAGGAGAATTTGTATGTGGATATCAGGGCTTAACCAACCTCTTCTTCCTCCTCTTCCTCATCCTCCTCCTCAGCTTTCTTTTTGTCTTCTTCTTCTTTAGCCTTCTTCTCTTCTTCTTCTCTTTCTTTACGTTCTTTCTCATCTTGCTCATCTTTCATTTTCTTTTCACCTTCCTTGGTCTTCTCAAAAGTTTCCTTAGCGAATGTTTCAGCATACTCAACAGAATCTGTTACAAGTATATTGTCGAAAATAGTTCCTGATTTTACCTGAAACAAGAAGGAAACAGAACTTTGTTATGACGATGAGAGTAAGGTGGCTACTTATGAAGTCAACATTAATTACAAAGGATTATCTGCAATGGGTGAATACATGAAGTTGAGGTGCTACTTCATGCAAGGTCGAGTGTTATACTTTTCAAACAAAGCTGGTATAGAAGAATCAAGAGTAGGCCAGGATTTGCAGTGTAATGTTTATCATTCATTTGCTATGCCTGAGGATGGTTTTAATATTAAATCAAAACCCTGCCATCCTTGTTTTTTTAAAAATAAAACTTAAGGTAAAAGCTGCTAAAATTGATGCTAAACGTTTTCGATCTGTTCGATCATCATCAGACCTTGTTTTTTTGTTCCTTACAAGTAAATCATTTTGATGGACATACAGTGTAGCTTACCTGCCAAAGATCAAAACCAATGGAGCCAATGTCATCATACTTGTAAAGCTTGACATCTGGTGCATACTCGGGATTGTCAATTTCAGGGTGAACCCACTCTCCTTTGTAGTTGGGGTTGTCGATTTGCTTGGGTTTCCATTCTCCCTAAGAGAAAAAGTAAAGCAAAGACCACTATTAGAAATGAAAACCGTCGCCACACATGAGGGGTCTAGTCCCGGGGACCAAGTACCTTTGTGTGAACTCTCCATTTTCATCAAAAAAATCTAGTTGCAGCAACCAAATTTTGGTTGGTCCCTGTGACAAGTCCCACGACTTCAAACCAGTTTGAATTTGTAGGACTAGTTGCATGGACTTGTCCCATAAAATTTTGCTTAACTCCTTGTGTGTACTGTTTGTGCGACTAGTCCCTACAACCAAATTAAAAAAAAATCAACCAATCAGAAACCAAAGCGGTCAGTCCCTGCAACTAGTCCCCTTGCGGCAGCATGTGTGGGCCTTAATTAAGGGTGCTAAGGTAATTAACGTATGTGGAACATCGACATTTGACTGTAGATATGCTAGAATGACACCCACGCAGCAAGAGGCAATTAAAAATTCTTGCTTACAGGGTTTCTCCACCAACCTTGTAGTCAGGGTTGTCAATCATGGGTGGCTCCCATTCGCCGTCAATCTCGTCATCCCAATCATCAGGCTTCTTGGCATCGGGATCGGCGATATGCTGAGGCTTGTCCCAGTCCTGCAGAACATTTCCAAAATTAAGAATAAAGGATAATTATTAAAATGATAATACATGAAGGTCCCTTATATAATGCAGTCAAATGTTTGAACCTTTCCATAATCTTCATGTACAAACATATTTGGTTAATCGATCTGCCAAGCATATTGCCCTAATCTAGCCAACAAGATGTCTCTTAATTGTGCACATTTCGTACTCCTTGTTGCACTCTCAAGGACTTGAAGCTCCGTTTTCATAATTCAAGAAATGTCAAGAAGGGTATCAATCATGTCAATGGTAGAAGACAGTATTCAGATGTTATAGGCCACGACAAGACAAAATAATTTTTTGTTGTTAGACAAAAAAAAACATAACTTTCTTTGTTGACATGGGACGTCTTTGGCAGCAGATTTTGACAGGGAAAAGACCCAGGTCAACAAACACGTTTCAAATGTTGCCAGGGACTTTCACTACTTAACAGAAATATGCTTACAATAAAACTCTCATTCATCACCATCAAAGGATTTAGCATTCTGAAAGTGTAGATGCAGTGAAAGGGAAAGTTCCATGATGAAAAAAATCTTTCAAAACCATTTAATTAACATTAATACCTCAGGTTTAGAGTCTTCTGGATCATCGATTTTCTTTTTGTCGTCCCAGTCTTCGGGTTTCTTGGCTTCAGGATCCTTGATCTTCTTTGGTGGCAAGAAATCCCAGTCTGCTTCAAGCTCACCACTCTCAACCTTCTCGCCGTCAATGCGCACTTCATAGGTATTATCAGACTTCACAATGAGGGTGTAGAGATGTGTGAATTCGTCATCCTGGAAAAAAAAATTTTGCAGTTTTTGTCAGAAAACTACTGTAACATGATCAGTAGTATTTCTACTTCCTCCTTGATGGAATGCTAACTAGTACATCACAGGTTACCCTCGAGCACTTTGTCAGGTTGTCCTAGCAAGTTGCTGGTACTCAATTGTGCAGAGAGGTAAGTGCTGTAAGAGTTGTGTCTTAACCCAAGAACACAATACAATGACTTGGAAAGTTTGATGCCGATCTTTTTATTGAGGAGTGATCACACATTTTTCGCTTAGACTTACCAAGACACCTCTTGTCAGTTTGCCAGTACATAATACTTCTGGTGCAGGGAGGGCAGGAATCGGTAGAAAACAAGTGAAATTTTGCAATATTTTGTTTTATAAATGGGATGGCATCTTCCACATAGTGGCTTTTCATGATCCCGCTGATTCCCAATCAAATTGGTATTTAGTAGTGTTGGTTTTTGTGGAGGGAGGTAAACCGCAACAGATATGGGACAAAGAGGAGATAATGGCTACGGAAAGGGGTGGAGACAGGAGTAAAAAATACGGGAAGAGGAATTAAAAGACACAAGAGACAGGAGGTTCAGTCCCCTGTCCTCTTCCACTACTTAAGAATGTTCACTCATTCATAGCTCAGACAAACCTAGACACCTTATGTCTCATCATTTTTAATTTTTGTGCTCAAGTTAATTTAATTTTTCTGGTTTTCATTTTTTTTCCCTTTATGTCACACCTCACCTTACATCTGATGTCTTTCTTAGTAAGTAAGTTCTTTCCTTTATAGTTGAAGATGACGTGAACTTTCTTGGTACCAGGTCCACAGATATCAGGGCCTAAACAAGAGAACAAAGAAATCAAATCAGAAAAATACACGTTAGTAAATTAGCATAAACGTGAGAATTTATAAAGGTAGGCAACTGAATTTTAAAGTCCCTCAAGAATATAAAATTTACAGATTTTTTTTTCAAAACTTACCAAACATGATGTGGTATGGTGTATCTCCATGAATGTTTTTCTGATCAACTTTACTATCATAAACCTAGAAAAGTTTGGAACAAAAATAAAATGAGAAAACAACTTTAATTTCAGCGAAAGATGAACGTTGCCTAGTTTCATTGCATGTGTCTGCCGACTATTCAATTGAAAGACAAAATAAAACATGTTCTTTACAAAACAATGAACGCCAGATTAGCAAGAAAATACACTTAAAAAGCCCTTACTTTGACATATCCACCGCCACAATCAATGCTCTGTTCGTGTTTTACTTGAAACTGGATAACAAGCGTTTTGTCTTCGTTCGAGAACGATTCTTCAAACTTCGCTGAAATACCGTAGAATTTCGCATCCTGGCTTGTCTGAATACCTGTTAAAATACATTTTGTTTATTAAATTGTTTTCCCGGCGAGAGATTACTGTTTGAAGTAGTTTTTAACAATTTTAATCGCTCAGCTTTGCAGCTGAACAACACCAAAATCAATATTTCGGTCACGATTTTTTACTACATTGTAAATGACTACAAGCAGAAGACTTTTACCTTTATCGAGATCAGCATCGTTGTAAAATTTTCCAGCCGTCCAGACGAATTTTCCAGCATCGCTCCCCTTGAAAGTAGATTCAATCCATCTATCTTGCCAACTTTGGTCTGGAAATAACAAAATTTCAGAAAATAAGCTTGCTTCAAGAGTAGATCGAACAATCGAAATTGACAAAATTTCGACAACTTGCTACAGTGGTTTGAGCCTAAACTTACCTTCAAATTTTTCAACAAAGTAGATTTTCGGGTCCTCTGCTAATATGCAAGAGACTAAAGCTAGGAAAACTAAACGACCAAGCGCCATAATTTATAAAACACAAACCTAAAACCAGTTACACCTCCAGATAGACTTCAAATGAAACTCGTAAGCTGTGACAAGCGACCATGTGAATGAATACGATTTCACCGGCCTTCTGCGTGGTGAACTGTGATTGGTGCAAGCATGCCACGTGACGCTGGCGAACCAATGAAAACGCACCACACGTCTGGATGTCCGTGACCAGTTGACGCTTCCGGAAACTTGAAAGACGCATCCTGGACTTTAGGACTGTGGATTGTGGAATTAAAATTTTATCCGAGCATAACCGAATCGACGAATAGAAACTCAAATTCTGACGAATTCAGTAAGAAACGTGCAAATGTTTGAATTTACAGTAAACAATAAGGTACTTATGGTATAATGTTTTTATTGCCACGATTATTTGCTCTTAAGAGTACACCACCCAAAATGTTTTCACCTTTGGACACAGGGGGGCTCTCACTTTCGTTGTGTCTCAGTGTTAGCGTGATGACGACAATTTTGAATATTAATTTTTATACGCGAACGGTTTCTAGGTTCCAGTCCTCGCAATACACCGTGACCGTGCCGTGATGAAACATTAGAGGAGAGAGAGAGAGTCGTTATCCGGCAAACGACAAACGCGAGCTTGCCTTTCATTTTGTTAGCTTTTTATCGAATTCTGAAAAAATAGGGAGAAAATCCCACAATCACGCAAACCAAGAGAATTTTCTCTTGCGCAAACACAAACCTACTTATTTCAACTTCTGCCGTTTGCCGTTTGGCGTCCGTACGCGGAAATAAGTAGGTTTGTGTTTGTCGTGAATGTGGGATTTTTTCCCTATTTTTATGAGGGATTAATTTTAGAATTCGATAAAAAGGTAACAAAATGAAAGGCAAGCTCGCGTTTGCCGTTTGCCGTATAACGTCTAATGCCGGGCGGCTCAGAGCGGCCGGGCATGAGCGAAAATTTCGTCCCGGGATTTCGTTTCGTATAAAAACTTCGCTTAAATCTAATTCGTAAAGCATCCTTTCGAGAACTAGTCCAGTCCCTGAACTCTCTATTCCGCGCGCCCTATATAGGGGCTGAACCCAGGCGCGCGAAGAGAGAGTTCAGGGACTGGACTATTCGAGAACAAGCTGCCCTTTCCCCCACACCAATCACTCTACCAAAAAATAAAAGCCTACGGGCTTTTATTTACAGGGATAGCCAACGTTACAGAGGTGTCGTACAAAATATGTGTTCGCTCAGGGCTAATCCTTGCTACCTGGGAGATAAGTTTTTCTTATGTCGCTCGGCTGGGAGACTGTCCTGGTTGGAATATAATTACACCCTCCCTCCTCTCCCCCTCCGAGAAAAATTGACAGGAAAACAAAAAAAAAAAAAAAAAAAATTTTTCTCGATCAAGATACTCTATTTTCAGAATATCAGGGGCACCCAACAGACCGTTTCGGTAAATATCTGTTCGGAAGACCTATAATCGCCTACGATTTTCGTATTTAAGTGTGAAATTTCCACAGCTCAAAGTTTCGGGACACGGCCGGAAAGAAAGAAAAATGTCGTTTAAGAAACGAAAAAGGGCCAGCTACGATTTTCGAGAAGGCAATAGCGGCTCGTAGATTCGAGTCACTACATGCATTTCGTTCCCTAAAATTTTCTGAAGTTTGAAAGTTCAGCTAGCGTATCCGAAAAGATACACTTTTCTTAGCGTTTAAAAATAAGCTTTAAAATGCACAATAGTGACACTTATAAAATAAAAACGGTGTTCCAACACCTTTAGTAAAATTTTCTCGTTGGGTGTCCCTGAGAATATTACACGTCAAGAGAAAACAAAGGGAGAATGAGTTAAACCCCGGTACACGAAGGGTCTTTCACTGGTCTGAGGCTGGGTTGAAATGGCGGTCCGCATGGAAATGTGTTTTACCTTTTACAGGTGAAATAAAAAATCAAAGGTCTCTTCGTATCGCGATACCGGCTATTTTGCATGGGGTACGAGTAGGGGAAATGATAATATTGAAAGCGATTTGCGATGCATTAACCCATTGACTCCCAGTCCCGAAGGCTTTTATTAGCGCGCACCCACCCCCCAAATTTCCGGCTCTTTTACGGCATGCAACGTGCGAGTGGAAAAAATAAACTATATGCGCATTAAATTCAGACAAATAATTCGTTTCTGAAGTAAACTTTTTTTTTCAACTAGACACGCTAAAAAAAAAAAAACAATTTATGATTTAAAACTCTTATCATCCTTGATAAATTGATCACAAGCCAAACTTGAAGACAGTAAAAAAAATATCTTCACCTCCATGCGTCATTTTAACAACTTGCAAAAACACGAACTCTTTGTACAAAATATAAAACTGTCAAAACTAGCTGAAAACACTAGTGAAAGGAAGGTTTTCATTTTGTCAAGAGCAGTGGTATTATTTTGGTGCAGAAAAGCGGTAATTGGGGACAATAACACTATTTGTGAATCATGGTGTCACAAAACCGCTTGCAAAACTACTGAATTTCTTCCGCAAAATAATCACTCGCATTGCTTTTTATGCTTTGATTGCCTTCCATCACTATAAGGCCATCCCAACAAAATGTTTCGTTTCCCATCGCCCCGTCTCTTGTGATTATTTAAGAAGCCAGGAGATGCAGAACCGAAAGATTTTGTTTCAGTCGATCTCACTGCGGAGAATGTTGGAACTGATAATCGTTAATGTACTTGGCACGAAACAGCCTTTGAAAAAACTTAATTAAAGACAAGGACATCACATCATACCAATTGTTGAAATAAAACAAGATCATGTGCTTGTAAATTAAAGTATTTGCCTCTTTGACTAGTGAATCTGGATTTTTTTTTTACATTTCGAAAACTGAAATGGGTCGATCGGGCGATGGGAAACGAAACATTTTATTGGGATGGCCTAACTACTACAATGTAATATTTCAGGCAAGGAGATCAAATTCAACAATACAAAACGATGATATGAAAACTAATAATTTATTTTTACTCCCACAATGTAACCTGATTTCTACTTGAACTAACAAGTATCAAAACACAGGGACGAGGAGATCTTTCATTAGAAAAAAAAACCTACCGTCAAAATTCCTGGCCTAACATAATTACAAAATGAGATTAATTACTATTTGCTAATGCTACGGAATACAGTCGAACCTGTTTAATTACACCAAAGAGGCTGAGCTAAATGTCTGTATTATAGACAGTGGTATTATTGAACTCTGACCCAGGAAAACTGTCCGTTATATATCGATGTCTATGTTATGGTGGTGTCCGTACAGAGAGGTTCGACTGTACCAAAGAATTATTTTCTAAGCTAATCTTGTCGCAACAAAGACAATTGGCTAGCAAACAATGGTAAACGTTTTCTTTCAACCTTTTAGTCTTACACTTGGAAGTAACAGCATCAATACAACCATGAAGTCTCACTTCTCGAGAAAGGATGGTAGGCGAAGGGTCTGGGAAAGAGAGGAACATGGGCTCCTTTTCTCGGACAGCGGTTGGTTTGACTGGTTTAGATATGACTGTCCGCAAGGTTTTTGGAAATAAGTCACAAAGTTATATTATTTTGATGATGTAATTAAATACATGCTTTTGCTAGAAGTAACCGCTATTTGGGCCATTTTAACCGACGTGCGGTCATTAATAAACGTATCTGTGAGAAATAACTATTCCGACAACAGCTTATTCTAAACAAAAGCAAGAAAATGCTCAATTCTAACGCATCTTTCAAGTGACTAAACTTTCGAGATAATAGTTTAAAAAAATTAAAGAAGTAATTTCCATATCACACGCTAAGAAACTTGCAAATCGCCTTTTTTGATGTTCTTTTTACTTTAATCTTGAATTTATTTTTCCTGACAAAAAATATTCTCTCAATGAAAAGAAATCTATAATCTTAATTGGTATAAATGTGTTCTAAACCATTGCGCAAAGAAAAATAATTTACAATTACTAATTTATTCTATGTTTACAGTTTAACGCCAATTGTTTTTTGAGATCCGGAATTATTTTTTGAGAATCACAATCTTAAAGTCTAAGCCTACTAAAAAACTGATTAACGGTCTGCCATATTGCAAATAAAAGTATTACAATCATAATTTAATTCTGTACACATTAAGTATCAATAAGGAAAGATCTGTCCAGAAAGCTTCCATTCTATTTTAAGGGAGTATTTTTAGTGTGGCTTATATGAGAAACAAAAAAATCCGATGAATGATCATCATGAAATACAAAGGCTTTGTTTCTCTGAGAGAAATTCCACAATTCTCAAAACAAAAGGCACAGCGTATCAAAATAACACGAATTCGTCTAAGAAATCAATATCCCTAAAAAACATACAGAAAACCATGAAGCATTCATTATGGAGGCATTTTTAGGGGACATTGGGGTTTATTTGCAGGAACAGGGGATCGATTGAAACCGTAGGGAATTGGGAACAAAAAAGAAACTACTAAATTTATGTTTGAGGAATTTGACTTGGACAAAATAAGAAGAAAGCCACAAGAAAATTACCCTAGGGAACACGGAATTTTCCCCTACGAAACAAGGAAATTGCCCCACGGGGAACAACAAAGTTCCCTTACCCCCTGGAAGAGCTTCCGTCACTTTGACAAAAATGACACTAAATAGATAGTTTCATCTAAAAGATCTAAGACTTTCTCGTCGTAGAAGGTCCAACGGGAAACATAAGGGTTGTATCCAGTTTCGGATTATGAACCTGAAGCGTGTTGTAGTGATAGTATTGCACCAACTCAGATAGCGTTCGATACGTGGTGTAATTCTTTGCAAAACCGTAACAGCCGTCTGGTCCTCGAAGTACTTCAATGTGCATCACACAACCTTTGTGCCTTAAAAAATAAAAATAAAATAAAACATAAGTTTAATTGATTCCAATGCTGGGATTTGGCAGAGCTTAATGGGACTATGTCACGGATTATAACAGATTTTTAAACAGCCCATATTTCAGTTATTTGTGTCGTAGGAAACCTAAAAATAATGGTCCATTTTTATTAACAATAGCTATTTTAGAGCACTAAAACTGTTTAAAAGCGCGATTAGCTGCGGGTGGCTCGGATTGAAATGGATTGCAATTTGAAAACGTTAGCCAACGTTTTCAAATTGTTTCCGTGCGCCTTAAAAAAATCGATATTTATAGCCGAAGTTTGATTTTTATTCAAAAATAAAGGATATAGCTTCCGTTAAATGTTCAAAGATCACGTTCTTCATGGGTAAAGTTGCCTACCACTTATTTCAAAACAGTTTAGACCAAAAAATTTGCGAAATTCCCGGTTTAGGTCTTCGGAATTGGAACTGGAGCTCATCTCCGGTTGTTGTAGCATGATGCGACTAGGAGTATGAACGAGATAATTTATCACAGGTTAACAGGGAGGGAAATAATTACAGAATTTTTTTTTTCTGGTTGCAAGCCCCCCCCCCCCCCCCCTCCCCATCTTCGCCAGCTTGTCTCCCGGCCTGTCACGCAACCCCCCACCTTAGCTACGGTACGGAGGAACCATTACGTGACGAGCCAAATGAGAATCGGCGCAGAGGCTATGTCCCCACTTCTAAATTGAGAGCGTGATGACGCCGGCTTAATTTCAAGAAGGGTCTCTCCAGCAAACTTGATTAGCTCCTGTCAGGACAAAAACAACTTCTTTAAAAAAACACCAGCGTCCGTTTCTGCTGAAACACCCAATAATCAGCTTGTACGCCGCACGCATCAAGCCGCACGCAGCAAGCCGCACGCCGCACGCAGCACGCAAAATCAACTTAGGGCCTGTTTACATGATTCCGGAATGACTTTCATTCCGGAACGAGTTCATTCCATCCCCATACATTTCTCTGTATCTGTTTACATGATACCGAGACGAAAGTCAAGTCATTCCGGAATGAGTTCATTCCGGTTTTCATTCCGGAATGAAAGTTTCGTTCTGGAATGACATTTCATTCTGGTATCATGTAAACACAGAACGAATTTCGTTCCGAGATGAAGCCGCAACTCGCGAAACCGCATACGGACTCCACAGTTTGAATCCAGAGCGAAAAACGTAGTAGCATTTACTGTTTAGCCCAAAGAAGCAGCTCTATGGTCAAATTACTCGTTAAAATTGCAGATATGGCCATTAATGGGCACAAAAACATGTTTGCGCGAAACACGCGCCATCTTGTTTTGACCTCGCGCGAAAACCACGCACGTGAAAATGCCTTTGGTTGAACCGATCGACTCTGTCATGTAAATGCAGAACGAACTTCATTCCGGAACGAGTTTCGTTCCGGAATGAAAGTCATTCCGGAATCATGTAAACAGGGCCTTACTTGAGGGCGACAGCCCACTCCCCTTTCCTCCGTGCACTTCCTCTAATCATAAAAGTACCATCTTTTTTATCTTTTAAGTGAACTTCAGCCTCTTCTCTGCTAAATAGGCAAACAGAAACACACACTTAAATCATAGATCCTATGTTCCGTACAGCATTACCTAGACAACACTCAAGGACTATACAGAGACAACAAAAAATTAAATTTCTTGTCTTTTTTTTATTTTTAAAATATGCAATGTCACGCAAAAAGTGTGGCTCGGATCGAGTCTGACATTAAGCCAAACTATTTGCGTGACATTTTATTATGTTAATTTTAAGCAAAATTTTTCCCGTTTTCCTGCGCTTTGTACCGGCTTCCTGCATTGCTTTGAGTTTTGATTGGTTAGCTGGATTGTCTGTGTCCATAATAACGGGCCAGAGCGATGACTTTGCTTTGATTTTACGTCACTTAATCGAAAAGTGACATGAAATTGAGACCACAATCTTCCTGTTACATGAAGTAGTTGTTCAATACCCATGTTTCTCTAGCTATGCTCTTTACACGTGGCTTCGATCTTCATGCGTTACTTATGTTACACTTGCGATTTATGCCTTTTTCCTTTAGTCACCAGCTCAAAAACTCAATTCTCCTAAGCGATAAACAATCTTTCTTTTACTGTCATTTATGAGAATTTGGTCCTCAATCAAGACAATACAGTAAATGATCTAATAACGCACACTCTCAAATAAACGCCTCGTATCTAATAATTGTATTAGATGCTCCCCTCTAAAAAACATCCCGTGTCTAATAGACGCCCCCCAAGAATCGCCTCAAAAACCAGGAAAACGCTCCACAGAGAAAAATCACGCGGTGTATTTTCTTGCATGACTCGGATATCGCAGATTAGATTAGTCTCCTACCCACAAACTCTGTTTTCTATCCTAAGGTGGATTTCCACTGACGCTAAATTTTTTACGTGCGTTTACGTGCGTAATAAAATTTAGAGACAATGTATGAACGACTTGCGTAAACGCGTATCCAAGTCGTTCATACATTGTCTCTAAATTTTTTCACGCACGTAAAAAATTACGCGCCAGTGGAAATCCACCTTTACTCCGCGCGCAAACTACGCGTCTTATTTGTTTTGTTGACGTTGTTACAGTTTAGGTGAAATAAACGCCTCTCTCATATAAACGCCTCATATCTATTTATTGTAACGCCCCCACAGGACCCCTAAAATTTAGTAGACGTCCCGGGCATTTATTAGATCATTTACGGTAACCCAAACCGATGACGTTTCTATATTCTTGCAATCTGTTTGTTTGGCAATGTACTGACATTGTAAGGAGATTTTAGAAGTTGATAATTTTAATACATTACTTGGTAAGTGTTCCATACAACCACTGTGACTCAGAGAGGTCTGGTTCAGGTAGTTCAGGTCTACAACAGAAGGCAAGAACAAAATATTACTCGTTATTGAACTGCAAAACTGGTCAACGTTAAAAAGAACTATTATAGGAAATTAACGATGCATGCTGTTAACGCGAATTTCAAAAATTCGCGTTCATTTTATGCACCTTAATTTACATCACTGATATTTAACTCACACTATTTTTAAGCATTGTCTTTTCCCTTTATATCCTTTATTAGAGCAGTTTTCAATTGAGTGTCGTAAAACCAAAACCAAGGTAATTACTCCGGCCAATCACAAAGGACACAGACAATCCAGTAAACCAATCAAAACTCGAAGCAAATACATGTAGCTGGCACGAAGCGCGGGAAAACGTGCGCGAGCGAGTCACGATTGGTTTTGGTTTTAGTTCTGATTGGCTGAGAAAGTGGCGCGAGAATTTTAAGCCAATCACTGAGCGTTGAAATGCAAAACCAAAGCAAACGCAATTTACTTTCGACACTCAAGTGAATACCGCTCTACCAGCAAAGCTAAAATCAATATATATTAACCGATTTTTTTTGTAACGTTTGTCACCCCCAAGGATAAATGGAGAAACAGTTCTGCCTCACTTCTACTTTCTTGTGCTAAATGTCCATCGCGTTTTTGTCTTCCCATTTTCCGGTATTCTGTTGTTGGACGTTGTCTGTCTCGTGAAAAGCGCATTACGCATAAAGCATCAAATTCGCGTGAATTAGTGTAAACGTGCACCACACGGAAATTCACGTTAATTTAATGCATGTAAACATAACTTTTTGAAAATTCGCGTTAATTTATTACGCGTAGATTTTGTTCTCGTTGTTAAAATGTTCTCTGTATTCCTATAATACCAGTTGGTTTCCTGCGTAAATTTTGCAATAAGGACTGCCAAACCCCGCCATCTAACAAGCCACTTCTTTCGGCTCCAATAAAAATCCTCAGTCCATTTCCTGCCCAAAACCCTGATAGTTATTGACACCAACAACCACCTTTTAGAGTCCCAACCTTTTTTCTTTCTAAGTTTACCCCGTTAAAGAAACTGTGTAACGGGTTTTATTCGAATTTAGAAAAATAGCCACACACAACAATAAAGGAACATTTCAATAATACAGCAAATACAACAGAAGATACAGTAAGTTGATTCGGTACCTTAAAATCAACACAAAAAACTTCCCAGACATTATCTTTTAAAGAAATTTATTGGCATTAGAGTGAAGGCCTTCCTACTTAAGTTATGAGGCTGTATACTATTAGCCCTTCCTACTTAAATGCTAAAAAAAATGCTAAAAACATTAAAAAATTAAATTATCATCAAAAAATGTAAATTAAATCTTACACATCATAGATGTCTTCTTGATTGCCGTTTGATAAACCGTCGCTGTTTATAAAAGTTAAATTCAGTTTAATATTCAGTCAGAGTGGAAAAAGTGACACACAAAGGTTGCTTTTTATTGCTGCCTGTAGGAAGGAAGGAAGGGAGGAAGGGAAAGAAGGATATAGGGTAAGGAAGGAGCAGAGAGTGGACAAGGAAGGGAGAGAGGGAGGGAGGGAAGGAGGGGGAGGGAAGGAGGGAGAGAGGGAAGGAGGGAGGGAGGGAAGAAAGGAGGGGGGAGGGAGGGAGAGAGGGTAGGAAGGAGAGAGGGAGGAAAGGAAGGAGGGAAGGAAGGAAGGGGGAGGGAGGGAGGAAGGGAGGGAAGGAGGGAGAGAGGGAAGGAGGGAGGGAGGGAGGAAAGGAGGGGGGAGGGAGGGAGAGAGGGTAGGAAGGAGAGAGGGAGGAAAGGAAGGAGGGAAGGAAGGAAGGGGGAGGGAGGGAGGAAGAAGGGAGCGACGGAGGGAGGGAGGGAAGGAAGAAGGGAGCGACGGAGGGAAGGAAGGGGAAGAGAGGGAGGATGGGAAAGAAGGAGGGAAGGGAGGGAGAGAAGGAGGGAGGGAAGGAGGAAGAGAAGGAAGGAGGGAGGTAGGGAGAGATGAGTTAGGAAAGAAAGTAGGATCAGAGGGACGGACGAATATTTGCAATTCGCGTTAATAACATGCATCGTTAATTTCTTTTTATAGGGACTGTGTCACTGTTCAGTTAAGGAGGGAGGGTGCGAGGAGGAAAGAGAGAAAGAAAGAAAGAAAGAAGGACGGGAGGGAAGGAAGGAAGAGAATAACACATTAACTAACTTGAAAAGATTGCATAAACGATCTGATAATGAACAAGAACATGCCAAGTTACTTACGTCCGCGTTTGTTGCGTTCCTCTGTAAGGTAAAGAAAGAAACAGCACAATTCAGTTCAGGCACGATTCAGTAGAGTTTCCAAACCAAGTAAGTAATTGATGAATAAATGAAATACACATAAGCACGTAGAAAGCATTGAGAAATTTACATTAATTAGCAATTCAACTGTCTACCGTCAAAATACAATTTTTAAACGCGTAAGCCATGTCATTCCCTCCCCATAGCCCTAGGATATAGGATTTTTGAATTAATTCGAATTCTTTTGATTGGCTTTTAGAAACAAAGAAATCTTGAACGGAATTCAAAAACGCTAGACTCTCTCACAACGCATATAGAAACATCACGACTGCACAAATGAAGACCGGAAGTCCAAGAGTCGAGGACTGGAAATCCAGTCTCCAGATCCCGTCATTTCTCGTGCCAAGACCAGAGCATTGAAAAGGTTTCTGGGGACGAGAATGAAGCTATATATGAAGCTATATATTTATTGTGGTCCCCAAATAACCCCATAAGCACTTGCGTGGCCACTTAAGCTCCAGGCGCCCACTCCTTTTCAAAGTGAGCTTCCATGATTGAAACGCCGGAAAAGAAAGTTCTGGGAGTTTGTTTGTTGTTACAGTAGAACCCCCGATATAACGATCCTCGATATAACGATATTCCCGATATAACGATGAACATTCTTTGTCCCGGCAAAAGTTACAGTAAAATGTATGGGACAGAACCCCGATATAACGATATTCCCGATATAACGATGAGAATTTAGCGAACCGAACGTAAAATTCTCCCGATATAACGATATCATATATCATGATGATATACGAAAATGATACTGTGTTCCAAGCCTTTATATCAAAATTATTATCTTTATCCTCCTTTACTATGCAGTTAAAAGTACTTGTTAGGTTTACCCCCGATATAACGATATTTTCGGTTATTTTACGGCCATATCGTTATATTGGGAGTTTCGATATAACGATTCTTCCATATAACGATATTATTTAACTGCTCCCTTGGCATATCGTTATTTAATATAGAGCGGTTTTCACTTGAGTGTCGAGAGTTAATTGCGTTTGCTTTGGTTTTGCATTGCTACGCTTGGTGATTGGCTTAAAAATTTCGCGCCACCTTCTCAGCCAATGAGAACTAAAACCAAAACCAATCGTGACTCGCTCGCGCACGTTTTCCCGCGCTTTGTGTCAGCTACATGAATTTGCTTCGAGTTTTGATTGGTTCACTGGATTGTCAGTGTCCTTTGTGATTGGCCAGAGTAATTACTTTGGTTTTGGTTTTACGACACTCAATTGAAAACTGCTCTATCGGGGTTCTACTGTAATAAAGCTTTTACAGTAAGACACATTCTCGTCCCCAGAGACGATTGTCCCTCTTAGAGAATGAGTAATACAAAATGGTGCATTGAAAGTTTCACTCACTCCTCGCCAATTCTTTGCTTTACGTCCTCTATTTCCATTCCTTTCTCTGATGTGAGAACTCTGTGAAGAGAAAATAAAACCGATAGGTTACAATCCGTGGTTCAGCTGTCATTCTTTTCAGTTGTCTTCCAAACAGAACCTTCCTTTTTTCCAGTGTCTGGTGACTTTATGTGAATTCCGCTGACGTTGAAAATAGGTCAAGTCTGTTACAAGCCAAGTGGCCTATCAGGCGGAAGCTTATCCCGGTTTCCTTAGCACTGAAGCGACAAGGAGTATTTCTAGTCCCCCCTGGATGGGATGCTAGTCCATCGCAGGGTTACCCCCCCCCCTCCCCCCAGCATTAAATTCACCTGTACCCATTTATACACCTGGGTGAAGAGAGGCACTATGAGAGTAAAGTGTCTTGCCCAAAAACACAACGCGGTGCCCCGGCCAGGGCTCGAGCCGGGGCCGCTTGATCAAGAGTCCAGCGCACTAACCATAGGTGACCGCGCCTCCCCATGACGTTAAAAAAGATGGAAATTGCTTTGTCAGATTTTTGAACAGCCAAAACTAATATTACTGTCGTAGGAAACCTAAAAATAATGGTTCAATTCAGTTCAAAATTGCTATTTTAGAGCACTGAAACTGTTAACAAGCGTTTTTGGCTGTGGATTGCAACTTGAAGAATTAAGGCTTAGCTGTTCAAGTTGTTTCCGCGTGTCTTCAAAAAATCGATGTTTTTAGCCGTTGCTTGATTTCTCTCCGTAAATTAAGTTTACATCTTCCTTTAGATATTCAAAGATAATGTTTTCCATGGGTTAAGTTGTCTACCACTAATTTCAGAACAGTTAAGACCAAAAATCCGCAAAATCCCCTGTGACGTAGCTCCTGTAACGATTTTGGACAATTTACTAAAGGCGACAATACACGAGCAATTTTTATGTGACAACTTTTATTTGCTCGTGTAGATAAGAAAAATTGGTCAATTTTTATGTGATAAACATATTTGTTGACAAGCTGGTGTGTTAGCTTTTATGTGACAAATAAAAGTTGTCACATAGGAAAATTGCTCATGTAGACAACTCGTCCCATAAAATGTGGCAAAAATTGCGACGGCATATGTGGTCCCCAATATACCTTCAGATTGGACTACGAGTACAAGATTGAGTACGAGTACGAGTTTTCAAACCAATTTCGTGTGCCCCCTATAATCACTTATCACACCAATCTTACCTCTAACGTTTATTTATGTGTTAGTCAACAACAGGAAAGAGTTTTAGTTTGGGGGATATAATTGTGCCGAAATTCCAAAGTCGTACTCGTACTCGATCTCGTACTCGTAGTCAAATCTGAAGGTCGCTAATCTCCCACTGCGCACTGTGCGCGCGTATCTCTGCTGTCCAAGGTCATTACTGGCGCACTAAGCTTTGAAGACCTTTGAACTGCCGACAAATAATTCGGGAATAATTGTTGTGTCACCTACACGATCAAATCGCCCGTGTAAGCCCGGCTTAAAGGGACTGTGTCGCGGGGATTTCGCAGCTTTTTTGGTCTAAACTTTTCTGATATATGTGGTAGGAAACTTTACCGATGAAAAACATTATCTTTAATCATTTAACTGAAGATATAACCTATATTTGGGGATAGAAATCAAATTTTGGCTATGAATATCGATTTTTTGAGGGTGCGCGGAAACAACGTTGGCTAACGTTTTCAAATTGCCATCCATTTCCATCCGAGCCATTTTGTGCTCTAAAATAGCAATTGTTAATAAAAATGGACCATAATTTTAAAGTTTCCTACGACGCAAATATAAATTTTGGCTGTTCAAAAATTTGTCAAAATCCGTGACATGGTCCCTTTAAGTTTGGCCTCCGGCAGAACAGTGTTACTTACAAATAGTATTGTTGTTTGCTTCTCTGTAGCTTTATAATCTCTGGCTTGATGCTGTTCATTCGTTTGTTCAGAACACGAGTCTTCTCGGTCATGTTAGCAATCTCACTCTCAAGAGTGATTAAGATTCCTTTCGCTTCTTGTTTTTTGTGCTTCAGTAACTCGTAGTTTTGACGAAGTCTGCAAGTAAATATATTGTAAAAGAAAAGAGCAGTAAGATAACTTTATTTTTCTAAACGTTCGATAAAAGAACTACCAGACTATCGAGAACATACCGTACTGCCCCCTTATTTGCTAAACTGGGTATCTTAGATATTTTTCAAGTCAATGCATTACAAATAGCCAAATTTATGTTTTATTATCATAACCAATTATTGCCTCCGATGTTTCGTTGTTTGTTTTCTACAAGTAGTCAACTACACAGTTATGACACAAGAATAGCCAAGTGTTATCGACCACATCAATCTTACAGTCAAACCGGATGTTCTTTTGATGGGAACTTTGCAATGTTGCGGCGCAATGTTCCAATATTGATTGACAGTTTGCTCGTCGTAACTTGCAACTTTCAATTCAAATTTGCTCGAGCAAGTTGCCAAGTTCCGGTTTTCATTTTGCCGTATAAAACGAGATTGTACCACCTTTGTTTTAAAGAAACCAAAAATAATTGCCCCTTATTCGACTGTTCATCAACAGAATGCGAGAAATAAGCGACAGGCTTAGTTTACATTGCTAAGTTAGGAATTACGCTTCAAAATCACAAACGTAGGCCGTAACTTGCGGAGCAAATTTGAATTTTTAAGCGAAATTCAAAGTTTGGCGATTTCAACTAAGCCTGTCGCTAATCTATCGCAGTCTGATGATAAGCAGTCGACCATAGGACAATTATTTCATCCTTCTTTGAGACAGAGGTAGAATTATTATGTTTCATACGGGAAAAATGAAAACCGGAACTTGGCAACTTGCTCAGGCAAATTTGAATTGAAAGTTGCAAGTTGCGACGAGCAAACTGTCAATCAATATTGGAACATTGCGCCGCAACATTTCAAAGTTCCCATCAAAAGAACATCCGGTTTGACTGTAAGCAGTTTACATTACTTTACCAGGATTCCTACAATTTGGAATTCTCTCCCAATATCGATCACTGGTTCGACTGGCTTGTCTTCTTTTAAGGAAAAAATGATTGAATTTTTAATGAAATGAGTCTGAATTGACCTGGCCGCACATCCACAACTAAATTACTAACAAATTGATTATTGAGGTGGCCTCCCCTATAAGCCTGATGTTTCTTGATGGTCTCCTTGCCCTGTCGTAATGCTATTGCAGCTGTAGCAGCATTCTTAAGTGGCTAATAAAATGATGATGATGAGGATGATGATGATGATGATGATGACGACGATGATGACGACGACGACGACGATGATGATGATGATAATAATGGAAGAACGTTCACGTAGCCACAAAAACCGTTTTTTCCGTTGTATACTCACATTGCTCTATTTTGCGGGGGAGCTTCCTTTTGAAACGACTCATGCAATATAATCTGCTCATCAATCATTTTTACAATCTCACGGTGTGCATCAAGTTCTTCATGATAATCTGTTATTCCCTGGAAATGAAATGCTCTACATATTAGTCACAATCTAACCTATGTTTCAGTCATTACTTTATAGTAAACTCTTTTTAAGACGGACGCCTTCGGGACTAGTCCCAACTGTCCGTCTTAGAGAGGTGTCTGCCTTATCGAGAGTCGAAGTAACGTGACACCAGTAATTCTGAGGTAATAAAGCTATTCGCAGTGAATACACGTCTGTTTAAAGTCTGGTTTATTCGCTTACTTTAGCAAAACCTAAAACCTGGGACAAAAATGATATTAAAAAAATTGACTCTGTTCATTACAACCGATAATTCATGTCTGTGAGTATTCGCTTGTTCAAGCAAACGTTCACGGCCTTTAGTCTAAAAAGTTAAGTGTACACTAGTACTGTACACTGGAAGAAGACTAAAATAATAAAAAGAGTATTCACTACTTGAAGCAAAAGTTGAGATCTACAAACTGTAATACTGTAAGTTGAAAACGACCTCTTTAGTGCCCCCGCACGTACATGCAAGCAGAACGTTATCCGTTAAAGAGTTATTGTTTTTGGTGAGTAAGCTTGGTATTTAAGGCGCTGACTAACTTTCCGGCTTAATTTAGGTCGATACGTAGTTTTGAAGTATTTTTACTCAGTAATAAAAAACACTCCTATAGTGTCCGTTGTCCGTCTTGGAGCGGTGTCCGTTTGTAGGAAGTTTAGTTACAGAAAAATGACTGAAAAACGGCAGGGACCAACACCAGGTGTCCGTCTTGGTGACTCGATACAGTTTTTTCTGGGCCATACTTACAATTTGCAATTGGCCTTTAAAAGATCTTCCCTGACTCGGATCGATATGAAAATTACACCATATATTGCTTTTAGATTGAAGTTTACTTTGATAAATATTTTAAGGTAATCGATATTTCCATGGCAACGATAAACAGAAAGCCACCAAATCAGTAAAACCTGATTTTTGTCTGAATCAGATTTGCCGCTTAAAAACTAATACCAACATCTTAAACTATGATGTACTGCAAATGAAATATTCAAGAATTAAAAAATTCTGTATGTTTGATTTCGAATAAATCGCAAAAATGTTTCAGATTGTACTTTTTGAGTAGCGATAATAAATTAGCTGAGACACAAACACTACGTAGACGAAGTAATCTCGAATAACGCCAAAATGTGTATTAAAGTAATCTTTCGAAGTCGTGAAAGTTTTGTTGAGTTTCCACAACGCAATTCTGAGAATTTGTTTTTTTCTTTAAACCACTCGTATGGTAATTTTCAGATAATTTTTGGTTTTAAGCGCTTTTTGAAAAATCTATAAAACGGCTCGATAGATTTTCTTTAAACTTTCAGCACGGAAGCTCGATTGTGTAAACAATTTAATTGCAAAGTTTTATTATCATTGATTCACTGGAAACTTTTACATTTAACGATAAAGTAGGCCTTCGAATGGACGAATCTTGCACAGTATTAAACTCATCAACAATAGATGAGCTTGGGCGTTGGTGCCTCAAGGTTGGTGGAGCCCGGCGATGCACAGCAGGGAAGAAGGTATCCATGGTAACCCTGAAGCGGCCACCACCCACCTAGGCACCGTCACACTGAAGGACTCAGTGGAATACTTACCGACCTACCACGAGGCTCTAAGACCTACCCGAGGGAGGGTGGGCCAGGCAAAAATAGCGAAGCTTGCGAGCAACTGTGCTAGCGAAATGAGCTTGCGAATGATAGCGAGCAACACGCTGCGTGAAAGGTCATGAAAAGCCCCTGCGAAGGCCCTGGGGCCACCCCGAGCTCTAAGCGGCCAGCGGTAACGGCCTACTGCGTATAGGCGTCACAGAGTGCCCCAGCGAACCGCCAAGGTTGCAGGCGGGCTTCGTGCATCCAAAGGTTGCTGGAGAGCATTGCTTCGAGGTTAACTTAGCCTAAATTACTTTTAGCCACATTAAACAATTTTACTCTACGGCTCTACGTTTTGGTCATAACTTATTTACAACTTGTAAAATTCATCAATAATTCGAAAGGAATGGCTCTAATGAAAAGGCACTAGTCAGGTTACATAGATACGTTGTAAATCCCAATATAGATTTAGATATTCTATAATTTTGATATAGAATGGACCGCCCGTGTTGAACAAGTAAAAGAAATCCTAATCGACAAAAATTCTGTTGCCATGAAATTAAATTGACTTAGCTACAGTAACTGCAGGTTTGAGGTTTTTATCGATTGAGAGTTGGCATAAGCAATGCAAAGCAGACAGAGATCTTTGCGTGACATGGGGACAAGTCAAGAGTGACAAATATAGTACGTGAGTCACACAATCTTCTTAGCGTGACCTGAACATAAACCTGTCTAACCTGTTCTGCCTCGACAAAATCGTCGTGGATTTTCTCATAGTCGTCTGATTTTTTCACGAATTCGTCATGAACTCTTTTTAGTCTTTCTACTAGATCATCCGCATTATTTCCAGAGCCCTGACCGCCTTCTTCTTCATCATCCTGTTAACAAAAACGAACAAAAAAAAAACACGCATATATGTAGGTAAGCAGAACTCAATGAAAATGATAATAATTACCCCCAATCCACTGATATAAAAGAAAACCTCCACTCTTACGAGTTGATGTTGAATTATTTGGAATAATGTCTTAATTCGGAATTTTATCAAACAAGGGAGAAATAACATTTAATAGTATCAAAAATGGAAAAGATTATTACTTTTAAATTTCTCACACGCCAAAAAATCCAATTTCCCGCGGGCATGGCCGTCAAACTTTTGACGTTTTCAACCAGGGGAGGCACCAGCCGAAACTTTTTCTTCCGAGCAAATTCTTGGCAAACAAGCAAGACAGATATGGCGAGCGAACTGGCTTTGTGTACATACTTCGCAGGAGAACGCACCAAAAGGACTGTAGTCAGGCTGGTCGCCAATTGGGCAGAATAATACAAAGGGAATACAAAAGATTTTTCTGCCCAATCAGGAGGTAGTATTCAGAGAGCTTTTTGAACTGGTCTGGTAAGACTCTTTCCCCAGGGGCACCTTTCAGTCGCTTCAACTTTTATATGCCGATTTTTTCCCCGCAGTTTCGTGCTATTTTTTACCCACATTTTCGCGTTTCCCTCGCCCCACTAACTGCCCCTGGGTCTCCGAGGATGGTGTGAAACAATTATATGATTAAGCAACCATTACATCCAAAATCCAAAATGGCGGCGCTCGGGACATTCAAAAGCCGTATTTTTTTTCCATTTTATTATTACGACTAAATATTATTTCTCCCTTATTATTTCAAACAATTCAACGTCAACTTGTCATAAGAGTGGAGGTTCCCTTTATATTTCCTCATTAGGTGCCCCTGTTATGAGTAGGAACAGCACTTTTAGAACGAGCATAACTAATTTTTAAGCAATTTCGGCATTTTCTCAACTCGCAATTTCTTATCGTTTTTTAGAGCAATTTTCAACTGAATATTGTAATACCAAAACCAAAGTAATCACTCCGGCCAATCACGAAGAACACAGACAATCCTGACCAGTGAACCAATCAAAACTCGAAGCAGATACATGTAGCGGGCGCGAAGCGCGGGAAAACGTGCGCGAGCGAGTCACGCTTGGTTTTGGTTTTACTTCTGATTGGAAAAGAAAGTGGCGCGAGATTTTAAAACCAATTACTTAACGTACAGTTAGAGCAGTTTTCAATTGAGTGTCGTAAAACCAAAACCAAAGTAATTACTCTGGCCAATCACAAAGGACACAGAAAATCCAGTGAACCAATCAAAACTCGAAGCAAATACATGTAGCTGTCAACGAATCGCGGGAAAACGTGCGCGGGCGAGTCACGATTGGTTTTGGTTTTACTCCTGATTGGCCGAGAAAGTGGCGCGAAATTTTTAAACCAATCACTAAGCGTAGTGAAAGCAAAACCAAAACAAACGCAAATTACTTTCGACACTCAAGTGAAAACCGCTCTATACAAAACCAAAGCAAACGCGAATTACTTTAAATCCTTAACTGCATTACCTGGTCATATTTCTGGAGTGGAGTTGACAGTTTTACATCCAACTTTGGATTGTAAGAAGCCAGCGACCTTGTCTTGTAATAATTGATAAGTTCTACCACAGACGGAAATGTCAGCGGTTCGGAAAACCCATAATATCCGTCCTTGTGAAGAACACGGATAAGCTTGTTCAACCCTCCTTTCCTAAAATCAGGTAAAAATGTAAAAAATGTAAATGTTGTTTATAGTGGTCATCCACTTAGCTTCGACGGGGCGGTAACCCTGCGATGGAGTAGCGTCCCATGCAGGGGGGAGTAGAATTACTCCTTGTCGCTTCATGGTACAGAAACCGGGATAAGCTCTGGCCCGATGGGCCAAACAAGGCTCGTATACAGCTATTTCGAGAAAGGTTGTCGGAAAAAAAAAAAAAAAAAAAACATCATAGTGCACGCGACAAGAGCGAAAGGTGGTCTGGGTATTCACTGGAATTTGCATATTGGCCTATAGGAAATTTACAAGTTTGTATTTTTGCACGTGGAGAATTTGTTTTTCTTCTCAGAAGGCTGTAGCTGTAGCTGTAGCTGTAGCTATCTGTAGCTTTACTTTTACTGTCGCATGTCTTTGAGTGAGGAAAAATTCTTCTGAACTTCAGAGGGTCTAAACGTACCTTGTTTCTACATGTCTGAAAAGAAAGAAAACCTGAAAATTGCGCTTATTTTGTTGTTATATCTCATTAGTATTCAACACGTGCAGTAGCTCAATACGTCTACCCATACTACCTTTAGGGATTGGCTTGTGCAGTTTTGTGCTTTTTTCCGACGTTTCTCGAAATAGCTGTACAAACTTATTAGGAATTTAACCAAAGAAATGAACACAATATACCTCAAAGTTAACGTATACTCCCCCGGAAATCGCCGCGAGTCCCGAACAATAAATACACCGTCTTCTTGATCTTTCAATCTCTCGCTGACAGTTTCTCTGAAATGAAAAAAAAAAAAACAAAAAAAACACAGAATATGTACAGTCCGACTCTATAAATCGGCCACCCTCCATACAGCAGCCACTTTCCAAAGTCCCGATTTATTTGTCACTAAACTGCTGCATTTGATACCTCTATTCAACGGCCACCTCTATTAAGCAGTGGCGGCCACCTTTTAGCTATCGCAAGTGTATATTATTTATATGTTTTTTTTTTACCTCCATTTAGAGGCCAGCAAATTATTTTTCCAAGCGCGATAACAAAAAAAACAAGAACTGCAATTTAGTCTCTACTATAACAAGTCACAAGTCGCGTACACGTGCAAACTTTTCACATCCAGCGCTATACAAACAATTCGCGTCAGAAAACACCTCAATTGACGACGACTACGACAAGGAATAAGCCATAATGAAGAGCCTTGCAGAAGCCTTGCGCATAACTGACCAACTCCAGCACTTTGCCCAGTTTAACGGGTACCAAGACCTTGCCCAAGCTGTAGGAAAGGCAAATGACGAGATCTCGTCATTACAACTCCGCACCCCAAAAAGGCAAACAGCATTGACGGATTATTTTAAATAAATTGTCCGTGAAATATCCTGAGCTAAACTTTTTCACATACTAACTGTTGATGCAAAAAGGCCTAAAAAACGTGTCAACAATGTTGTGCATATTTTTCTGTACATTATCAACCCGAAGTATTGTACATTTAACTACGTGCCCTCTGTGTCAGAGCTAGAATTGCGCTTGCATGGGCTGGAAATGCACTTAATGTTTTGTTACAATGAATTTTGGATTTATCTTAATATATGTTCACGTTTAAAGGCTTGGATTTGCAAACGTAGGAGATGGGGAGCGGAATGATTTTTCCTTCCCAACTCCTCTCCTCACTCCTCATTCAGCCTCACTCCTACTCCCTTGGGCACTTTTTCCTCTCTCCCCAAGCTCCTCCCGAGTTTGAATCAAAGATGGCGCAGGGCTGATGTCCCATTAAATCAAAAACAGACTTAATTGGGGACGAATTGGTCAATGTAACAATTATTACTGAATATAAATCTCACTTGTTTATTTCTCCCCAGTACCATGGACAATCTTGCAGTCTTTCAGTGGGTTTTTCTTCTGGAGTGCCTAAAGAATGTGGTCTAGATGGTCTTGGTGGTACTGCAAAATTAAAAGTGATCATTAAAATAGGACGTAACGTGTCGATCATCGAAAACGTAGTCGATAATACTTGATATTTATACCTAATCGTACCTTTTTGGTACACTTCGGCCGCACATCAGGCGAGTTTGGTCGAGCCATGGTTCGTATTTTGGCTCGACTGCGTCTCGCCAAAATACCCATGGTGAGACCAAACGAGCCTGATATGCAGCCGAAGCGTACCAAAAAGGTACGATTAGGTATTTACCGTACCCAAATTCAGTTAAAACTCCGGTGATATTAATTGCTCTGTTGAAGCCATGCTTGCTAGGTACGTAATGCAAAACGTGTTGACCTGCTTGTATTGATACTTTTTTGGTCTTCAACACTTTTTTAAGTTCCTTTTCTGATCTCTCTATGGTGGCATATCAGGTCAGTGACTTGATATCGTAGAATATCAGGACAGTAGATCGCGCTTCTGATTGGCTACTTGCGAATTTGGGTACGGTAATTGTCCATAATTGTCAATCGACACGTTTAATTTGTCGATAAAAGTCGATGATCACAAGATTTTTAACTGATTATCGATTTTATCGACAAAAATGCAGACACGTTTTTCAATCAGCCACGAAATTCAAGTAAGTGTGCGCGGCAACTGTAGTCTTGTCGCCCGCCATATATCATTTTTTGTAATTCCAATCAAAATCAATCAAAATCGAACAAGTCGTTAATCACAAGAAATTGTTTGATCGACTTTAATCGATTTCCGATATTTGTCGATTGATTAGTATCGAATTCGATCCACAACGATCGAATTTTATGGACTATCGAAATTATCGACATGTTACGTCCTGATTAAAAACAATTCTTTAGAGATATCAAAATAACACAAGTGCAGGATAAGATAAGCTACTTTTATTTGAATTCTTCACTACAAGTTGAATTTAGAACGATTCAAGAGCAGATTCATAGGCCTAATTGTTTTGAATGAAGACTGACGTCACTAATCAATGTTAGGTGCTCTTATTAGATTTACAGAACATGTAAAGGATCAGCTCATTAAAGGGACTATGTTACGGATTTTAACAGATTTTTGAACAGCCAAAATGTATATTTGTGTCGTAGGAAACTTAAAAACTAATGGTCCATTTTCATTAACAATTGCTATTTTAGAGCACTTAAACTGTTTTTAAACAAAAACGCACTTTTAAAAACGTGCGTTTGGCTGCGGATGGCTCGGATGGAAATGGATTGCAATTTGAAAACGTAAGCCAACGTTTTCAAATAGTTTCCGCACGCCTTCAAAAAAATTGATATTTATAGCCGAAGTTTGATTTCTATCCCTAAATAAAGGTTTTATCTTCAGTTAAATGTTCAAAAATAATGTTTTTCATGGGTAAAGTTGCCTACCACTTATTTCAGAAGAAAAATCTGCGAAATCCCCGTGACAAAGTCCCTTTAAAGAGCTAAAAATTCATTTTCGGCACTGGGAATGTGACTTTGTCAAGTGACGTGCTGCTACTTGTATACATACAAAAGCTTACAACCGCTAACACAGACCCAAACTCCTGTCCTAAATGGAGCTTCACTAATTTTGCACATTTCAGTTTACATGTTAAAATATCATGATGTTCTTGATATCAATTTTTGTTACCTGGTGGTGTCACTTCTCTTGCCCACTCTCCATTGGTTATTAGAAAGTTGATAATTCCTACTGTCATTTCGTAGTCTTCAACCAGTTTCCTGTGTACATGTAACATAAAATAACCATCATTGTTATATAGCTGGAATCTTCCCAACAGCGTGTGCTCTTATTGGCTACTTTGAGGTCACGTGACATCTAACAATAAAACTGTTTCCCGCCAAAAATCTTTGAGCGGGCAACATTGCAAAATCTATGATGTCACAGAGTAACAGTGCACTTTTACCCGCGAATGTTGATCCACAACTGCCTTTTTTCTAAGTCTCTGTTGTGTTAGAGCAGTTTTCAATTGAGTGTCGTAAAACCAAAACCAAAACCAAAGTAATTACTCTGACCAATCACAAACGACACAAACAATCCAGTGAACCAATCAAAACTCGAAGCAAATACATGTAGCTGGCACGAAGCGCAGGAAAACGTGCGCGAGAGAGTCGCGATTGGTTTTGGTTTTACTCCTGATTGGCCGAGAAAGTGGCGCAAAATTTTTAAACCAATCACTAAGCGAAGTGAACGCAAAACCAAAGCAAACGCATAGTACTTTCGACACTCAAGTGAAAACCGCTCTATGTAACAAATCGCAAATCAAAAATCACCCTCGGGAAACCAGTTAATTTTTTGCCTCGAGAAACATCGAAATTCGAGGGAAACAAAAATAACTGTTTCCCTCGGGACCAGTCATTAATTAAGCGTATATTGTGACAAAAAATTTTGATAAAGTAATGTCAGTTTCGATGATGTTATAAGCTGCAGAGCTTAAATCATTTTTTTTCTGAATTTAAAGTAATGAGCTCTGTTACATTTGCATTTTCTTTAGGGTAGTTGGTCAGGCATCCAGAATTTCTCAAAGCACCAAGCAAAATTAATAATACATTCTCATGTTATATTATTCAATAACTGTTGCTGTTATAATTTTGCGATAATTTGAAAATTATCACAGCTATCAATACTTAGCAAAACTATCGCGATTTAATTATCTATACATGAACTTATAATCGATGTGTTTCAATCACGATATATTAACTGTGTCACGAAATTTAGCCAAATTTACACCTAAGAAAATGGCCACAAATTGAGTGAAATGTAAAACAGTGAAGGAAGATTTCAATAACACAGCAAAATACAAAATACAACCCTCCAAGTTAAGACCATTTTTGTCGCCATGGCGACTAAAATTTTGGAGGTGGCGACTACATTGGAACAGAAGTCGCCAGCCTGGAGACTAAAATTGAGAAGAAGGATTGAAAGCGTGTACTTAATTTAGTGACTAAAATTTTTCAATGGTGACCAAACTTGAGCAGTTGGTGGCTAAATGGCCACTAAGGAAAAAAATAAACTTGGAGGGTTGAAATAGAGTACGGATGGACAAAAATTGAAGATTAAAATGGATTGCAACATGAGTTTTTAAAAAAACTGTTAGGCTGAACAGTTTTGACAGTTTATCTCGTTTGTCTGTAACTTTTAGCTATAACGCCCGGGAGACATAATTATTTGTTTGTTTAGAAGCTATGGTTTTGTCATTGAGATCCACAGAAGTAATTTCTTCGCTAACATTAAGTTTCCTATCATGAATTTAGCAAAACTTGCTACTGAAAATTATCAACAGATTCCCTTAAACCTTCGCATTAATTCCCATTTTTAGTTAGAGCGGTTTTCATTTGAGTGTCGAAAGTTAATTGCGTTTGCTTTGGTTTTGCATTGCTACGCTTCGTGATTGGCTTAAAAATCTCGCGCCACTTTCTCAGCCAATCAGAACTAAAACCAAAACCAATCGTGACTCGCTCGCGCACGTTTTCCCGTGCTTCGTGCCGGCTACATGTATTTGCTTGGAGTTTTGATTGGTTCACTGGTTTGTCTGTGTCCTTTGTGATTGGCCGGAGTAATTACTTTGGTTTTGGTTTTACGACACTCAATTGAAAACTGCTCTATCACCCTGACTTACATTATATGCTGATGGTTTGGTCGTAACAAGATAGGAACAAATGTTGCAGATAGTTTTCGGGATGACATGTCATTCCATTCTAAACTTTGGCTGACCCTAAGAAAAGAAAAAGAAAAAGAAAATTTGAGCACCAAGCATTCTTAAGAGAGCACTGAAAAACAATCTGCAATATATTTTAAATATGAAATATATTTTAAAATAATATATAAACAATAACCTCCATTTGGCAAGAAAACATGCAGTGATATTTGTGCATGGACATAATCTGTTCCAAGAAGCAAACAGTTTTTCGAGAGCGAAGTTTGAGGAAAAATGTGATCTTCAAAGTACAGATAACGTCCAGTGACAAACATCAGTGTATATTTTTGAAGCCAAATGGAGGCAATTGTGTTTGTTATTCTTTAAATATTTTAAATACAAGGCCACTTATTTTGGAGGAACTTTTTTAAAGCTGTTAAACATCAGTTGAAAGTAATTAGACTACATTCAAAAACATAGTTAGTTTTTATACATGTAGTTCATTCGAAATGTTCAGTTCTGTTCAATTTAACAATAACGGGATGCAACCTTAAATATGCGAACTAAAAACGTGATTTTTGAAAACTGGGGAATATTTAACAATTACTCCACGAGTGCGCATTAAATATGAGAGATGGTAGATAGATAGTTGGCTATAACAATCTCATATCCAACAAGTGTGAGGGGAATCATTGTTTTATTTAAAATGCCCAAAGACTTACAACATTTGAGCTCCCCAGCTGTTTTCGTCGACGCATATTGGCTACCATATTTGTGGTCAATGGTATATGAGCTCATATACCATTGCCTGTTAACCAATTAAAACTCAGGAATTGCAATATACCATTGCTAGTTTTTAATAACGCTTGAAATTCTCCAGTGTTTAGACCAATCGCATATGCGAAAAATATTTGATCGATTATAACAAAGTCTGTACTGGCAAAATACATGTACAGTAAAAACCCGCGTACATAAGAACACCTATTTTGGCGGTTCAGGCTGATTTGGTTCTTATAAATTATAAAGGGTTATAATCTGCAAAATCAGCCTGTAAGTGTTCTTAAGTGTTCTTAAAAAAAGTTTCTTAAAGTTAGGAACATACTAGGCTACCAATAGATGAAATCAATATATATGCACACAATTGTATTTTAATTTAAATAAAATTGATAAATCAAGGCAATACTGTACTGTAATTGGGGTGGAACTATTATGTGTGCAATGAAAAGTAGTGTTGATCTTTGATATTTTTCCATATAAGAACAAATTTAATTTTTTCAGGCTGAATGTGTTCTTATATAAATGGTACTTTATTTCCTAAAATCAGGCCTGGGTGTTCTTAATCCACTTGTTCTTATACGCGGGTTTTTACTGTATCTCGCCAAGGACTTGGCCTTGCCCAATAACCTCAGTTTTGTCACAAGCAAAGCTAGCCTTTGAAGTAGGTGCTAGAGAACACATCTATTTTGTATGATTACAGGTCTCCCTATCAGCTACAAGAAAAAATAGTTGTATCTTAAATATTCCAAGAAAACAACCTTTGTGTCTGTTCCAGTGACATGATCAGCCTGAGTGAGCGTATATCAAACATGGCTGTAAACCTCACGTTTGGTAAAAAATTTTTGCACTATTTCTCTACAAATATTTTCTAAATTTCCAAAGTTTTCTGGCTACGAAATTTTAGCATCTACATGTAAGCTTCATACCAACAGGAAAAAATTCTGGACCAATTTTGACCTTTCAAGGCAAACTCACTCATTCACTCACGACCCTAAGTCCCAATAACCAGACATGGAATGTGGACTATCGATCAACAGGCTTTCAAGGTTTACAGTAAGTGTAAATTCTAAAAGATGTCTTACTATTAAATTTTATTTAAAATTAATTCTAAAAAAATAAAGGACTCTTACCTGTAGAAATGCCTCAGCAGGTACATAAGGAGGGACTTGTTTTCTTGAGGAAGATTTTCAATTAATTCTGTGAGCTTTGTGCCAAGAGCATCAGGATTCTCATCTTAAAAGAGAAACAAACCGGTGTCTTTACCAATATCAATCCTGAAACATGTGCTTATCTAGTTTATTTTGTTCAGAGATACCTGATCTTAAAGAAGTTAAGGAAGATTAAGATGGATTACAACAACAAACTTGAAAAAACTGACATGCAATGCATGCAGAAGCGATGACATTTCACAAGGCGTCTTGCATAATTTTGAGAAAATGTGTCAAAAACTTAACGTAAATAAAAGTAGCTGACACCTTGTGAGTGAAACAGACTGTTATCCAACTGCAGCTTACATTTTTTAAACAAAAGAAGCAATGTTAGTGATTATATATTAAATAGCATAGTTAGGATCTGATGGAATTCAAATAAATACCGTAGTTATGAATCCACAGGCCAAGGATGCAAATAATACATTTTCTTCGTAGATTTGCTCAATTCAGCAACAGTAATATTTTATTTTATATATATATATATATATTTTTTTTTTATATTTCCCTATGTTGTCTCAACACTGAAAGATTCCGTTATATTGTAGTGTGACATCAATAAACCACATACGATACATGCAACTTGCAGTTACACGTAACTTGCAGTTACACGTAACTTGCAGTACTTACCCTTGAATGTTTTAACAAAAGAGAAATATTTTTCTTCAGTAAACACACAGGTTGGCAGCTCATTTAGATACATCTTAAGAACTGCTGCAACACAGTGAGGATTTCTCCACTCTTCATCATCCATGTTAACATTCTTAGCACCTTAAAAAGGAAAAAGTTAGAAACTGAAATCTAACGAGCACAACGTTATGAGAAACACAGTGGCCTATCAAACTTTTCAATGCAGTTCGGATTATGTACTGTGCATTCCGAATGGGTGAAAAACTGGGTTTACATGTATAGAGATAAGACACTACTTGGGCCAAACAAAATCACTACATGGGTATGGTAAATACAGATGATTTCTCACTCGATAGTTAAAATGCACCCATTTCTTCCCAGAATTGCACTCTTACTGGTCTAAAAGTCAAAAGCCTTCCCATAACAATGGCTCCAGAAAGGCCAAATAAAAACTTGTACAGCATCCCACAAAATTGGAACAGCAGGTCTTAGAACTCTTCTTGTTTAACCAATTGTGTATCGAGGATGGGTGCCTGGGATATATCAGGCGGGGAGGAGGGAGGCCCGGGGGGGGGGGGACTCCTATATGAAACGGTCGGGGATGCTCGTCGGAAATTTTGAAAAGAACCCCTAAAAGAGACCAATCTGGGTGTGGCTCCAGCTTTTCTTGACCCCTAAAAGATACCAAAAAAATAAGAATAGAATTTATATTATTTTGTATATTTTTTCGAGTGTAACCTTAAACGAGACCATTTTGGCTTTAAATATTGGCCTTTTTCCGGAACACCCTAAGCGAGACCAAAAATCCGAAATTTACACCCCTAAGCGAGACGACGAGCATCCCCGTCACTTTCATATGCGAGTGCCCCCCCCCCCGGGGAGGGAGGCTCCACTGCGTTCAACCAGATCCCTCCCTTCCAGATGGAATACAGCTTCCATGGATGGCAATCCCTGCAAAACAGCCACAAGCCTCCATGCCCATGCCAAGACCTGCCTCACTGACTAGATCAGTGGAAAGAAAGAAAGGGGAAGGGGGGAAGAACTCAGTCACACTAAACATCACTAAAAAGCGCCATGATACAAGTGCCCAACACCATGCCATAATGTCCAGGAATGTAGACTCCTGAGCCTGGCAAGAGCTAGGAACTGCTGACCACTAAGACAGCTGACTGCATACCCAATGTTGGTTAACTTGATAAAATTGCATTTAACTTCATTTAAGAGGAAATCCGCCAGGACTACGAGTAGTTATTGGACAAAATTATGTACCAAAACTATTTACACCTGATTGCAAGCTTTTGTGTTACTGCTTCAAATATCTTATCAAAAGAAACAACACCAAACATCGAAAACAAATTTAGAAGTTCCACTGAATTCCCATGAATCCCTTAAAAGATGTAAGCTTTTGCCCATAGCTTGTGAACTTTGAATACATGTATCATTTTCTCAGACTCTGATAAGAAATTGTTGTACCAAAATTATTAATTTTCCACCTTATTGCAAACTTTTTTGTTACTGCTTCAAATATCTTATCAAAAGAAATCTTTTCTAACAACACCAAACATAGAAAACAAATTTAGAAGTTCCACTGAATTCCACTGAATCGCTTACAGTCAACGCGCTTCACGCATGAACGCTCGGCGCCGTAAGGTTCCAATATTCACGTCAACATTTCATGATTCAATTTGATTGACATGCCTTCACCACAAGATTGAAAGATAAAGATCACGTTTCGAATAATCAAATCATTCATTTGTAAATTTTGCGCGAAAGCGACCGAGAAATTGAAAATGTCGGAAATTCTAGCAAAGATAAAGAGCAATGACCTCGCTTTTGCGTTTGTCGAACGAACAGCAGCTTTTCTAAGCAAAACGCTCAAAGAAATTAGACACAACATCGTCTCCGAAGTAGGAGAATTGTTGCCTCAAAATTTTGTTTGTTCGAATGGGAATTCCAGTAAGCGCCATCCAAGAGGAGAAACTGCATCTTCAAAGGTGTGTTGTAGAAGAAGAGAGCGGCACAGCATTTAGTTTGTCGATTCAAGTGCACAATAGCTTGGAAAAGAACAATTCAATCAAACGAGCGCATAACTGCTTGAATGCGGCGGTGACACAGTCGCTCATTTACATGTAATTTGTTCCCGCGCGAAAAAAAAAAAAAAAAAACGAGCACACAGCCGAAATTATTTTAAAAAAAATTATCAATTGCCATAACGTCAGATGTCTTATTTTCAATTTTACCATGGGCTTTTAAATACTTTCAATTTGATTTACAATTGTTCGATTGAAGTTTCGAAGAATGATTTCATTAACTGAAAATGAAATCGGTGAATGAAATATTTTATGAATGTTTGAAGTTGTGCGTTCATGCGTGAAGTGCGTTGACTGTAAAGACGAATTTACAAAATGGCTACACGTGAGATTTTGCCTATAGCTTGTGAACTTTGAAATTCATTTTCTCAGACTCTGATAAGAAATTGTTGTTGGACGCAGGTGTTATCACGGATAATTACTTATACATCTTTACCTTTGATTAAGTGTAGGAAATAACACAATAGGATTTAAATTATTCTCACTGGTACTTAATTTTTGTCCAACTTTAATACATGTAAATATTAGTCGACTTCCTAGTGGATTCCGTCTTAAAACCTAATGATAAAGTACAGGAACCAGTACAAAATTTAGTGGAAATTGCATGTTAATCCAGATGTTTAATGACTTACTCTGATTTAACGCAGTCTTGAGAGCATTCTTTTCACTTCCTGATGGCACAATACTGTAGATTCCAACTGTTCTTATTAAATTTCCTCTCTCAATGGCTTGAACACATTTCATCACTACAGTCGGTGCTGGTTTATCAGCTGGACGGAACTGTGCACCAAGTTCTGCTCCAAAAACTGGAACTAAAAAACACAGATGAAAAATTCAGCATGGATGTCTCTTTTTGTTTGCTTATTTATGTTCTTACTCGAGAGACCTCTTAGAAACATTTTCCTCCTTGAGCAAGTGTCTTGCCCAGTGTGGTGTTGTACCGTTTAAATAAAACCACCACAAGTTAAACACAAGTCTGATTTATTGACTTCATGCTCGCGACGACTACAAGGGAAGCGGGAGTTCCTTTCGACCGCGTGCTCGTATGATTGACAGATGTCACAACACTACATCTCTCCCCTTCTTGATAATAAACTTACAATCATATATGTCGGCTAACAAGATCAAATAACTTTACAATAACATCAACAAATGAAGGCCTAAGCGCAAGAAACGCACTTTGTGTTTTGGCCAAATTAAAAAAATGTCACAAACGACTCCAAATTTCGCATGCAAGTTCGTTTACGTGTGCTTAACATTGATCTGTATTCAAATTTGCTGAATCTAGCTTCGTTTTTTAGAAATTACGGGTGCAAAGAACAAAGGCGTTTTGCAAAGCTTACGTTCTCCACAGTCAGCCAGCAGCATGAGTTTTTCGACACATCGCGTGTAAATCTTTCCTTCTAGCGTTATTTAACTGTCCGGGGAGGTTGAAAAACGTGTCAGAGCCATGCTTTTTAGTTCCTTAGCCACCATTTTGAGGATTCGCTTTACGAAAAGGACTGGATAACACATTGTGACGCGATGTCACCTGATAGGTGTCACGTGAGAGGAAAGAGAGAAAAAAAAAATGGCCGTTTGTTCCTGAAAATCATTTGAAGCCTTTGGTTAGTTTTAGCGTAAGTGCGGCTGCCAGGTGGTTGAAGGACATCATTAAGTCTGAATACCCGTAAGTTTACAGCATCGCTCGAAGAACTGAGTGATGTTTCTGCCTTTGTTTTGTACAACAGCGCTGTTTAGCGCTTCGGAAAAAACGTTGCAAACAAGGTAGTTTTGAGCCTGGCCGCACAGAGAGTCTAAAACAAGAGGTTTCTTGCCGGGAACTTCGTCAACGCGAGTTTTACGGGGTCCACTTGGGTTCTGCCGCGACAAAGTTGCCGAGAAGTGACCTGGTTTTAGACTTTAAAAAATTCTTTATATGTTCCCCAGGGGACGTTCCCTCGCAAAATTATTTTCTGTGTCTCATTAAATATTCATCAATCAATAAATCAATCAATCGATTCGTGCCTTAGTTTATCTTGTTTTCGCGGGATTTTGTAGATGTGTGATGATGTAAGGAGTGGAGATAGAAGTGAGAGCAAGCCGGCGGCACTCAACTGAAAGCAAAACTAGTATAATGTGACAACACGAGCAAGCGTATTCAATCAACAATCAGTCTTTATTTCACTTTCACCTCGGCAAATTACAGCTAACGGTAACACTAAACAGAGTAAAATAGTCTTGCCCGAAACAACAAAAACTAGCTAACCGCAAGCAGACTGCAGAAAAGCTAGCTGCAAGCAAACTGGCGTGAAAGCTTAGTTGCATTAAAAGCGCGATCTATAAAAGGTTGAGGCTGACTCTGATCCTAAACTTAACTTGAAACGGCTTAACTCCCTAATCCCTTGGGGTTAGTGTTAAACTTTATTATTTTTTTTTTTTGCGTTAGGGCTAGGCTTTTGCGTTAGGGCTAAGTCTGTAACCCTAATCTGAAACTCTAACCCCGACCCTACGGCCTTGGGGTTACCTTTTGCGTTAGGGCTAGGACTGTAACCCTAAAAATTTAGCTGACTTCATCGTCTTGAGAAACAAAAGGTTTCCTTTGTTTATTGTTTGTAAAAGAAAAGTCAAAAGACGCCGCACAAGCAAAAACCTTGTCTTTTTGCATGTGTTATTTTTCGAAAACGAAGGAAAGACCAGCAAAACTAAATACAGGGCAGTGTTGAGCACACGTAAACGAACTTGCGTGCAAAATTTGGAGTTGTTTGTGAGAATTTTCAATTTGGCCAAAACACAAAGTGCGTTTCTTGCGCTTACGCCTTCAAATGATAAGCATGCCTTCTAGTAACGAGTCTTTTAAAATGTTAAGTGTTTATGCTAGTAGATTATTTGAACGTAATCTGCGAGACTCGCAGGGGGTCTCCTTTGTCTCTGTGACCTCCGCAGGCCTCCGTCATTTGCGCTTGGGGGGTTTGGATCTTCATCTTGTGTCGAAACTTCGGTTTGTTCAGCAGGTAAGTCCTCTGGTTCTTCCTGTTCTCTGCGATCTCCTTCAGCTCTCAGTTCTTTTGGGATGATTTTAAACATGGATGAGTTTCGCGTTATGGACTTGAAACCGTCGCTAGCTGTAACCATAGATCCTTTCTTTTCCTCAACAACAAGGGGTTCTGGGTTAAAAGGAGTGCTTAGTTTGTTTTTCTTTGGTTGTCTCACAAGCACTGTATCTCCTGGTTTGATATTGCTTGGTTTCGTGCCCAGTTTCGAGTCTGCATATGCTTTGATCTTTGACTTCTGTTCTGCATCTCTCTCTGCCATAGTCTTCTGAGTTTCCTGCAGGGTGTGCTGTCTAGCTGGTGTTGGTGATACTTCTGGCAGGGTGATCTTGAGTTTCCTTCCATTCAGTGCTTCGCTTGGAGATACATTCGTGGTCGTGTGTGGTGTCGCACGATACTGTCTGAGAAATTTGTACAGTTCCTGTTTCCAATTTTTTCCCTCAACGACAGCAGTTCGCACACACTTCTCAAGGTTTGGCATAAAACGCTCTGCCTCGCCATTGGCTCTCGGCCAAAGAGGTTGAACTTTCCTGTGATGGAATCCTAAATGCTTCGCAAAGTAGCTGAACTTGACTCCATTAAAAGGGGGGCCATTGTCTGTCTTCAGCTCGTCAGGGATTCCTTGCCTTGCAAATATGGCGTCGAGCCTCGGGATGACAGATTTGGCTGATGTGGACTTGACGATCTCAACTTCCGGGAAGCGGCTGTATTCGTCAATGACTACTAGGAGATAGTCACCCGAAGGGAATGGTCCAAGGAAATCCATTGCCAGCATTTTCCATGGCCCACTAGGTAGCGGCATCATCTGCAGAGGTTCGATTCGCGATGACTTGCTTGGAGTTACTGCTTGGCATGCTAGGCAGTTATCGACTTTATTCTTGACCATCTTGTCTATCCCAGGGAACCAAACTTTCTCACGAATTAAGCGCTTCGTCTTTACGATGCCTTGATGTCCCACATGCGCCAGTTCTACGGCTCTTTCTCTCAGCTTACTTGGGACAACGATTCTGTTACCTCTCAGTATCACTCCACTGTAGACCAGTAGCTCGTCCTTGAGTCTTTTGTAGTCCAGTATCTCAGGATCAGTCCAGCGGTCTGTCTCGATCGCCTTGATCAGTGACTGGAGTGTGGAATCTTTCTCTGTTTCAGCTTGAATCTCTTGAAGTGTCATAGCCTTTGGTACGGCATTGGTGCAAACATAGTTCACATACTCATCGGCAACGTTTCTCTCTACGGTTGCTTGGAGGTTTGGGTGTCTGCTCATGAAGTCAGCGGGGTTCTCAGCATCCTTTCCGGGTCGATACACAAGATGACAGTTGTACGGCATCAGTCGTAGCTTCCATCGGTCCATGCGAGCTGAAGTGGGCTTGTGACTCTTAAAGATGCCTAGGAGAGGCTTGCGATCCGTCACGATTGTAAACTCAGATCCGTAAAGGTAAAGATGAAAATGTTCCAGAGCCCACACGATCGCTAGCATTTCCCTTTCTGTTTGTGAGTATCTGGTTTCCACGTCACTGAGTGCTCGACTCGCGTAGCTGATAACCTTGCCGTCCTGCGCTAGTATTCCTCCAAGACCGACAGGGCTTGCGTCGACAATCACTTCGGTCTCTTGAGCAGGATTGAAGTATGACATGACATGGTTCTTAGTCAGACTGTCCTTGAGTTTGTCGAACGCATGTTGCTGTTCGTCTGACCACTGCCAAGGTGTCTCTTTCTTGGTGAGAGCCCGTAACGGTGCCGTGATTGTAGCATACTCTGGGATGTAGCGCGATACGTACTGGGCCATTCCTAGTAGTGACTTGACTTCGCTAACACTCTCTGGCTTGGTCATGTTCGTGATGGCCTCTATCTTCTTAGGATCGGCTCTTATTCCCTCTCTGCTGAAGATGTGGCCGTAAAAATAAATGAGATCTCGCTCTTCGAGAAACTGCATTTCTCCTTGTTCAGGCGTACATCATGTTGTTGGAGTCTGGTCAGGACACCATAGAGATTCTGGTCATGCTCTGCTGTGGTTGCTCCGAACACGATGATGTCGTCAGAGATATTCTTGCATCCCGGTAGGCCTGTAAGTATTTCCTCGATTGCATTCTGGAAGATCTCTGATGCAGCGTTTATTCCGAACATCAGACGTTTGTACCTCCTCAGACCTACATGAGTGCTAAATGTCGTGATGTGGCGACTCTCTGGTTCTAGCTCAAGTTGATGGTATCCGGAGGAGAGGTCTAGCTTGCTGAAGACGGTCGCACCGTTTAGATCGGCGACTAGGTCATCTCATTTCCTGAAATTGTAGACCTCGTAAGTCGTGTTGACTTGGGGATTGAAGTGAGCGGTAAGTTTTTCGACGGCCGTTTTGTAATCTTTGTCTTCGCCGGTGCCTTCAAGCGTGTCGAAGATCTCGTCGACTTCGGGACCGCTGTAATGTAGCAGAAGAGCACGTTTTTGTTTTGCCTCTTCGATACCCATTCCTACAATTAGATTCTCGAATCTGGCTAGCCATTTCTTCCACCTTGGACCCACATTGCCGTCTAGGTGTACTTGGAAAGCCGGGAAAGTCGGAAGCGAAACTGCCATTTTGTCAAATCTTTGTCAGGATTATCTTGTCCGCGCTTTGGGATTTGAGTTGTGTTGTCCGCACTTCAGGACTTGAATTGCTTTGTCCGCGCTTTGGGACTTGAATTCTCTTACTGGATACGCTCCGTGGATCCTCGTCGCCAGGTGTGGTGTTGTACCGTTTAAATAAAACCACCGCAAGTTAAACACAAGTCTGATTTATTGACTCCATGCTCGCGACGACTACAAGGGAAGCGGGAGTTCCTTTCGACCGCGTACTCGTATGATTGACAGATGTCACAACACTACACCCAGGAACACAATGCAGTGACCTCAAAACTACTCAAAACAGTTTTGTACGGGGAGGCTCCGCCCCAATCTCTAACCCCTTCCCCTTTTATATACCATTTTGATAGAAATTGTACCCCTTTCGTATTATACCTTTTGTTGAAAAAAGGTACCCCTTTCATATACCTAAAAGGCATGGCATAGACTTAGAACAAGACATTTTCTTGTTATTTTCATGTAGCGCTTAATAAATTAAAATAATACAGCCATAAATTGCGTCTGTTCGAAATATTTTAATTAAAGGCCCTTTTAAATACCTAAATGACAGATTTCTGCACCATTTCACATACCAAAACTTGTGAAATCCCTACCTTTTTATACACCTGAAGCCTGAAAAAGGTACCCCTTTCGGGCGGAGCCTCCCCATATAGGCCATTATAGGGAGTACCCCCCCCCCCCCCCGGGGCAGTGACCATGACCAGGGCTCGAATGTGAACAGCACAATCTTGAGTCAAGTGCGCTAACCATAAGGGCACCAATATGACGCCTCCTAGCTTATTTAAACAGACAACTCTGACTCTATTAAAAAATAATCCATCATAACTTCATCAGTCAGGGGAATAAGTGCCGGTTTTTGCAAATCTTCGTTGAAGCACTTGAAGAATTTCCGAATTACTTCTGAATCATCCAATCAAATTAAGGCGAGTGCTCACAAGTACCATGAAAGCAATCACACATACAAATACATCATGTTTCTTAGCAACTTCGGGAATGAAAACCGCAGGCTCAACAGGGCTCTAGACTAAGGGTAGCCAACTAGCCAAAGGCTAGTAAAAATGCAGTTTTGGCTAGTAGGTTTTGGCCTTTCATTAGCCAAAATGGCTAGTGAAAAAATCAGGCATTAGAGGCAAGAAACCACATTTATTAAAATCGTCTCTCAGAGAATATAAGTAACAAGTAAACTGTTGATAATATAGAATGTGAAGCTTTAACAATGTAGTTGACAAAAACGCATGTACATGTAAAATTTTTACAGTGAAGAACAAAGCCCAATAAATAATTATTTTGTAGGAAAAAAAACGTGAAGATTTAAGGAACATTTTACGGCTCAAGGTTTAAACATTATCACACATTGTTTTCACCCCCCCCCCCCCTCCTCTTAAAAGAAGAACTATGCTTAAAAATTGTGGCTAGTAGAAAATAACTTTTGGCTAGTGAAATCAAAGCTGTCACTAGCCACTTGGCTAGTTAGCAAAAAAGTTAGTCTCGAGCCCTGCTCAATCACTTCTTGGAGAAGTGATGTCGACATCACCTCCAGGCACTTGTTCCCCTGACTGTCATGGTTTTACAAAATGTAAACTTGAAAAGACATGAATTCAAAATCTTACCATCTGCGTCACTCTCTCTTCGAACTCTAACTCTTCTTCGTGGACACACGACAATGTTGTCAAACATGCACTTTCTATGACACTGGAAGCCACAGTCTGGGCAAAGAACTCCCTGTCGGTGCAGTCCCCACAGACACTTGCCGCACTTATCACACCACTGCAGAGAGGTGAAGTTTTGTTCTTTGAAGAAATGACCACCCTTTGAGCCTATTAACAATAATAATGAACAATAATTTTGTAAGATTTACGTTTATTATTATTTTTATTAACAACATAGCACAACCCTCCAAGTTTATTTTTTTCCTTAGTGGCCATTTGGCCACCAACTACTCAAGGTTTGGTCGCCAGTGAGAAATTTTAGTCGCCAAATTAAGCTGATGCTTCCAATCCTTCCTCTCAATTTTAGTCGCCAGGCTGGCGACCTTGGTTCAAATTTAGTCGCCATCTCCAAAATTTTAGTCGCCATGGCGACTAAAATGGTCTTAACTTGGAGGGCTGTAGCTGGTATCTATATACAACTGATTGTTTACTTGGATGTCCAAGCATACATAATTAAACAAATTGTAGGGCACTGTTTTTCTCAAACTGAAGGATAAAATGTATACCATGTGCTTAAATTTATTATTAAGCAATTTCAAGGAAATAAAATTTTGACTTTAATTTTTCACTTAGCATAGTTTTCCACAGATGATTCAATTGCAAAGAATAAATTTAGCGGGTACTGTAACTGCAAAAATGGATTAAGCATTCCTAGCAATAGCAAAGTTGTAAAGAATTTACTAATGGAATGTCCTTCCATGTTGAATTGGTCTCTTACTAAATTAGTAATTGTATTTACTAAAAATGCAATCTTGCAAACAAGCTTGAATCTTTAGAGAGGAACTGACCTCTTTTGGCTGATTGAAGTCCACTAAACACTTCTGATTTTCTCTAATAATGATAGAAAAGAACAATTAATATATTATAAATATTATAACAATATTATTAAGTATTGACAGTGTCATGTTTTGACAATGATTGTCAAGTCCTAATTTGACTACCTGACTGTGAGATGCGGTTCTAGTCAAAGCCCACATTTCACCCTTGCTCACCAGAGTCTCCAGTAGCTCAGTGGTAGAGCATCTGACTAGATCATGGAGGGTCGTGGGTTCAAATCCCATCTGGAACTCGGAATCCGAGTGTTTCAGTTAATGCAAAATTTATCATGATTGTTAAGTCATGTTGTGGGGGGATGGGGGAACTGAAAAGTTTTTTTTTATAAATACAGGAAGGTCCCACCCCAAGGTCCAAGCCCCTACCCTTTTATATACAATTTTTGACAAAAAAAGATAACCCTTTCATTTTGCCTTCTGCAATCAATAGAAAATGGTCCCACTACCATCTCTTTAAAATGTAAACTTTTCACTTGAGAAACCCCCCTTAAAAATATTTATACTAATTAAAAATGAATGGTCTGATGGACTGGTCGGTGGGTCCGTTTAAGATATTTTGTAAGGTCCTTAAACCCTCCAAGTTTATTTTTTTTCCTTAGTGGCCATTTGGCCACCGACTGTTGAAGTTTGGTCGCCAGTGAAAAATTTTAGTCACTAATTAAATAAAATTAAGCTCAAGACATGCTTTTAATCCTTCTTCTCAAATTTAGTTGGCTGGCGACTTCGGTTCCAATTAAGTCGCCGTGGCGACTAAAATGGCCTTAACTTGAAGGGTTGTCCTTAAATACCTGTGAATGACAGTTTTCCGTACCCTTTGTTTACTCCAACTAAGTGAACTAAGTAAAATCCCTACTTTTTTATACAACTGAAGCCTGAAAAAAAGTACAGACTGTAACCCCTTTTGGGAGAAGCCTCCCCCGAATTATCCACTGTTAGGGATCATCCCTTCCCTTGGACAGTCCCTACCTGTCTAAAATGGAAAGAATGTGAACAGTTAGACAAGTACAAATCATTGCAACACATGATCCAACACTTACAGTTTCAGATTCTCCAGTAAAAAGTTCATGGATAGCAAGCAAAAGAGACTGCTTGTGAAAGCTATCTGCGATATTCATCTGACTAAGTTTCGTGTCGGTCAAGTGGCGTAGCTTCATTCCTGTAATCTCATGTTCTCTGAACACCTCAGCATAAAGGTAATTATTGGTTGCGGCAAGCCACATCAAAACATCGCTAACTTCCCACTCGTCAATGTTCTGAAAGTGATTTTTAATATAAAACAGTGATTATTACGGTAAGAGAAGAATCATGTCATGTCAGGGCTCGAAAATGCGACTCACTGGTCACCAATGTTTCATCCTTGGTGACTAAAATTTCTAGTTTAGTCGCCAATATGACAACTTCAGTTGAGGGAACAAGTGCCAGTTGATGGCGACATCACTTTTCCGAGTAGTGACTGAGCCCGCGGTTTTCGTCCCAAAGTTGCTAAGCAACGTGACATATTTGTACGCGCGATTGCTTTCGGCGTACTCGTGAGTGGTGCGCTAGTTTTTGATTGGACGAAATAATTCGGAAATTCTTCGAGTGCTTCAACGAAGATTTGCCAAAATCGGCACTTGTTCCCCCGACTGACTTCATTTAATCTTTGTTTTGACATCGAATAATGGTCATTATTTCAAGGGTTGTGTCCTTCCAGAAAATTAAGAAAAGCAGTCAAATTGCTCCAATCTATCATAATGATTTTGCTTTGCCGTAAAAGATTCTCTCACATCGGAAAACTTGCAAATGGCTGACCACATCTGAAATACCCCTACAATGCATTGCAAACCCTTGAGCATCGAGTATGTCATGTATGCACATGGATTGTGTCTCTTGAAATGGAGGATTTTACAATCTGGCGACCTAAAATTTGCATTTGACAATTTTCTTTTATTACCAGTTCGTCACCAAATCGCGACTTTAGAATTTTTTTAAATTTTCACCTACAGCATTCCTGTTTCTTTCTTATGGTGTAGCCCCGCCCAAGAGCACTATTGTTTGTAGTAACTTTAACACTGCTTTTTTATATACAACATACTTACAGTAACAAATTTGATATATTCATCTTCGGCATCCTCCTGCTCTTTGCTTTTAAGAATCTTACAAGGAAACTTCGCTAAATCCACGGCACACTGGGGATGCCATGCCAAATCACAAACTGCATAAAAAATGTTGACAGAAATTAAAAACATTTGCATAAATATATGGCACATGACCTTTTCTGGGCTTTTTCCCATAAGTCTGACAGACTGTTATGTCTAAAATCTCATGAGATTAAATTGTTTACTTGCAACTTTCTAATTTGTTATAATTTTGACTCAAGGTTGTTTGACCCAACAAAGAACTCTTAAGGTCATTCCCCAGTTTTGCATTGTGCATTTTAAAATAAAGTTCCTTTAACATAAACAATCAAATTATAGGCAAAATTTGACAAAACTCTCAGTGCAGGTTCTATTTGAGCGGAATAACCTTAGTTAACAATCACTAGTTAAATATGCAAGGGTTTAACTGGAGCTGCATATGTTGTACTAAGGTCATATTGGTTTTCAGGTTAAATCATTCTGTTTCCAACCTAGATTGAACTGTTTCAACCTGAAAATACCACCTTTTAATCACTTAAACAGGGTTGGAAATTAGCGCTCGCCCACTCGCCCAGGCAAAGGTGAAAACTTTCTTTAATGGAGGAGACTGGGCGAGTAAAAACTGATCTGCGCAAGTGCAATTTAAAAGTCACTTGCCCAGATGGCGAGTGCTCCGAAATGTTAGTTTCCAACCCTGCTTTTAAACAATTGGAATTTATTTAGTATTGGGAATTTTTTATGAAATCAAGTTACTTTAGGTCACCATAAGACTGTGTTATCTCCGGTTGAAACAGATTAACCAATAATTGAGTAGCTTGAATGTGATAAGTTTTTTCACTACCATAAAATTAATAATTTCAATTTTTTTATGACTTGTATTGTACAAAAGAACCTACTTGTACATCGGTAAACTCCACTTCCAACTCCCCAAATGAAGTCTTCACCTAAAGATAAAGCACAGCAAATGCTCAGTAAAAAGAACCACTAACAGTGTATATACTCCCCCTGGCAAGGGGGGGGGGGTACTCCTATATGAAGGGGAATGGGAAGTTTACTAAGTTCGTCCATGGGTTGTTATAGGTAGAATTCCATCCATTTTCTTTGTTTCTGTTTTTTTAAAGTTTGTTGGTTGTCACCATTAAAAATGCAATCATGAGTTGGGTTTTAAACTTCAGATTTCGCGTGTTCAGGGCTCGAGACTAACGGTAGCCAAATAGCCAAAGACTACACTAAAATTTAGGTTTTGGCTACCAGGTTTAGCATTCCTACTAGCCATTTCGGCTAGTGAAAAACTCGCAAAAATGAACAGTTCTTGATAGAAATCAATATATCTGACTAGTGAAAAAATTACTTTTGGCTAGTAAAATCTGACATGTCACTAGCCAATAAACCAGTGAGTTAAAAAGTTAGTCTCAAGCCCTGCGTGTTACTGAAAAGAGCAATACTATCAAAATCACTGGAGTGGTAAAACCGCCGTTAGGAATTTGAACCGGCAGCGGCACAATTCTTATCACCTGACTTACACCACTTATTCCTTGGGAAAGCTTTAAATTTTGGAACTCTGTGCTGCAAAACAGCATGGAAGACTTGTAAAATTAAACAAAACCTGCTTTTCTTTAAGGTTGAATACAAGTCATGAGTTTTTCCGACCCTGTTGCCTTGATAGGGTCATTATTGTTCATAGTGGAGCTCCACAGCGGAGCCCCATACCCATAGAAAATCTACAGAAATAGGAAAACCATGTAGTGAACTTGAGTTTTCATGGTCATCATGGCTAGCGGCATGGCTCGCGGGCGCGTACAACATACATACGTCATGCACTCTGGATATAGATTAACCCAGGAGCCTGATTAACCCTAACCTCTTTGATACTAGGCATCCAAGTAATGGTCAATTGACAGCTGTCAATACAAGGTGTCCGCTGACCAGCATCACGTGACCATATCGCGGGCTCAGGTGTATAACTCATCGAGGTAGCGAAGTTCGCAATTTGATTTGCAAACTTCGCAACGTAATTGGCAACTTCGTAACAAAGTTCCCAATTTCCCAGTGAACTTCACAAAGCGGGCGGCCAAAGTAAATTGAAATCAACTGTAATACTCACACTGACTACACCAAATTGGTCTCATTGCAGAAGTCTCTGCTAGTGAGTGGCCACCACTCTCATCAGTTTCTATGAAACAAAAAAAACAGTAAGGTTTAGAATAAAGGAGCAGCTTTCTCAATACATATATTTTTAAGAAAGAAGGTACTTTGAAGATGGATTCCACTCAAAGTTCGAGCACTAATAAGTGGGTACCCATAGAGAGGCTCAATAACTGTTACAGTTGAACCTCACTAATTTGAACTCGGTTATTTCTAATTCCCCGTTAATTCGAACTAAAACCCGTTTCCCTTGGATTTGCCCTTCAGTTTGCCCTTCATCGGCTATTTCGAACTCCCGCTATTTTGAACTATTTTTTGTTTCCCCTGACGGTTCGAAATAACGGGGTTCAACTGTATTTGATATAAGATGCAAATTAAGTTCCGGGGTATTCTGCAGTTTAGCCAATATAAAGCTGCAATAATCATTTATCATAATTGCAACCAATATCTTGTAAGTTATCTATGAATAAATTTAATATCATTGTACATGTACATCTTTTTAGACACTCCCAAAGGCAAATTAAAATGTCCAGCTCATAGATAGGGTTACAATGTTATCATAACTCAACATGTGAAAAGTATTTATATAGTAAGTTCTGGTATTGCATTGTAGGGATTTCATATTTACCGTATTTCAAATGCAACAAGGAAATCAACAAAAACAACAAACATATTGTTGTAATATATCTGCACATTAAAATAATAGAGCTTCTATTGTTTTGATTACTTGATGCATAAGTCCCTCCAAAACCAAGCTCTCTAATAAAACATTCAAACAACGGTGCAAAGCTATTTACATCCTTCTGAAAGCGAAGACGCCTATTACATTCTAACACATTTATAAGGAAGTTATAATTAGTGATCCATTGCACACTTTCTGCACACGGCCAGTAGTAGCTAAAATTCATTTCCGTGGAAAAAAAAGTGCAGCAAAGATTTCCTTTTACGTACAACGAAAAGAAAAAATTGTTATTTCTGCGATCTTCAATGAAAACGAAACGCAACAGACACTGATAGCAAAATTAATAGTGATCAATGCACTAACCGTTTGATTCACTTCGAGGTGTACTGCTACCACCCGTTCCTCTTCGTGAAGGTCTGGGGGGCCTCGGCGGCGGTGTTGGCGGTTTCTCCTCTTGAGGGAGCTCTTCGACATCGCCAATATACTCTACATACGTCCCAGGAAACTCTCCGACTTCTTTAGTTCGAGTGTTTTCTCCAGTCAGCCAGCCCGTCAGATCTATGACAGGCTTCGCCACAATCATAATATCGCCTTCTTGTATAGCAATGTCTCGCTCATCGCGTGGTTCAAAATGATAAATAACACGGAATTGAGCCCAGCCTGAGTCCATGGTTAACGCAGGAGACAGACGCCCCGATCAGAGAGAGTATACTTTGGTTTTCACCCCATTTTATGAGCAGGAAACATACTTGGCGCTTCGAAGGGAACTGCAAAAGAAGGAATATCCACCAACTCCGTGACGTCACGTACGTTGACAGCCTCAGCCCGCGATGACATGAGTCAGTGGAGAGCTTGTAAAATGCATGCACCAGGCCCTGTAAGGAACGCCTGGGAGTTTTCCTTCTTTTTCGATCCGAATGAGATTTTTTATGACATAAAAAATCGTAAGGTTTTGTACAGTTTTTGTAGTGACGCCTTTAAATATGTTTTCCTCGGAAAAGGCAGCAAAGGCTCATGAAGAATTTACCCAACAGCTGGGTGACATTTACAAGCATGAATGTTATGGACAAAGGAAAAGAGAATGTAAGCTCTGTTCTACAAGACTTGTTATGTAACGTACCGGTACTATATTAAGCTTCAGCTTATAGTTCAATTTCTTTTCATAGGTTTATCCGAATGACTTTAAACTTGGTAGAGATAAACTGCGTTCGTGAATAAACGTTTCTGTGGGAGCATAGTTAGTAGAGGAGACTGGTTATGAAAACCGGCAGACTTCAAAGGCGCCAAACAATGGTGGGAGTACGTCAAATTCCTTTGAATACAAGACTTGCAGTGGCGTCACCAATTTTCATAAGGATGAAAAATTACATTTTTGGAACTAATTTTTTTTTCGTTCTGCATATACTCATGACGTACTCCCACACGATTTTAACTCTCAGTGTTGTGCATCAACTGACCAAAGCTCTTAAAGGAGGAAGGAATTTTCTTAGAGTTATATTTAAAGAAGCAAAGTGGGAAAGTTTGCACCATTCGCATTAAATAAATTCATTTCATAAATTCATTTCATAAATTTTGTCATTTTTTCCGAATGAAATTGTTTTTTGAGAATCTACATACAATAAGGTTTTAAGTGTGAAAATATGGTCAGGTTTGAGCAAATATTTTAACAGATTTGATGCATATGATAGGTGCCAAAAATGTGCAAAATAGTATCCAGGAAATACCAATGCAGAGAGTCATGTAGCCTTCCACACAGTCGTTCTTAGGAGCGATCGTGTTACACTCCTCCCCTGCACAATTGCCGCTAAGAACAACTGCTTGAGAGGCTAAGAGTCACGTGGGTAGAAAAGCTGTAATGCTTTGAATGGCAAGAAACAAAAAACTGGATCATATGACCTAGTGCGTTTGACATTTGATATCCTAATTTGAACCCAGCTCAGCTGGAAAAAGAACCAATATTTTTGTTTTTTCTCAACAACCTCTTATTGAAACCTAGCACCCTCATCAAAAGTGTTGGCACAGTTACCAAATTTATTCCTTTCTCCCTGCCTGTCTCAAATATGTTGAGCTCCCTTACATAAAATTATTGTTACAGTATTAGACAAATTTATCCTAATCTACCAAGGGTTCAAAATTGAAATGGGGGAAGGGCAACCTCTAAAACAAAAAGGTTTCAATTGCATTATTTTTCTTAATATGTTTGGATTTGGAATTAAAGCTTATGTTCAATCCTTTTGTTTCTTTCTTGTTAGCTTGTCACGTACTAGCAGAGTTTTACATGACAGTTGAAAATGATGCGGCTAAAGCAAAGGAACTCTACGAGAACACCTGCAAAGAGCTTCACTTTTACGACAGTTGCTTGGCATTAGGAAACATTTATCTTACCCACAAAAGTAAGGAGGTACTTGTGGCCACATGTCTAAACTGTGTGTGTGTGTGTGAGGGGGGGGGGGGGGGGCAGGAAAAGCGAGGACAGGGGGATCTAAATCTTCTGCCTCCCATACCTTTACCCCCGGTTCCTATCCTTAGAAAGTTTTTGCTTTTTTGTGCCATATTATGCAATGTTGAAAATTAAAGTTTTCTCAATTTCTCCTGGTTCCCACTTCCTTGGGAATCCTGTCCCCATCCTCTCTTCTCCCGCCTTGCATACCCCTTGGCCTGCCCCCTATTGTTCTGGGTTCCTGCCCCTTGTTCCCCGCCACTGAATTTGTTTGTGTTTGATTGGAATGGTCATGGGGGGCTAGTCTTCGTGTACCTTGTGTGGGAGGGATGATGTGTTGAGAGCATTGGACTCCATAATTTTATTGTATTGAGAGCTCAGTGGGTTCAAACCCAGCCAGGTTCCTAACTTGTCTTGCATTTTTGGGTGCTTAAGACACTTGTCTAGTGAAATCTCACAGTGCATCTTTCCTTGTCAGGAGTTTAAGCGCCGGGTACTTTTTAAATGTTGAGATAACCTGGTAAAAGGTTGGTGTTGGGAGCCTGGGGGGAGTAGCTGGGGGGGGGGGTAGCCTGGAAGCTGAAAGTTGCCCCAGTAATAATCAGTGGTAGCCTTACTGCAGCACCTTTCTTAATATTTAATCTCATTCACATATGTATGTACTAGCCAACTTGCCTGAATCTCTAGAGAAATACTACACTTTTAGTAAGTTGTAGCTACACAAGTGTTGGCTAGTAAAAAAGTGGTGGCACGACACAGTCATCATCATCATCATCAAGTCATTATCATCACCATCATCAAGTCATCAATAATCATAACCACCAACAAAACTGATCAACACCCCACTCGTAACCTAGCATGCTAAACATGTAAGCATCTGCTTGCTCTCAAATTTGTAGCAGACATTAATTGATTTTTTGCTTTTATTCTAGAATACAAAGATCCTGAAAAAGCAATGACCTTATTTCAAGAAGCTTGTGAGAAAAATAGTGCTGGAGCCTGCAACAATGCTGGACTTGTGTATCAAAATGGAGTGAAAGGATCTACAATAAAAAAAGACATGCCGAAAGCTGTAGAGATGTTTACAAAAGCATGCGACTATGGACATAAAAATGGGTGCTTCAACTTAAGTGCCATATATCTAATGGGGAAAGATGGTATTCCCAAGGATATGCAAAAAGCTTTTGAACTTTCTTTGAAAAGTTGTGAAATGATGCACCCATGGGGATGCGCTAATGCGAGTCGAATGTATGCTAAAGGTGACGGCGTAGAGAAAAACTCACAGGAGGCAGAGAAATATAAGAGACTTGCAAAAATGTACTCTGGGCAGGAGCGGTAACATCTAGACAAGAATGAAGTAATTCCTAGTAGCTAACAAGGAAAGAAGCAAAAAAATTATTAATCATTATGAAAAATTGCCATCTTGCCAGTGACAATTAAATTGTAGTGTGTATACTAATTAAAAATTTTTGTTTTGTGGGCTCATTGTAAACCATCTCTTTCTCAAACCTGTTTTACCGCTGGGCACAGTTTTGGAGAAACCATAATTATAATTTTACATGTAATATTAGCAACAATTCTCCCAAAAAAATTGTAAATAAAAATGTCTTTTCGTTTATTATTGTGGTTAAAATAAATGGTCATTTCTTCCAAGTATATATATAAACCACACACTATTGAAATAAGTTTCTGGGAACATAAAAATAATTAATGGCCACCATTGCAATTAAGAGCACATTAACTTAGTAGAAGTTTGTTCAAAGTCCCTCCACTTTCTCAGACTACTGAACACACAAGTAGAACTGCAAGCAAAGCTTGACCATGGAGCCGATGGGAGTGGGGAGTGGAGAATTCCTGACCAATTGATAGAAATTATTTCAACAATGTTTTAAGAACAAAAAGTAAAGCCGGGGGGGGTTCCTCTTATTTGGTGGGGGGGCCCGGGGGTTTTTGGGGGGTTTAAAAAGGGGGGGGTTTTTTTTTGTTTTATAAAAGAGAGGGATATTTTTTTTTTTTTTTTTTTTTTTTTTTTAAAAAAATAAAAAAAAAAAATTTTTATTTTGTTGGGATATGAAAGGGGGGGGTGAAAAAAAATGTAAAAGTTTATGGGCTAGTAAAGAGCTCTGGCATAAAAGCATCTATTTTAAACAGCGCCTCCCCCCCCCCCCCCCCCCCAAATCATTCAGTCTGTACTGTCCACCAGTTTTCCTTATCCAACTATGCAGCTAGAGTACAAAATAATTATTATACAATGCAAAACTTGTAGAAATGTCATGAGACATTTGAAATACTCTTGGAGTCAGGCCTTTTGTGCCTGAAGTAATCTAAGGTATGAGTCCTGAATTCATCTTGATGCTAAGAAGGGAATAATGTTGGAAAATTAATGTTTTGGCGACAGCGACTCTTTTGCTGTACCATTTTACTCTTAATGCTTTATATCTGATCTAGCCTTATCAGCATGCCAAAAGTAAATAAACTATACAGCAATACAGCACAGATGTCAAATAAAATAAAGGAGAATATTGACAATTGGCCTAATTGAGATGTGGTAACTTGTACTACATGAATATAACAACAATATTGAGAGAAATATACATGACACAGCAGTTAATTAGACAAATTTTATTTTGTATAGTTTCCTAAAATATGTTCATATTCTTTACAAGCCCAATTTGCAATAATTTAAACCTCACTTTATAACCCATACATGTCCTGTAAAACGTGCACATGAAATTACAGGATGCAGTTGCCTCTTGCATCAATAAAAGGAAGTGTATTTTGATTTGTGTTAGTGTGAATCTACCTTGAGGTGCTAAATGTCTATATACAAGATATTTGGAGACTTTGTTACAGCCCTAACCCCTCATCCAGGGTAGGCTGGGGGTGACTGCCCTATAAAAACAAGGGGGGGGGGTGCTTGTTGTACCTTTTAGGGGGTAAAATTTGTGGATTGGTACTGCTCAGGGTGCAAAAAACTAAAATGCTAGAGTTGTAGTGGTACCTCGTGGAGGGGGACAGGGGGCGGGAGCCCGGGAGAAAAGGGGCGGGAAGCCGGAGGAGAGAGGCCGGGAAGCCGGAGGAGGGAGGCCGGGAAGCGGGATTCTTAAGGTGGCGGGAACTGGGAGAAAACGAGTGAAATTTCGTAACATTTTATTATATTTCGCAATAGACAAGGAACAAACAGGAGAGAAAAGCTACGGAAAGGGGCGGGAGGCGGGAGTAAAGGGTACGGGAAGCGGGAGTAAAAGGTACGGGAGGCGGAAGGTTCAGACCCCCCTGTCCTCCCCCCCCCCCCACTACCTACCACTACTATATTCATGGAGGCAGAAAAGATAACTGTATTGGTTACACAAATAACTTTTATTTCGGATTTACATACTTAAAAAAAAGTCAATTAGTCATAAAATTACCAGTGCCAGTTAATTTGTTATTTTAGAATTGGTATCTCTTAGGGGTGAAAATGAATTTGGGCCACACCCACAAAATGTGATTCTGGTACCTTTTAGGGGTGTTTCCGAAATTTTCCGACAAGAACACCCGCCATTTTATAAGAGAGTTCCCCCTTGTCCTTACAGCTGCCTCAAAAGCCTATTTATTATAATATTTTTAAATCCCAGTTAAGACCCCCAGTACATAAAAAGTGGATTGCAGGGGGGAAGGGTAGGGGTGCAGTGGTTACCCTACAAGCAAGTACAATACATATATAATTGTAACTGTGAAAATTTAAAGTGGCCAGGTGTTTGTGCTTAAAAATATTAATTTATTATCTAATGGTACTGGTCTCAATAACCTTATTGAATGATTGCAGTATCTTTTTACAAAAAGCCAATAAAAATTATCTTTCAGGATACTGTACATGTAAACTTTCTAGAACTAAACTTCATTTACAAGAAAACATTTTAATTTTGAGGGAAGTGGAAGTTCCTCTATGTCATTCCAGTGGCAAGCTAACTGTTTTCTTAGAAGGACTTTACAAATGTGTGTTAGTGGCTGCGGCATTTCTGGAATAAAAAAAGAAAAAGTACAATTTATTAATAAGTGGCTAGGACAAGAAACACTAAGCACTTAATAAGCAATTAACGTCCCCTTACACGGTGACAAAACTACATCACATTAAAGATGATTTCCAGCACGTACTGCGCAGACTCAGGGTTTGTTTTCATTTTTGTTTTGAATTCGTTGAAACGTTACACTTCCGTGATAGCGTATATGAATTAAGTTTGTTAGTTCGCCATTACGAATCGTTTCGTTCAAGAATTCACGACGAGCTAAAAGGTCCGTGAAATGCCGTCGAGCTTCTTTTACTGGTTATTATTGTTTTGCAAGGATATCTGGCGTTAATAATGAAGAAAAAGGTAAGTTTTGTCCCAGAGTTTTTATTTTTGCTAGTAAACATATTATTTTCTGTTTGTGAGACTCACAAACATTGCAGGCGGAGATTGCGCAGTACGGACTGGAAATATCTTTAAAGATTAAAATTATAAATAATTATAGTGTAGAATTCTGATTGCCCAAACCTTCAAAGGAAATTTATGAAAATTGGTTCAAGAAATTGAGAGTTTCAAAAATCAGAGGTAAAATTACAGTGTTGGACTAAGTGAAGCCATCCAAGGAAAATCATCTATTTGGTTTGAGTTCTCGGGATGTTCCAGAAATTGAAGGATTGAGAAATTGGGCTTCCACTGACTATTATTTATATTATTATATTATATTATTATAATATAATTATAATAATTACAGTTGTTCAACTTACAAACCCATCGCCCTTCTAAATTAGTAACAACTAATCAATCTGAGATGTTGCTAAGTTAGTTACAAATTTCAAACAGTTTATAATGTGATCAGGACATGGCTTGAAATTTATGCTGCCTGGCAGATGCACAAAATGTGAGGAACTTTTGGAGAATGGGAGATTTTTACTATGAGACACGCCTGCAGGGAATCACGGCCTAGTTGAATTCAGTGTGCCAACGCTTGGACTTGTTTTATTTCATTACAACTACCATGATTCCCTGTGACCACAGCTCATAGAAGGAATAGGCCACTGAGAGCACAATAAGGCATCTGTTAAACTTAGTGTGTTTTTAATTACATTAAATTTATAAATAACATGCCATGGCCATCTTACCCAGAGCCATTTGCAACAACTCTAAGCAGTAGGTCTGGCCACTTAATCTTGCTATGTCAAGTGGCATGTCGTCGTCTCGTCCAAGGAGTGTGGGCGACGCCCCATACTGGAGGAGAATAGTCGTTAACTGGACCGCAATGTCAAAAGCATGATCAGCTCTGAGAGTTAGATGAAGAGGTGTATCTCTTACTAGATCTGTTCCATTAACTTTACTGTTGACATCCAAAAGCATAACAGCAGCCTTTACCTTGCCTACAGTTTAACAGAAAGACTGTATGTTACTTGTAAGATATTATTTCAGCCTTTTCATTAAAAATCCCAAATATTTTTGTTTCAAAAAAATAAAAGTTGTCTGTTTAAAAGGAATGTTTGTGGTTAAAAATTGGATTAACCTTAAGTTTTAAATCTTATATCAAGCCTGAAAAAGACCTGTGAAACTGGTCAAATGTCAATTTAAAACCAATTAAAAACCAGAAAGTACTTTTATTTATTTTTTTTAAGAAATGAACACAAAAGTTTCAGAGATACAATTAAGTAAATATAGGGGGAAGGGTGCAAAAACTGATGTTTGGAGAGGTGAGGAAATTACATGCTGGTCTGAGGTTATTATTTTGTTGTTGTTTTAAAATCATATTTTAGTTTAGCTGTGAGAAGATTTCATGAAAAGTTACTCGCATCAGGAAAATCTACATGTACTTGTACGTACATCTTTCAGATGACCCAATCTCATTTCAAGAGCCTGTGTTCCCCTTGCAATTGAGCAGCGGTCAGGAAACTCAATGGCTCTGGACAAATCAAAACCGGAACCAGGAAATCCTGGCTCCAATTTTGATTGTGCGTGTGGGTCTGAGATTGTGGTGAAACGAACAGTCAAGTTTTCAGCAGCCAATCAGACAGACACTGGGCGGCTTTACAGAATAGCCCAGAACCTCCAGCCTCTGGAGGCGAGATTGTAGACGACCAGAAGCAACTTATTTGGGCCTTGTTAACTTGAACACTGGCATACCTTGAATGCAAGCTTCATGCAATGGAGTTCTCTTTTGATTACTGGCTGCATGTGGGTCAGCCCCGCGGAGGAGAAGCTCCAATATTATGTCGTCAAATCCTCTATAAGCAGCCTCATGCAGAGGGGTGTGTTTGCCAGCATTGACGCTGTTCACATCAGCACCAGCCCTGATGAGCAATTTGACGCAATCCAGGTGTCCCTGCCGAACAGCAATGTGAAGAGGTGACCAGGGGGCTCCACCAGAATCTGAAAAAAAAATTCTCTACATAAATATAATAACAAAAAAAATCTTACTAGTAAATAAACATTAAATAATGAGAGTGGTAGATTGCAACTCGGTGAATAAATAATAATA